>NC_057732.1:44040948-44144234 GCF_004010195.1 Chiloscyllium plagiosum | reverse complement strand
AAAGGAGAGAGAGGGGGAGAAAAGGAGAGAGAGGGGGAGAAAGGAGAGAGAGGGGGAAGGAAGGGAAGGAAAAAGGAAAGGAAATTGAAAGGAAAAGGAAAAAGGAAAGGAAAAAAAAAAAGAAAGTAAAAAAAGAAAGGAAGAAAGAAGTTTCCCCAAAACCAGAGCCTGGCCTCCTTGAACCAAGAAAACCAATGTGCCATGAAGCCGAATGCAAACACGCATCAACGACTCCTTGTATTTAATTTCAAATCACACTAATCTTAACATGTTTGAAGTTTTATGCTAAACTATAACTGACCCTTTTTCTATTTCTGAAGTACCTTAGTTATGCAACAAATTGCACCTACCTCAGTAACCCGTGAAGAATCTTCATCTGCATCCAGCGAAACCGTGAGTGACACCTACAAGGAAAAGAAATACATTACTCAAGGGGAAGAAAACAAATGGCTCCAAACATATTCAGAGAATAAGGAACTAAAAACTTTGCATGAGCTTCCTTCAAACAAGCAGAGGATGGAGTCATCGAGTCATACAGCATGGAAGCAGACCCTTCAGTCCAACTCATCCATGGCTGACCACGTTCTCAAACTAAACTAGTCCCACCTGCCTACGTTTGGCCCATATCCCTGTCAACCCTTTCTTTTCATGTACCTTCCAAATATCTTTTAAACATGATAACTGTACCCACATCCACTACCTGTTCTGGCTGTTCATTCCACATACAAACCACACTGTTTCAAAACAAAACTGTCCCCCTTGTCCTTTTAAAATACTTTGCTTCTCATTTTGAAAATACGCTCCCATGTTTTGAATTTTCCAACCCCGGGGAAAGGACACTCGCTGTTCACCCTATTTATGTCCCTCATGATTTTATCAACTTTTAGAATGGTCACCCCTCAGCCTCCTACACTCCAGGGAGAAACGTCCCAGCTCAAGTTTATAACTCAAACCCTCCATTCCTTGAAGCCCTCCAACTGGCGAGAGGGTGCAACATGTTCACAAAGAACACGAGAATGTAAACTTTCAGCAACTCCAAATCGTGTTTGTTTCAAAAGTATTATATTCTGCTTCAGGAATCATTTAAACAATATGATGCCTCCACATTACAACTTAACAATTGTTCACAACAAAGACAGAGACAGCGACAGAGAGAGAGAGCGCGACAGAGAGAGAGAGAGAGAGAAAACGCGAGAGTCAGTGAAGAAACTGTGGTGGAGGTAGGAGTGGATGGCAAATGAGTTTAATAGTTGTCCAGGACTTAGATTAGGATTTTAATAGTCTAATTTCCACTGGATAATATTCACTTATCAGAAGCAGAACTCTGAATTCTTCAGATCTTGGAGTTTTTCTTCCTCCCTCCCCTCCTCTCCCCCAGAGGGAGGAGGAGAATTACCTAAAGTTCACACTTGGGCCATACAATTGCCATGGAGTTGGCCACGTCCGGGATCCTGCAGGGTCCTGCCGTACACCTCCTGCCTCTATCTTGCTAGTGGAATACTGGGGCCAGTGTGACGGACCTGCACGTAGAACATCATAATGTATACGCTGAACAGAAACACTCAACCTCGTCGGATGTGACTGAAATGACCAACCGGCTTTGTTTGGAGGTGACCCTTTAGCGAAAGGGGTCACAGCAAAGCCAGTTCAAAAAAAACAGCTGCTTTGACGGAGTGTACAATTACTGTTCTTCTACTTGAAATAACATCTCATCCCGGAAGTTAACCAAACTAACTGCTTTTTTTAAAAAATATATAAGCTATCTACCTTTTGTATCCTAATAGGAAAAGCTTGATTTCTTCCAACACAACATGAATCTTCCTTTCTACCTCTGTGTTTCAACCCCCAAAAGTCATCCACCTTCCCAACCCTGGCCAAACCCAATTCTACAGAGAATTCAAAACCCTGCCACAAGCAAAATGAGAGGAAACGTTCTGGAGAAGGGTCACTGGACCCAAAACATGAACTCTGCTTTGCCTAAGCAACCGCTTCCAGACCTGCTGAGTTTTCCAGCAATTTCTGTGGTTTTGGGCCAATTATATTTCCTTTCCAACATGTAAATGCTGGGGTTGGGTGTGGCATAAGAAATGAAATGAAGAATGTTCAAACAAGGTTCAAAATCTTTTCTTCACACGCAATGAAAAAGGCTGAAGCCAACAAAAAACCCTAGCGTTCTCACTAAGTAGTTTTTCAAAAACCAATGCAAGAAAATGTGCTTTCTTTAAATAGATGTCCCATTTCAAAGCAATGAAATGCAAAGCATTCTATAAAGGGATTTAAGGTTATCCATTATTAAGAATAACACTGCTTAGTATGTGCGCAGCAGTGAATAAGCTCCAGTGCTCCACCTACTGTTCATTTATAGAACATCTTTCCCCACAAGCTCAGCAAGTGACAATACTGAGGCCTGCACTGAGGTGCACACTGACCAGCTTGGAGAAACCACTCTGATACATGAACTTCGCACTTTTCAGATAAAGACAGGCCACAGAACTACTTTGCTCGTGCAAGGTAATGGCGACCCAAGGCTCAAGTTAGTGAGCTAACCCTAAAACTAAAAGCACCACAGAGAAAATGCACAAAGATGCTCAATTTGTGAAATCTTTCTTTTCTCTCACCGGTTAATAAGCCACGCCCTTCACCGATATCCAGTGCAACAAACAAGGTGACAAGCGCAGAAGACAAAATGGTTTTAACACAGCAGCTCGAGTCCAAATGCAAAAGTTAAAGTACTGTAAGAGCAAGGAGAACCGCTGGCTGGAGATTTGTACTGCCTGCCCTCCCGCAGCATTTGAGAGAGAGTCTTTAGATCATGCACTGGCCTCATCGGTGTTCTCTGAGCTCAGTGAACCAGAGCAAATGCAAGTCATCCTCAATCCAAAGGGACTACCTAAGCGGTAGTCATATAGACAGGCATGGCCCACTGGCCTGTTTCTGCATGGTATCATCGACACAAATCATCTTTTTAAATTATGCATCCTCACACTTGATACCAGCAGCATACTCTGCAATCGTTACGCAAACAGCACACCTCAAACTGGAACTAATTCACAATTAGGCCACTGAATCTTTTGAACGTCACCATTTGAGAATCTATAGGAGCTCAACGACAACCAACCCTCCCCTTTGGCAGATCCACTTGTAAACACAGGCAGAACACATCAATTAAACATGGGGCCAAGACAGAAAGTATTTGCCAGGAACAATATAGATACAATGTGATGCACCACTGCACAAGGTCATGTGATTCCCAGAATCACCATGGACTGACACTGTCAAACAATAATGAAATATTCATCAGACTAACCCTCTTCAGGTGGAAAATGCAATATAAATTGAAGGCTGCATCCAAATGTACACTTTCACAAAAAATAAATAAGAAACCGGACTGGGATCAGTGCTCCAGTCTCTATTACTGCATGTTCACACAATCAGTACTGAGCGTTCACTCGGCTGATCCAATGGGAGTCTAGACCTGAACCAAAGGTCACCTTGGCCGGCAGTTACAGCAACAACAGTCTCCTCTTGTTTCTAAATAAACAATCCACTTGCTGTGGACTGAGAGTTAGTAAATGGTGGAACCTGCTGACCCACACACAGTTCTGCAACTTAGCTAGCTTGCTTCTTCACAAGGGATCGAGACAGGCCAGGCATTCTGCAAGGAGCAAGAAATCAGGCAAACGCCTCTCAGGTTCCAGGAGGCATTGGTATCACCGGAATGGGAAACTACCTTCTGCCTTCAATCTTCCAACAGCATACAGGTACCCAAAAAGACCACGTTATCAAAGAGTTGACAAGGTGAAAGCCAACACCAAAATTCAAAAATGGTACCCTCAGGAACTTTCAGACGGAAATCGGACTGAGCCAACAGCAAAGACAGGAGGCAGAATATATGCATTAGCAATTGCTATCCACTAACATGACTGGTTAATTCCTGATTTCAGATCTCAGGGGGATGATAAGGAGCACTGGAACTGAGTGATATAGTCATGTGTTAACGTTCTTTTTCTTGAGTTCTCACACACTTGATGTAACTGTAATTGGCCAACTTCTGTGAACATCCAAAATTTATTAAGTACAGCTTTTGGAGGATCACTTAACAGTCTTAACAATGCTTGCGAAGAGTGTCAAGCAAAGCTCTCTGAACAAAGGGACCAGTCCTCTCCTTTATGCAGGATTTTACATCACAGTCAGTCATGCCAACAAGACAACCCCCGGGCACACCCCAACAATCACATGCCACACAAGACACAATGCAGTCATTTGATTATTTCCAGAAACAATGTGATTGGATCATTCCTTAATTGCAAGATCTTGTGTAAGTCATTGTTTTTAAACTGCAGGGTGTGGTTAGGTCCTTAACTGCAATGATCAGCTTCTTTCTGAATAGCAGGAGATGGCTATGTTAAACTTAAAGGGTCAAGACAGAGGAACATACCACCCGCTCCACAGGACATACAATTTCTTGCAGGTGAGCAGAACAAATTAACCCTTTAACATCTCACGTGGTTCCAAAGAGTATCTAGAGTCACCAAGTAAACTGTACCGCAGTATCTGAAGGAGGGTGAGAGTGATACAGCATCAATGATGAGCAATAAAAAACAAACTACACTAATCCCACTGACCTGCACTTGGCCCATGGCCTACTTTGCTCTGGCATTTTAAGTACTACTTAAATATCGAGAGTGTATCTGCCTCCACTTCCTTCTCAGGCAGCACGTTCCATGTTTCACCCACGCAATGGATTCTCATATCTCCTCTAAACCATTTCTCTTCACCTTATGCCTACTTGTTTCAGACACGTGGGCCAATGGCTAAAAGATTTTCACTATTATGTGTAAGGGGTGAGAAAATGCAAACTTTTGACTCAAGTACGGTTTACAACAAAATGGTATGTTCGGAGTGGAGATGACAAATTCATAACAGTTCCTCACATAACCCTCAAACAATACAGCACCTCATCAGGCAGACTCTCAATCAGCACACAAGCATTAGGCAGATGGTCACCAGTTCTGGGATTAGTTAATAATAATGAATTCTTTGAGTGGTTTTGCTTCATAATTTGTACATGATATGATAGTCAAGAAAACAGTGGTTTCAGAAACAAATTAAAATGTGACACCAATCTTATGGTAACTTGATAGGAAAAATCAAAAAGCTCATTTCGCGTTGTATTACACATTCTACAATAAGATCAACAGCAAGATCTTCAACAAAATCTGGCTGATTTTATAAATGCCTTGCACTGAATTATTCTGTTTTTCAACTGGCATAATAATTCCTATCAATAGGCTTGCCTTCGTTCAGCGCGTCAGTTTGGATGAAATTTGCTGAAGTTTTTATTTTAAATCATTCCTTAATTGCAGGCTACAGACATCAAACTGAGTTTCATCAACTTGAAGTCATAGCACAAGAAGCCACTTGGGTTGTGATAGCCCTCTCTTCCGCTCTGACTGGTACGAACACAATTCTCCCTGTACCTGCACATGATGAGTTATAAAGTCTGTTCTCCAGTTTTCAAATGGCA
Organism: Chiloscyllium plagiosum; assembly: GCF_004010195.1. Classification (NCBI taxonomy): domain Eukaryota; kingdom Metazoa; phylum Chordata; class Chondrichthyes; order Orectolobiformes; family Hemiscylliidae; genus Chiloscyllium; species Chiloscyllium plagiosum. Next base: position 44,138,707 of record NC_057732.1, on the reverse strand, counting down.
AAGTAGGACTTCTTTTAAAAAAGTAGGCCGAACACAAACTGTTAGGCCTTACTGAGGCAAACATGCTGGAAATCAAGCCCCACTACTCCTGGAAATGTCACCAAAAGATTAACATACTTACAAGTAGGCAGAATTCCCCAATTTAACTGGCTTTAAGACCCTGTCTACTAAAGAAAAAAAATACAGATGTGTCTAAGAGGGCATAAGTTTAAAGGCAGGAAGCAAATGGTTTAGAGGCGATCTCAAAGAAAAAAACGTGAACCCAGATGGTGGTAGAAATATGGAACTTACTGAAGCAGATACTCTTTCAACATTTGGAAGCAGCATCAGGATGAGCACTTAAAAACACGAGGACATGGCAGGCCAAGGACCAAGTGCAGGTAAATGGGACTAGTGTAGTTTGGTGCTGGTTGATTAGACATGGTGAGCCAAAGGGCCTGGTTCTGTGCAGTATGACTCCATCCTTAATAAGAATCACTATTCATTACCAGTAATTAGACTCTAGCTCCAGGCAAACACTTATGAAAATTTAGGATACAACTATTAATTAAAACTCTAACTCTCTTATAAACTGTCCACTCTATATCCTGTTGTTTTCCTGTCTGTTATGGACAAAAGAGAAGACTGGGAAGGCAGTTTTCCGAGTGGATCCTTATGCTCGTTGAGCTGGTTAGAACACTGCTGGCTCAGTCATCTTTCTCCACATGCTTCCATACATTTGCAGGAGGATCAGGGTGGCTGGATCACACCTATAATACATTTTTGGTTTATCAAAGGTCAGTCAAAGTTTAAAGTAACCAAAAAGGAAAAATAAACTGGTTTTCTCAAGGCAAAAAAAGTGTTTTTGCACTACAGAGAACACAAAGAGCTCATGAGCTGGTGGAAGCCTAAAGGCTTCTCCATCTTGTTCATAGCCGCAAGATGTTGATTTACCGGAGAACAATTCACAACCGGCAGACAGACAGCCATTACCAACAACAGCTGATCACTGGTCCATAGACCAATCAGCTACCTGTTGCCAACCAAAAAGTTGCATTTGTACACAACCCTTTAGCTCCAGTTCCATCTGCAAACTACACTTCAAACTACTGCTGGAACCAGCAGCTGTGTAAACAGTGCTTACAAATGAATATCAGGCAACTTGCAGTAATTCTTGGTTTTAAGCATTCATTTAGTTGTACGAAAATAACAAGAAATGGTCTTCACACAAACCAAGACTTGGCTCATTCTCTTAATAAAAGGTGTTCTGGTGGCATTGTTAATAACCAAGGAGTTCTTCTCATTATGACTTTTTTTCTCCTGGGACACTATCACAGAGATCCAGAGTGCTGCCCTCAAACAAAGGCAGGTGGCTAGTGCTGCTTCTAGTTACCCGGACAATACAACATCAGCCAAAGGGTCTGCTAACCCATTGCACAGAGATCATAGAATCACATCTACAGAAAAAGGCCCTTCAGCCCATCTAATCTGTACTGCCAGAAGTATGCTACTGCCGACATTAGTCCCACTTTTCCACCCACAGCCTCAAATATTATGACACTTCACGAGCTCATCCAAGTACTTTTGAAATGTTTGAGAGATTTTCCAACTCAAATCCCTTCCCAGTCAGTTCATTCCAGACCCCTGCCACCCTGCTGTTCATCCTGTCCATGCCCCTCAAAAATCTAACGCACCCCTATCAGGCTTCCCTCAACTGTCACTGCTCCAGAAAGTAACCCAATTTTCTCCAGTCTCTCTTCACAACCGAAATGCTCCATCACGGTGAACCTCCTTTGTACCCACTCCAGTGCACCCATCCTTTCTATAGTACAGAAACTGGAACTGCACATAGTACTCCAGTATCAAACAACAAAAGTTCTGAACAAAAGTTCTAAACATAAGTGTTTAAAATGCAGGCAGTGCAGTTGAACATCTGACATCTTGACCAGTGTGTTTGTGGGGGTTCCATGCCTCCATTTCTGTGATTGCTCACTGCAGCAGAAGCTTGGTTTATAAGAGCAGGGAGTTCCAACATCATCTCCCTGCTCTTATGAGCCAAGCTTCTGCCGCAGTGAGCAATCACTGAAACGGTGGCATGGAACCCCCACAAACACACGGGTCAAGACGTCAGATGTTCAACTGCACTGGCTGCATTTAAAACACTTCACATAACGAAGTAAAGTGCAGGAGGCAACTGAGTGATGCCAAGGGCTGTGGAATTTATCAACACAGATTAAATTAGATTACCTGCAGTACGGCTCACCAAGTCCACACTGACCTTCCGAAGAGAAACCAACCCAGACCCAATCCCCTACCTTATATTTCCCTCTGACTAATGCAATAACACTACGGGCAATTGAGCATGGCCAATTCACCTGACCTGCACATCTTTGGACTGTGGGAGGAAACTGGGGCATCCGGAGAAAACCCACGCAGACACGGGGAGAACGTGCAAACTCCACACAGACAGACAGTCACCAGAGGGTGGAATCGAACCCGGGTCCCTGACGCTGTGAAGCAACAGTGCTAACCACTGAGCCACCGTGCCACCCACTTGACATATCTTCCAAGAGAACACTCAATCCAAATACAAAATGGTCAATTACAAGAACTGAAAGATCACCAGGAAACATGGAAGTTGGTGAAACATTTGGCAGTTGTTAGGGCTCACAGCATCCTCGCTCCTAGGGGGTGTTAGAATACTGTCTGACCCTCCTACAGTGCATTCAGTTAAGTCCTGCTGATGAACTGTACTCCAACAACTGGCTTCTACCACCCACATGATAATCACACCATCTGCTACTTGCAACCCTTTATAATGCTGCTGACCTGGTTTCCAATCTGAGCAATATATCTGAAATCAGCCCAGATTTAGGTTTTTCTTTTCGAAACTAATTGAAGAGCACATAATAGGACACATTTGTGTTGTCCTAGTTTATTAATAAGATTTGATGCTCTCTGTATTGGCAAGTTTCATGTCTTTGACAATTGTAATTTAATTCCAAAGATGAACTTATAAATATGACTTGTTTAAAAAGAATTATCTTAGTTAGTTAGTCACTCAATAAAATCAGCACAATCGTTCAGCACAGGTGGAAAGTATGAATTGAGATGTGGTGTAGCAACCTGGGAATACAAGTACACAAAGTTAACAAGGCCATATAAAACCCAACAAACCAAAAACACTAGGCTTCAATCATTGAGGGAGAGATTTGTGAAGTAGAAAACTTGCACTACATGCTCATACTGAAACATGGCTGGACCATGCTTGGGAGTTGTGTTTGCAGTTCTGGTTACCACTTCGTACAGAGATGGAGAGGCAATGGAGAAGGCCCAGTAAAAGGATTTATAAGGACAGCATCACAAGTGTGAAAGTACAGCCAAGGATGTGCACATTGTGACCCTCCTCTTACGAAGTCAAATCCAACAGCAATTTTAAAACTTTAGACATTTGATACAGTCAACAGCAAGGATATGGGTGCAGGGTCAGGGGCACTGTAGGTCAATAAAAGATGGTTCCCTACAAAAATCAGAAGGGAATTGAAAAGATAACTTCTTCAGCCAGAGAGGGATGAACTCACTCACTCCTGAATGGTATAGATGCAGGAGAGGGGAGGCTGAATATGTATCAAGAAGGAAGAAGGAAGGGTTAACATTGATGGGTTCAGTTGAGGATGGCAAGAACAGGCTCTGTAGCAAAATGGGAAATGATTTGTACACTTATGGCACATGATAATGCAACCCTGACAGCAGCATAAGATAAAGACGAGCAAGACTTCGAGCTAAAGAGCTGTATTTTGTATACTGCAGGCAATTCCCGGTTTCCGCTCCCAAGTACACTTGGAATTTGATCGCATATAATAGAACATACAACATTACAGCACAGTACTGGCCCTTCGGCCCTCAATGTTGCATCAACCAGTGGAACCAATCTGAAGCCGATCTATCCTACGCTATTCTGTTTTCAACCATATGTTTATCCACTGACCATTTAAATGCCCTTAAAAGTTGGAGTGTCTGCTACTGTTGCAGGCAGTGCATTCCATGCCCTCAATATTTGGAGTAAAGAAACTATCTCTGATATCTGTCCTATATCTATCACCCCTCAATTTAAAGCTATGTCCCCTTGTGCCAGCCATCACCATCCAAGGGAAAGGCTCTCACTATCCACCCTGTCTAACCCTCTGATTATCTTATGTCTCAATTAAATCACCTCTCAACCTTCTTCTCTCTTAAAACAACGCAATACAGTCAAGATTAGAATAGTGCTGGGAAAGCACAACAGGTCATGTAGCAGGAAAATCGACTTTTCGGGTCAAAGCCCTTCATCAGGAACAACACAATACAGTAGATTATAAATTAGCTGTTTCCAAGTATAAGCAAACATTTGCATGTCAGCTCTATAAAATTATTAATATGGCATCTGGTTTGTAAATTGAGCACCACCTGTATTGTGTAAATAATGAGTTTACAATATTACAGAGAGTGCACAGATGAGGACAAACCAGGGGATTGAAGGTATTTCGGAACAAGAGGAGCCTAGTAAGACAGTACAGCCTTTTCTTAAAGTGCATATGTTGACAGCTAACACCCGAGAGAATGAAGACATTAAAGAATCCATGATGGAACAAACAGCTGTCAGAGTCTGTCAAAGAAACAGCACTCTCAGACTTGACTGCAGCAATCCACTTCAGTGCAGAGGTCAGTCAAAGCAGGACTGATCAGAGGTTACATGCTAGCATGGGCTGACAGAGCTGAATGGTCTGTTATTTTGCCATGTACTCCACATTACCTTGATACATCTTGGAAAACAAACCCGTTAGCTGCTAACAGCTGTAGTCTTAGTTTTCTGATGACCCAGAAACAGAAAATTTGAAATAAACAGCTCCATTTAATACCAAGCTCATTCTTCAGATCTGTTTCTTGCCATGTTTTCCTGGCTTTTTAAAAATCTTGTCTGTTCCTCTCTTTCATTATTCAACACACTCCCACCTTTATCCTTGAGATGGGAGTATAAATGAAAACCTGTTCACAGCTGCTGAATTATCTTGTTCTCAACATTTGACTGCCATATTCCATTTGGTAAAATTATATAATTGCTGCATGTACTTCAGCTTGTTACTGTGTGAATCTGAAGGCAGACTCACAACAGCTTCAAAAATTAAATCGGTTCCTCAACCACAAATAAAACACATTCAAAAAGTGTTCTGGACCAAAGACAAATGTGCATTTAGCATTTAAAGGAACTGCATGATAAAGATTCAAAAAAAAAGGTGGACTGTACTTATCTCCTTCACAGAAATAACACATGCATTTTTGAATTAGGATTGATAAAGTGTGGTTTAAAATTAAAAAAAAAAAGACTGCTTCCCAATCAGTTTAAACAAACGTTAACTTGTAAATTCGGGGATGGACTGCAGCACAGAATTCAAACCCCACACAAAACGGATCAGAACATGATAGTGCTGAATGTACGAACAAGCGCAAAGGACATCATAAAAACCCAGCAAAACAAAGTTTTAACCGATTCCTCAATACCACCTTCCTTGCTCAGCCCATTGAGTCGAGGAGTTGGGGACGTCATGTTGCGGTTGTACAGAACTTGGGCGAGGTCACCTTTGCAGTAATGTGTTCGGATTTGGTCACCCTGCTATAGGAAGGATGGTATTAAATTGGAGAGGGTGCAGTAAAGATGTTACCGGGACTGAAGGATTTGAATTGTAAGGTGGGACTGGATTGACTGGGAAGTTTTCAGGGTGTGTAGGAGGTTGAGAGGTGACCTTATGGAGGTTTATAAAATCATGAGGGGCATGGCTAAGGTGAGTAGCAAAAGGTCTTTTTCCGAAGGTGGGAGGGGACTCAAAACTACAGGACAGAAAACTAAGATGAGAGGAGGAATATTTATAAGGGGCAATTTGCTCCATATAGAGGGTGGCTCATATGTGGAATGAACTGCCAGAGGAAGTGGTAGATGCAGGTACAGCTACAACCTTTCTAAGACCTTTGGACAGATATATGGATAGAAAAGGTTTAGAGGGATAAGAGTCAATCCAGGCAAAAATGGGACTAGTTTAGTTTGGGGAACCTGGTCGGCATGGACTAGTTGGACCGAAGGGTCTGTTTCCATGCTGTACCATTCTATGGTAGAATGATCAACCTCTACTCCAAATTAATCTGTTCATATAATGCTAAACAATCCTCTAGAGCGAAGTCATAAAAGGCGATTGATGTCCAAATCACTAACTTTCTCAGCATATGCCAATAAAGTTTGAACCAAGCTTATAAATCATTTTCAAAAAAACTGCCCATCTTGAATTAAATACAGCCCAACCCTCCAAGTTAAAGTTGCCCTTATTCACTTTACTGGATAATCTCCCTTTAAGAACACAATTGCTTTGAATCGATTTAAGTCAACAATACCCACATTTAAAAATCCTCTATGCACCAATGACTGCCTCAGTCAATGAAATCACAAATCTGAAGATGGATGAAACGCTGTAGTTTTGAAGACTTCTGCCTGAAAATGAAGCTGGAAGGTGAAAGAAAATAGAAAGGACTGAATGCTGACACGTTTGAAATGAGAGAAATGAGCAGCTGGTCGGTTGCAGCGTCAGAGACTGATGCTCCGCAAATGTTTGAGAGAAAAGTATTAAACTGTGCTATACTAGATAAGGGTTCTGGAGGAGCTAATGTTCATGTTACACTGAGGTCCACCCAATCTAGCAATGGCCTGCAGTCAGTGCGTGGAGAAAGTGGAATTCTACCCAAGTGACCAAAGGGCACAGATGTGTTCTGCATGGTTTCTGAGTGGCCTTAATAACTGTTTCATGTAAAGTGTGCTTGTTGCTGACAAGGCCGTGGAAGACAAGCATCCCTTCTGTAACACTCACCACTGGGTCGATTGTCTCCTGGTGTTAATTATGTAGGCCCTAAACCCAGTCTGGTTAAAGCAAGATTGTCTCCAGTTAAGTACCCAAACCAGAATACCATATTCCAGTGGGCGTGGTCATGAGGAGAAAGTGAGAACTGCAGATGCTGGAGATCAGAGTCGAGAGTGTGGTGCTGTAAAAGCACAGCAGGTCAGGCAGCATCCGAGGAGCAGGAGAGTCAATGTTTCATGCATGAGCCCTTCATCAGGAAAGGTGAGACAATGACAGTTCAAATGATATTTAAAATCGGCTTGTGTATTTTCAGGAATAAAAACAGAAGCTGCTGGAAAAGCTCAGCAGGTCTGGCAGCATCTGTGTAGAGAAATCAGAGTTAACGTTTCAGGTCCGGTGATCCTTCCTCAGAAGTCAGGCCACAGGAACTGGAATGGCTGTTTGATGCAATTCTGCCACCCATGATATGACTAAGACTTCTTGGGGGTGGGTTGGGGATTACTTCAGATGCAGAGCGAGAGCGAGAGTGCGGAGGAAGAAGCACTACCTGAAAGCACAGCTACAATGGAGCACCCCACATCTGAGAGATAGCAGATTATACCTCAGACCAAAACTCATGTGATAGGAGAAGGTGATTCTTCTCATCTGTAACTTGTGGCATCCCTTCAAGCTCCTTCCACCACCAGAAACATTAACCGTTTTGTTGGTGTTAAACACTATGGACTGACGAACACAAACAAAAACCTGCCTGTGGATGTAGTGTTGATGTCAATGCTGATTCTGTCCTGAAGGGAGTTATTACTCAAAAGGGACATCTCTGATCTGACGGCTAACACAGTGACCTGCAGCCTTGGACCAAAAACAGCCAGCAAAATCTGTAAACTGTTCAACTTGTCCGAGGAGGATGATGCTGTTCAGTAGCACGTGCCCTCTGAGCAAGGAAGATAGTAAGCTCAGGACCCGAGCTCTCAAATATCAGCATCTGCTAACACAGGAGGACAAACAGGACCCTGAAGAAACATCAGACTCAAAAGGACCAAGGAAGCTGCAGCACAGTAAACCAAGCTTCTGGTCAAAACAACGGAGGAGGAGAAGGTAGACCTTAGGGACAGATCACAAACAGGCAAGATCTTTCTTCATCGAGGACCTCCACGTTGAAATTTGAAAAGTACAAAAAAAAATTGGTCCCTGCTGCTTTGAATGTCCAACTCGGAGGTAAAACCAAAGCCACCTTCTTACATTCTGTTCCTTCTTGCCTGCATGATGTTGAAATTGAGATTCATTGTAATCCAAACAGAACCAGAGCCATTGCTGGAACTTGGAACTGTGCAAACACTTGGCCCTCCTTCCACAAGCAGTGGGTTTTTCATGGCCAAATCACCAGATGTGGTTTTTCCTGCCTCGTGCCTTTTCAATTTTGAAGGTTTGATACACTGTGCAATTTAACCACTCCAGAAGTACCTCATTTCTTTTGTTTTTTAAAAGTCATGCAAACAAAAATGACTGACCACTTGAATTGTGTATTTTAAAACATGAAAAACTGCAGCCACTTGCCTGAATTTCTACAGGAACTCATTGCACTCAGTGAAAAATAAAGCAAGTCACTGGTGAGCAGACCCTGAACGAGCCCAAACTCTGCAGCACAGTCCAGCACAAACTGAATAAATTTAAGACCCAAAAAAAACTATTAAATTGCTCTTTAAAAATTACATGAAATAATCATCATAATGGAAAGAGGGGTGATGAAAATTACTGTGACCATGTTTTATCATGGTGAGGAATTATTGAAATGACTTCACAGTGATATCAACAGGTTGCAACCTCTGGATGGAGGGGTTTGTTCACTCAGCTGGAAGGTTCATTTTCAGATGTTTTGTCCCATACTACATCTTCAGTGAGCCTCTGGACAAAGCACTGCTGATGACTCCCGCTTTCTATTTATAGGTTTGGGTTTCTTTGGGTTGGTGATGTCATTTCCTGTATTTTTTTTTGCCCAGAGGCTCACTGAAGATGTTACCCAGTATGGTGATGAAACATCTGAAAATAAACCTTCCAGCTCAGCGAGCAAACCTACATCCAGAACCTCAACCTGAGCTACAAATTTTCTTAGGTTGCATCATATCAGAATTAACACAGACTACGCTTCAGAAATTGGTCTCATTCTTGTACATACTTATCTCCAAAGATAAACACCTCAGTACCTCATCAGACTGCAAGCCCACGATAATCTCACAACGTTACACTTCTCTAGCTTCCTGTGCATATCCAGGATCTACTCAGATGAAGAGGAATGCGACAGACACCTAAAGATTTTGAAGGATGCCATCATTAGATCAGGAGAGTTCCAATGTGCTACAGAGAAAAACCACAACAACCTCCTCAGAAAACAGACACAGGACATAACCGATACAGTACCCTTCGTCATACAGTATCACCCTGGAGCAGACAGACTACGCCATGTTCTTCGGAGCCTTCAACATGTCACTAATGATGACAAATATCTCACTATCATTTTGCCTATGCCTCCACTTCTCTCCTTCAAACAACCGCCAAACCTAAACAGACCATGGTTCACAGCAAACTGCCCATCCTTCAGGACACCAACCACAACCCCACACAACCCTACCATGGCAACTGCTGTAAGAAATGTCAGACCATCACACATAGGGGGAACACCACTCACCTCCTACATGACTCGGACAATGTTATTTGTCTCACACGCCTGCAACATGGTATATTGGAGAGCCCATACAGGTGCTACGACAATGGATGAATAGACACTGCGCAAGAATCACTAGACAGGAATGTTCTCTCGCAGTCAGGGACATTCAGCCTCTGATCTTTGGGTAAGCGTCCTCCAAGGCGGCCTTCAAAAGGTACACAACAACACAGAATTGCTGAGCAGAGACTGATAGCCAAGCTCTGTACCCATGAATACGACCTCAATTTTGAACTTGGGTTCATGTGTGCAATGTGACTCCACCATACTATTCTGTATCTGTAAATTCTTCCTTACTGTCCTGTTTTGACACCATCACCTTGATCATTTATCATCTCTTTACCTTAGTGCATACTGTGTTGTATTACTTATTACTTGGGTTAGACCCTCAGCATATGACTCTTATATCTATGATAACATTTCAGTTATGTAGCTTGTCTCCAGCCCCACCTTAGTTTTGTAATTATCTCTCAGCCTTATTTAATTGGATTATAGGTCATGCGTTCGCTGGTTAGTCAGCTGTTGACTCTACTCACACCGTCTGACACTCTTGCCCACCTGCAGAGACTTAACATTCAACACTCCACTCATACCATCTGTTATGGTCTTTAGATCTCTCTGCCAGTGAATGCCCTGCGCATAAATGTTGGGTCTGTGTGCTCTTCTCTCACACTTCACCTGACCAAGGGGCAGCACTTCAAAAGTTTGTGATTTCAAATAAAGCTGCTGGATTGTAACCTGGTGTTGTGTGACTTCTGGCTTTGACTGTTTTATAGTAATCAGACAAAGATGCTAATTTCCCACACATACAGGGAAGGTGTTTGAAAACCAGCAACCTCAGGATCAAGTCCACGTCGGATTCCCGAGATCAAAACTCCCCCCAATACAGTTTGAAAACTCAGGCTAAACCTGGGTTGGGTGAGTTAAGGTCAAACAGCATAAAGACTTCAGCAGGACAAACTGGTACATGAAGCATTGAACCAACCCAACACGCAAATACAATACCTAGCTGTATTGTTATGATTGAGGTTAACAATTAAAACTGACACAAAAGACCTCATAAAAACTCCACAGAATACGTACAAAATGGAAATTGGCCCAACAAGTCCACACCAATCCTCCGAACAGTAACCCACCCAGACCCATTCCTGTATCTATTATTCTGTGCTTGCCCCTGACTAACGCACCTAACCTACACATCACAGAACACTGTGGGCAATTTAGCATGGCCAATTCACCTAACTTGCACATCTTTGGATTGTGGGAGGAAACTGGAGCACCCGGAGGAAACCCACGCAGACACGGGGAGAATGTGCAAACTCCAAAGAGACAGTCACCTTGAGATATGAAAAGGTTAATTTGCTCTGCTGTCCTGCAGGAAATTGCATGTCCCAAGGGGAGGGTGGTATGCCCCTGCCTTAGGGTGGGATGTCTCCGTCTTACAGACAGCATTTAAGGTATTTACATTCCCATCCCTGGTCATTCAGACCCATTTCAAGACTATTTCCTAGCTATTCAGAAGTAACTTTACGTTGTCACCTCCTGCCATTCAGAATCAATTACAACATTGCAACTAAAATTCTGACCACACCCTGCAGTTAGCAAAAGATTTTACACCAGACCTAGCCATTAAGGGATGATTGCATTACACTGTTTGCGGAGATGGTCAGGTCACTGCATGGTGTCTCGAGAGGCATGTGACCTAGGGGGAGTGGCTAAGGGTTGTCTTGTGGGTGTAACTGACTGTGATGTAAAGACTTTGTATAAAAGGAAGGACTGTTTCCTTTGTCCAGAGGGACCTCTCAACACAAGCCCTGCAAAGTGTGTTGAAGGTTCCTCCAGAGAGCCTGTACTTGCTTAATACATTTTGGCTGTTCAGAGGCTGGCGTATTGCAGTTACATCATGTGTGTAAGAATCTCAAGAAAAACAACATAACAGCCTGAGGCAGGATGTGAACCCAGGTCCCTGGCTCTGAGGCAGCAGTGCCAACCACTGAGCCACCATGCCAAACATTTGATGTTCAGGTAGCAGTATTTGAGACACTGCCTGTAATAGCAAGACATTGTAACCAGCAGCTCTGACTCTAAAAGCAGAACTGCCTGCACTGCCACATCAGACTGAAGTGAACTGGTCAGTGCGAATTGTACAGGATCAACTCTATACAAAGTGATAGCCAGTTAACTTATTAACAGGGTCTGGATTAGAGTGGTGCTGGAAAAGCATAGCAGGTTAGTCAGCATCCGAGGAGCAGGATTGTTACCATCCAGTCTACACCACTGTCAACTTCTGTGGTTCATTACACAGACTGCCTTCTACAGAGTCAACTCCACAAGTGGCAGTCCTTTATAATATCCAGGCACAGAGTGAACGAAATGTTACAAAGTCTTCCAAGGGTGGCATGATGGTTCAGTGGTTAGCACTACTGCCTTATAGCTCCAGGGACCCAGGTTCAATTCCAGCCTCAGGTGACTGTCTGTGTGCATTTTGCACATTCTCCCCATGTCTGCATGGGTTTCCTCCCACAGTCCAAAGATGTACAGGGTAGGTAGATTGGCCATGCTGAATTGCCCCGTAGTGTTCAGGGATGTGTAGACCAGGTGCATTAGTTAGGGGAAAATGCACAGTAATAGGTACATGGGAAGGGGTCTGGGTGGAATCCTTTCCCAAGGGTCAGTGTGGTGGGCCAAATGGGATTCTAATTCTAATCCCAAATAATCTTCTCAGCAGTGGCAAATGTTAATATAGAGGGTTCACCTGTTCCCTGTATCCACTAGCTCCACGACAGGTAGTTCAAAGATTGGTGAGTGCAGGTGAGGATACTGTCTCAGAACAACAGGCAGGTCATTTAGGACTGACTTGGAAAGGGCGGATTTTTTTCCATTGAAAGGATTATGAATCTTTGGTATCCCATACCCAGAGGGCTGTGCAGATCCAGATATTGAAATTCTCACTGAACTGACTCAGTGAATTGACAGATTCTCGATAATAAAATGCATAATCAAAGGATAGTGCAGGAAAATGGTGTAAAGATGGGAGATCAGCCAACATCTGATCGAAAGGCAGGTTTGATTGGCTGAATGGCCTCACACACCTATTTATAGATGCCTTCAGCAGCAGCAAGTGCGGTTTCTTCATCAAATCCCTGATGACTTCCAGAGGACCAATGCACTTTCAAATCCTCCTGCATATTAATAAACCACTCTCACTCGGTACTGACCTACTTTAGCCAGTGAAGTCTCAATTACACTCTGTACTGCTGTGTTTTAGTTTCCCCAGCTCTCCCTCTACACACTGCTGGGTACTTTCCAGCTGGTTCCAATCTCCTTTACTTTCCATAATTTCCTCCAATCGCACCTTCACATTAAACATTTCGCACTGTATTAACACTCTGACACCAGCAAACACACAATTCAGAGAAGAAAATGAGGCTAGATTTTAAAATGAGCGAAGCATTTCCATAACAACACCAAGACAACTCCAGACCATTTCAACACTGGATTTCTCAAGCCATCAAACCCATCTTGTTTTCCCCCAGTGGGCATATACCTAATCGCACTTTGACATGTTCCATCCAAACTTGTACATCTTCAAAATAAATCAAGACAGCACAATTTGACACCATTTTGAAAGAGATGCTTTATCATGTGTAAATGTTAGTAAAATCAGACACATTTTACTTTGTGACTTCATCTGGAACGCTCTCCTTCTGGCTTTAATGCTATGTGCCTCCCAAGTCTGTTGCTAAAACGTTTGTATTATTCAGGTTAAGGTTGAAGAAACAAAAATCTCGTCAACAAAAATCAACCTTGAACAAGTAGCATTTCATCGCCCGTTCCCACATGAACAAAGCTGAACTCAGTCTGCTGCACACATTCATGTAAACAAGTGTATTTGACACACTCAATGCATGTGCACGCAGTTATGCTCAGAATATTCATTTTTCACAGGCAGCAATGCCTCACGACAGTGGTCAGGATTCCCAAGCCCTGAACATGAATTTGATGAAGCTGTGTCTCTAAGTGCCCAATCCAAGTTGTGTACCTTTTATTACTAAAACAAAAGGTAGAAACATCCTCGAAAGGGCACAGTCAGTTAAATCAAGATGGAATTTCTACTCTGGTCACCTCTTGTCGATTATGGTTAACTACTATCTAACCTCAAAATCCTCCTGCCCATCAGTGAATCGGTCTCAGCTTTTACTTCTCCCTAGATTGGTGATCTGTTCCAAACCTACACAGCTGCTCAAACAGTATAAACCTTCCAACTCCATTCCACTGCACCTTGCTAATAGGCTGCTGGGAACATCTTTAACGACTTCACCCAAACTCTGCAATGGTTTCCTTAAATCTTAACCACTTTCTCACACATCTCTGCTTGCAAGCTGCTTCTAACTTCTCCTTTACGCTCAAAGATGAGCACTGAGTTGTGAAACGCTTTGTTCCATTAAAAAGATGACATATAAATCTACCTAGTTACAGTACAACTTTGATTATCCATACATCAATTATCCAAATTTCGGATTATCTGAACAAGATCTCAAAGTCCTGTAAGAACTGCATTGGCAGATAATCAAGGCATGTTCACTAACCGGCATTCAAATTATGGCTGTTTTTTTTACAATCAAATCAATTATCCGAACGATCAGTTATCCAAACAAAACATTCCCCACCCATCTCATTCAGATAATTGAGGTTGTACAGTACCACTATTCTGGATAGTATTATTGGGAAGAAAGCAGCCAAAGTACCATACGAATTTTCTGCTCATCAACACCATTCACAGGCTGTGGGACATCTACCTGATCAAGAGGGAAAAGGAGTTCCAGATCTCATCCAAACAGCGGCACATCCAGAAACATCCCAGCTGCCTGCAACAGTCAGCTCCACTGGACTGAGTGAACAGGAGCTGTAAATAGACAAGGTGTGCACCATCTCCAGACTTCGGACAGCAGACACCGAAACCGAAGAGGCAAGAAGGGATGGGCCCTATTAAGCCAAGAATACCATCCAATTAGATCACAGCTAGTGAGAGCCCCCACTCCATGTAGCCACATTAAAACAGGCCAACATTCACGGTCTTCAGAAGGGGAACCGGTTAGATTTGTAAGGCTGGCAATGTCTTCTACTGTGCGAAATCTGGTTTGCCTTCTATGTGGTCTGGCCCTAATGAATTCCTCCTGTTCAATTCCACGAAAAGAAAAAAAAAAAGTGTCTTTTTTTGCCCCCCCATCCCACCCCAGTCAAGTCTTTTGCATTTTAAAGCCATCGATCACATCATCTTTAAATTTTCTTGAACTCAGCAAATATACAAATCTCCCTCTTAACCCCATACAAGTGTTTTGGTGTTTCATTAAGATCCCCTCTCACCAAGGCTAGTCATCTCCTTCCTAACAAATGCTGCCCATAAATTTATGGTGATGTTTCAGGTGACTGGCAAAGCAGGGATTGAAACACAAGAGTGGTAATCTTAGCTTGAGGCACTACAGGTCCAGAGACCAAGCAGGGAGGTAAACTGGCAGACGAACACAGAGTCAGGTCTACGAGTGACCACAGGAGTAAATGAGGAGGTCAGCAAGTGATGGCCTGAACTAAGGCTCAAGGCAGGAAAGACTTCCCAAAGTGGCCTTTACATCAGAGAGGGCAAGTCCGCAGCACAGACAGAATGTCATAAGCTGTCTAGCTCCACCATAGAGGAAAGGCCAGTTCAGGCTGCTGAGGAGAGAGGTTGGATCAGAGTCAGAAATGAATGACTTCAGTGTTGCCACTGGTGTTTTGTTTGAGGAAGTTACTGCTCCAAGAAAGATTGCCAGAGCAGCAATCTGACAGCACAGTGGTCAGGCAATGTGTGGAAAAGCAACCGTCAAACTAACTCATGACCAGGATGTACAGTAAAATAACCACAAAGAAGTGGAATACAAAAAAAAGAGCAGTTCAGCTGACCTCAAAACAGCTGGCAATGTTACCCACACACTGTGACCCAAGAGCACATTGTGAAGTCTTCCTTCACATACAGGATATAAGGAGCATTAAAAACGGAGAACTTCAGAGTTTGTACACAAGGTAGTGTTGATACCATCCTTGAAATGCTCTTAAAAAAATGCTCAAGGAGGCTCCGAAACTGGAAACATTGTGTGATTACCACTCGCTATGCAAAGTTAATTTTTTCAACCAATACCTGAAGCCAAAACAAAAATATTCAAGTGTTGACTTTCACACAAGAAATCTTTGAGGGATTGCTATGCTTTTATAGACTGTGCTCAAACTGAACTTCAAAACAGACTGCAATGAGCTGTCCTCATCACTGCTTAAGTATCATATATTATCCCCCACTGTGAAAATCAATTACTTGAGCTCAATTCTTTGAGATAAGTAGCAACTGAAACACAAATAATATTTGTAAGAGGTGAAATCCATGACACACTTCCAGACTTACAGTTTTCTGTTATTTCCCACTACAACCCAGTGGAGCACTGGGTCAGCCATTTCAGAGGAACCTTTGCCTCACTTCCCAAGGTTGTCTCTTGCTTGCTGCTTCCCTAATTCCTCCGACACAACACTCCTCTCCAGAGCCCTTGGTCACAGCAAGGGTTAAAGGAGCCAAAGTGACACCAGGGAAGATTACCAGAGTGACAGGGAGAGACCGGGCTCATGGGAGCACATGTCCAATTGAAAGAGAGTTTAGGCTTATTTTGGTCTGATGTCTGGGGTCAATCGGAGATCTCCTTTTAACTACATTATAAATCATCATCATAGTTTGGTACGCAATCTGAATAGCACATCTTAAACACCAGTGTTACTTACTCGTGCTCATTCCTCCATATGGAAACATTTCCAGTGGGAAAAAGTCCATCATGTAAAATCAACACAGAACTGCTCTCTCATGGGAGAGGAAGAGACATTATGGTGGTGGTTTAATCTGAAGGTCAGAGGTCAAGAAGGAGGGTCCTTTGCTGTAAACTCAGCCAGATGTGGGAATTGAATACACACGGTTAGCATCACTGTGCATGACAAACCAGCCACCCAAGTGAACTGAATCTCAAAATGCATCATGAGCACCTCCAGGATTACACTTCAGTTCTGACATGTTGAGGTTGTGAGCACTGAATAGCCATAGTCAAGTTGTGCACAAGGTACGCAAAAATATTACTTTCCATTATTGACGGACTTTTACTCAGGCATACACATGTCCTCTGCACAACTGTTCCCAATTTATCCACTTCACTGTGCCAGCACATCTGAGGGAGACTGACATTGGACGAGGGTGTGGCAATTCTTCACATTCACCTTAGATGCTGACCAATCCATTCCCACAGGTGACACAGACAGAGAGGTTAAAGTTTGATTCGAGTCCAGGATCATCCTTTTCTCATCAGAGTGTCATTTCACCCTCACATTACAAAATTCTAAACACTGATGACATGTTCCTCAGACACAGCCAAATCCAGTTTTCACACAATTTTTTTTTTTTTTTTAAGATTACTTACATTGTGGAAACCGGCCCTTTGGCCCAACAAATCCACACCGACCCTCCAAAGAGCATCCCACCCAGACCCATTCCTCTACATTTACCCCTTCACCTAACACTGTCGGTAATTTAGCATGGCCAATTCACCTGACCTGCACATCTTTGGACTGTGGGAGGAAACTGGAGGAAACCCACGCAGACATGGGGAGAACGTGAAAACTCCACACAGACAGTTGCCCGAGGCAGGAATTGAACCTGGGTTTCTGGCGCTGTGAGGCAGCATTGCTAACCACTGTGCCACCGTGCCGCCCACGGTTTCATTATATAAACCACCACAGTTAACAGACTTGACAAGTTTCTCCAGCAGTTCCTGGCTTTTTTACCAAAATCACCTGCATTTATTCATTGTATTCAATCGCTATCCATCAGAGGCAGAGCAATAACAACACACTAAAAAGGTAGCAAAGTGGGAGGGAGTTCAATTAAAAATGGATTTGGAGTTGGAGTTGAGGGAAGAGAAAAGTGCACTCCACCCTCTCAATGTCCCCCACCTTTCAGCTAATTTATTTTTTAATTTTATGTCCAGAAGTCCTTTGAGCATAGGACTTACAAAGTCATGTTGAGGTTGTACAGGACATTCAGCAGGCCTCTTCTGGGGTACGGTGTCCAGTTCGGGGCGCTCAGCTATTTACACATACTTATCAATTAAACTGCTTCCTGTGAAAAAAAAATTTGTTTATTCAAAAGCACGCTCAAAACGTTTTGGGGAGGCATGGTGGCTCAGTGCTTCACACTGCGCGCCCTCTCAGCACCAGGGACCCAGGTTCGATTCTAGCCTCGGGCAACCGTCTGCTTGGCGTGTTCACATTCTCCCTGTGTCTGCGTGGGTTTCCTCCCACAGTCCAAAGATGCGCATGTTAGGCAAATTGGCTGTGCTAAATTGCCCATAGTGTTAGGTGCATTAGTCAGAGGGGAACAGGTCTGGATGGGTTCCTCTGCGGAGGGTCAGTGTGGACTTGTTGGACCGAAGGGCCTGTTTCCACACTGTAGGGAATCTAATCTAATCAAAAACAAAAAGGCAAGTTTCAGATTGATAGCATCCAAAGTACACACAGTGGTCCGAAAGTTGGAATCCCTCCAAGACGATCGCTCCAGCAATATGCCTGATTTAAAAATGAGTTCCCAAATTAAGATTAGATTAGATTAGATTAGATTAGATTACTTACAGTGTGGAAACAGGCCCTTCGGCCCAACAAGTCCACACCGACCCACCGAAGCGCAACCCACCCATACCCCTACATTTACCCCTTATTACCTAACATTACGGGCAATTTAGCATGGCCAATTCACCTGACCTGCACATCTTTGGACTGTGGGAGGAAACCGGAGCACCCGGAGAAAACCCACGCAGACACGGGGAGAACGTGCAAACTCCACACAGTCAGTCACCTGAGTCGGGAATTGAACCCGGGTCTCTGGCGCTGTGAGGCAGCAGTGCTAACCACTGTGCCACCGTGCCGCCCACAATTAAGCCAACATTCACTGCAAATACCCAAATCCACTTAAACATTTGCCATGGACATTTCTCCTCCAGTTCTGAATGTTTTAGTGTGGATTTGCGATGACAATACAACTCAGCATTCAGTCATTCGAAGGGTGGAAGTGACAGCACCTTGAGGCGTTCAGGTACCTGCAGCTAAATACCAAAACAACAACAATATTTCTGGCAGCAATTCCCTAACAACGACTGTGAAACATTGCTTCATCTTGGTTAAAGAAAACAATCCTTATTTGGTCTGATCCATGTGACTCCAGACCCACAGCAATCTGGTGGGGTCTCACCTACCGTTTGCAATGGACCAGTAAGCCACTCACTTTCATCAACTGCTAGAAAGTCTCAAAATAAAAACTGACAGACTAGCTGTGGTTTGGAGGGATATGGGCCAGGTGCTGGCAGGTGGGACTAGATTGGGTTGGGATATCTGGTCGGCGTGGATGGGTTGGACCGAAAGGTCTGTTTCCATGCTGTACATCTCTATGACTCCATGAGCTGGTATGGAGTAAATTATCAGAAGGAACAAGCACAATGACTACCACAGCCTTGTCAACCGTATTTAGTCCTCTTTGCTAACATCTGGGGCTTGTGCCAAAACAACTGGGAGAGCGATCTCTCAGACGAGCCAAGCACCAGCCTGACATAGTCATATTGAGGAATCAAACCCAGACTCCACCATCTCCATCCCTGGTCACATCCCGGTTTTCCATGTTAACCACCCTCTGGAGGAAGCAAGGAGAGGTTGTGTAAAGTGCAGAAAGTACTCTGGGGAACTTTACTGTTCACCAGTCAGAACGGCTCAGTAGCACCACGATTGACCGATACGGTCCAATCCTACAGGATCTCGCTGCTAGACTGGGTCGACGGCATGTAGTGCTGACCACATCCTCACCAATCTGCCTGCTACAGATGCATGTGTCCACAACATTTTCAGTAACAACGACCACTACAGGAAATCCTGTTTCCTCATTGAAAATACACTACATTGTGGCTCAAGACACCATCCTTGTGTGAAAGGGGTGAGCCTTTGAAGAGATCTGTCATATCAAGAACGAGGCGTCTCGGAGGCCCATTGCCAGCAGAAACAAATTCCACACACCCCCAAACAACACTGACATGGAAATTTCACCAACCTCCCCTCAACATTTTTTGGTCAAAGTCCTGGAACTTCCTCCTGAGCAGCATTGCGAATCTACCTACAGCAATGGGACTACAGCAGTTCAAGGCTGTCACCACTTTCTCAAGGGCACTGGGGATGAGCAATAGTTGCTGATCTAGTCAGTGACATCTAATCCCAAGAATCAATATGAAAGGAAATGCTAAATTATGTAAAATCAATCACAGGAAGTTTCAATAGTAATAACTGCTGTTTGAGAGAAATAGGAACAATGAAACTCTGTTCACCAAGACATGATGGATGATTGATGGATCTTAATGGGATTTCCCCCTCTATTGCTTCAACTCACATCTGGGAAATTTTAAAATGAAGAAAGGGGCAAGTGGAGGGTGAACAAGGAAGTGATGGGGCTTTTTTCTTTTCATGTGGCTGAAACTGATAGTTCACAAAACCAATTTCTTTTTTTATAAATTGGCAAAATGCTCTAAAAGGGAAAGCAGCTACATGTTTCAGTAATCATCTTCAGAACTTATGGGGAGAACATGAATTTTATTTCCTGCACACTCCCACCCCATCCCTTTTCCCCACAATTTTTACTTCCCACTTCTATTGAAGGTACAGTACCCACATTAGCACAGAGGTCACTACACAGAAAAATGTGCTGCAGATCAAATCCAGCAAGCAGGTGGAGCATTAAATATCTTGAGACAAACTTGCTTCAGAAAAGCCAAACGTAAAAAGAAACAGAAAACCAAGTACTATCTTCAATGCATTCGGGGACAAGTCTGTATTTTTTCTTGTTCATCCAACAATTAAAAGGATATCTCAACCAGTTGTCATTCCAAGTCAAAAAGTTCCTTTGACTACTATGTGCCAGACATCCACCTTCAGAGAAATGGGAACTATCCAAGTAGAAACTTGTGGAAGAGATTTTGGTCAGATTCCATGTGCACACAAGCAGCAGTGTAAAAAGTAGGGTCTGTCCTGAGCTTTATTCACCAGCTGAAGAGGTCCCACATTGATCGTCAAGAGATCTCTCCCCCTTAAAGAGCTTCACCCTTTACCACAATTTACTTCATTACATTCCTTCACGGCTTTAGAAATTATCTTGTCAGTGGGTGGCACAGTGGCTAGTACTGCTGCCTCACAGCGCCAGGGACCCAGGTTCAATTCCAGCCTCGCGTGACTATCTGCGTAGAGTTTGCACATTTTGCCAGTATCTGCGTGGGTTTGCTCCGGTTTCCTCCTACAATCCAAAAAGGTGCAGGTTAGCTGAATTTGCTATGCTATCTTGCCCATAGTTTTCAGGGATGTTTATGTTCAGTGCATTAGTTAGGAGTAAAAGTACAGTTTCGGGCAAGGGAACAGCTCTAAGGTGGGTTACTCTTCAGAGAGTCGGTGTGGACTTGTCGGCCCATATGGGATGGTTTCCACACTGTAGAGATTACATGATTTAAATAGTTAGAAAGGACATGTATGTGGAAGGGTCTTGTTCATCAGAAGGTCAAAATCCATCATATGCAAAAATGACTCTGATCTTCCTACCTCCTTTTCATGCGCATCATTTGCACCTAGTGAGCATCTCAATCACTCCTTTACCATCATTAACACTCCTTTAGTCGTCTGCTCTGATGCTCACCCTTGTGCCTTACTTCCCTCTGCCATCAGCACAAAACACTATTCTCCAATCTCTTTCAGTTCAGAAGAATCATACAGGATTTGCAACTCTGTTTCTCTCTCCAAAGATACCGCCAAGCCCGCTGAGTTTCTGCAGCACTTCCTGTTTCTATTTCAGATTTCTAGCATCTGCAGTAGCTTGCATTTGGCAGTAACAACATGTCGGGGCAAAGATAGTATGCTGGAGAAACTCAGCAAGTCTGACAGCATCGGTGGAGAGCGCAACAGTTGGGTCTGGCCTAACTTCAAGAATAGGATCTAATGGGACCTGGGTACCAAGTGATGCCCAAGTGTCAGGCCCACCACCAGTTCAATACAAACAAGCAATAAACATTATTCTTATAGAAGACTTCCTATTTCCTTATTTGAAAAAGGCATTTTAAAAAAAAAGTGCCATTTGATGATACAAAGCTAAAGTTGAAAATACCAGGATTTAAAGTGCATTTAAAGATACAACGTTGCAGTAACTGCCTGTGGGCTACAGATATAGTAAGTCAGCACTGGGAGCATGGGATTTCTTCAAAGTTTGTGCATGTTCTTTGTGGATCTGCCCATGAACTGTTGAAATAGTGACAGGACAAGTTCAGGAAGCTGTTCAAAACAACTTACAGGACCCACTGGGATTCTAGTAATAAATCGAATACAAAGTACAAAACACCAAACGGAAGCTCTGCTACAATTTTAAAGCTAAAATTGGCCTGGTCACAAATAGGCAGACTGGTGTCCAATTTAGGATTCTGCACTTTCGGACAGATATTATAAGTACAACATAAGTGTAGGCCTGAAGTGGTGCCAGGGCTCAGCGATGTAGGAGGAACAGGAGAAGCTGGGTTTATTCTCGCTCAGAGGTAGGCAAGGTGATGTGGTTGAGGTGTTTAACAGCAGAAGGCTTCCTTAAAAAGGACTAAGGCAGCAGATACGTAGGAACATCAGCCTGCAAATTCCTGGGACGCTCACCATTCTGACTTGGAAATAATATAATAATACATAAATATAACTCGCTGCTCCTTCAGTGTACTGGGTCAAATTTCTGAAACACTCTCCCTCACACCACTGTGGGTGTACCGACACCATAAAGGGCTGCATCAGCTCAGGATGGCAGGTCAGCACTACCTTTGAGGTTAGTTAGGGAGGGGCATTAAACGCTGGTTTAGCTAGTGACAAGCACATCCTCTGAATAAACAAGGACAACCTTCTGCCGTTGCGATATCACTAAGGGAACATGCAAATGACACACACACATCATCAAGGAACCAGGATGTAAAGCAACATTTGGCCAGCAGGTTGTGCTGCTGATAACTACACGTCAACTCCTGACTGCAGTCCTGTTTACTGAGCTCTCCTGTCACATGTTCAAACTAGATTACTTCAAGTCTGCAAACAAAACAGCAGTTACTAGTTTACGAATCCTCTATTTGAGATTAGCTTTGTCCAAACTAACCTGAAGCACAACAGCTACTAAGTAACAGATACAGGGTTAGTCAATGTCATTGCATAGTTAACAGAGGCAGAGGCAATATCTTATAATATAACTTGCTATGATCTGGAACACACTGCCTGAACTGTCAGAGGCTGAGGGGTGACCTTATAGAGGTTTATAAAATCATGAGGGGCATGGATAGGATGAATAGACAAAGTCTTTTCCATGGGTGGGGGAGTCCAGAACTAGATGGGGAGGGGGGAAAGGATATAAAAAAGGCCTAAGGGGCAACTTTTTCCACGCAGAGGGTGGTACGTGTATGGAATGTGCTGCCAGAGGATGTGGTGGAGACTAGTATAATTGTAACCATTTAAAAAGGCATCTGGATGGGTATATGAATAGGAAGGATTTGGAGGGGTATGGCCAAGTGCTGGCAGGTGGGACTAGACTGGGTTGGGATATCTGGTCGGCATGGACGAGTTGGACCGAAAGGTCTGTTTCTGTGCTGTTCATCTCTATGACTCTACAACTGGATGACGTGTATACACTATTCACAGATGCCCTTCAGGCACAGCAATGGAACAGTTTTGCCTTTTTCATATTCATTCAGAAGATGGGAGTGTTGCTTTCTGGGCCAGCATTCAATGCTGATTCCTTGTTGCTCTCCAGGAAGGTGGCAGCCTTGAGTACTTTCTTGAACTGCTCCATCCTTTGTGATGCAAGTAAACCCACAACAGCGTTAGGGAGGGAGTTTGAGGAAAATGACCCAGTGACAGACAGAGAAGGGACACATATTTCCTCTGGAGGCACATGTCACCCAGGCAGACCAAAGACAGCAGATGTCCAACCCTTGGAAAGACATTTGCCAATCAGGTTGGGTTTTTATGACAAGGCTAGCATTTTATTCTATCTTTACTCACAATTCTTTACAATTTAACATTCTTCCAGTTGCCATTCTCAGTGAGCACTAAGGCACTGGATTACTTGATCAGTAATATTAGCAATGCTCCACTCTCCCCACTGAAATGAGCCCAAATGATCTTCCAAACTCATGACCGTTTCCATTTAGAAAGACAAGGGCAGCTTGGGATACAAGGGAAGGGTGCAAAAAGAGTTCTCCTCCAAGCCACTCACCATCCTGACCTGGGATTATAAACTGCTGATGCTCCAATGTCGCTGAGTCAAACTCCTGAAACTCCCTCCCTAATAGCACTGTGGTTTTGCCTACACTAAATGGACTGCAGCGGTTCAAGGCAGCAGCACACCACCACCTTCTCAGAAGGCCATAATTTGCGCACAATAAATGCTGGCAATGTCAGTGATGCCCACATCTCAGAAATGATCTTTTAAACAAAACAGACACTTCTTTTTTAAAAAACATGCTCTTAACTCTTGGAAGTTAGACAGCAGCAGCTGCTGCAATGCAGCTTCACAGGAGTGACTGCTGAAAGCATTCACATGCCAGTCTCACCCCTACTCTCCACTCAGAACACAGTTGGAGGTTGCTTCTCCAGTGTCCTCTTGGAGCTCCTTGCTCTGGGACTTGTCTGCAGCTGTTACTCAGCAGCGACAGCTTTTCTACTGTTGCACACAGAGTCGCCAGCAATTCTGAGAAACACCATCCAGCTTCTCCTAGCCATGTCTCTCACTATTCCAAAAGACGACCAATGAATTCCTGCTTCTATCCAATGTCGCTGTGTTGACATCAGCACGGACTATAATACAACTGTCTGCAGCCAAAAAGAACCATCAACAATGCCAAGAGGAGGAAAAGAAAGTGAAGCCGCTCTTCCAGCTACTAACTGTAATGGTCATCCATTTCAGCGAGGTGTCTTTATATCGTGCACCTTTGCATTATCATAAATTCATTGTTCAATTCTCGCTAGAGTACACGCAGGCTATTCAGCCCGAAATGTCTGCTCTGCCATTCAACTACATCATAGCTGATCACCTACCTCAACCACCTTGATGTCATTAGGCCCTAGGTATCTACTAACTCAGTCTTGGACATGCTCAAATGACTGAATTTTCACAAGACGCAGCTGAAAGGATTCAAAAAAGATTCACCACTCTGAATGACCTTTTCTTACTAGAAAGCAGAATAAACCTGTTTTGCGTGCAGGGTGCTTTTTTTTCCAAACAAGAAGCTGCCTTGAACAGGTTTAAAGCAAATCCTGAACATTTGTTCCAGTTCAGTGTTGATTGGCATCAGGCACACTAAGTCTCTGCGACAACAAGTGCTCCATGGCAACAAAATGGAATGTGTCCCAACCATGAGTGACAACACCCCTTTCAAGTGAATGTGGGTGGGAAAATCTATTGGGTAAACATGAAAATCAGAACAACGCGGTCAAACATTCCAGCACACAGCAAGTACAAGGCTCCCAGATTGTTTCCATTAGAGAGTTCTTTTTTTGTTTTTAAAACCAGTTTAAGCGAGAAGAGAATTGGAAAGGTGGGGGAGCCAGAGGAAGGAATCCACATTGATGCTAATAAAAAACAGACACACCGGGAACAAGTCCTGAATTAAGAAGCTAGGCAAAAGGCAAAGGTAGGAACATGCAGGCTATTGTTGCAGGGTTGTTCCCAGTGCCCTAAGTTTGTACATATCCAACCACAGAATCCCTGCAGTGTGCACGTAGGCCATTCAGTTCATCAAATTCACACCGTCCCTCCAAAGGGTATCCCGCTCAGACCCAACCCCCGCACAATCCCTGTAACACTGCATTTCCCATGGCCAGTCCATCTAACTTGCACATCTTTCGACTGTGGGAGGAAACCGGTGCAAACCCACGCAGACACAGGGGAGAATGTGCAAACTCCACGCTGACAGTCACCTGAGGCTGGAATTGCACCCAGGTCCCTGGCACTGTGAGGCAGCAGTGCTAACCACTGAGTCACCATGCTGCCCAATTCCCACAGAATTTGGAAGATTGAGCAAATTAATATATGGCTCAAAAACTGCATAGGAAAGAGTGCTTGAGATTTCTGGGGGCAGGTGGATCCTGAACAAGGCAGGCAGGTTCTGCTCTAGCAGGAGATGAGCTAAAATCTAGACAACGAGGAGATTATTTTGTCTGTGTGGGGGAAAGTTTAAACTAATTTGCTAGGGGTTTTCAGAGGAGGTGGTGGGAAGAAACTGGAGAGAACTTAAAGCAAAGACAGATTGTAAATCAAAAAAACAGCAAAAGAGCAGAAACAAATCCGAGAATCAATTAGGGTCAGGTTACCAATGACAATGCATGCAGCTTTGCTAACAATATAGGGTGAATGGATGGTATTAAAAAGGAGTAAAAAGAACGAGTTATTGGCACTCAGCATCTGTGCACTGGTGAGAGAATTACCAACTGATAGTCTGTTCAGATGTCACTCAGAAACATGAAAGGGTCAGAAAATCCTGGAGAAATGGTTTGTGCGCCAAATGGTAGTGGGAATGTAGGGCACATTTAAAATCAAGAAGTTGGAGGATCCTGGGTGACCTCAAACTACAAATGATCTCCACCAACCTCAAGAACACTATTGTGGTGGAGGGTGAATTCCTGGAAGTAAGTTCTCTGGAGCAGTTTGTGGAAGAACTCATTGGAGCACACGGTTATAGAGAAATACAGCATGGAAACAGACCCTTCGGTCCAACTCATCCATGCCGACCAGATATCCAATATAAACCTATTCCCATTTGTGAGCATGTGACCCATCTCTTTCTAAACCCTTCCTATTCATATACTCATCTAGATGGCTTTTAATATGTTCTAACTGTACCAGCCTCCACCACTTCCCTCTGGCAACTCATTCCATACATACACCACCCTCTGCCTGAAAAAGTTGCCCCTTAGGTCCCTTTCATAGACTAATTCAGATCTCGTACTATTCTGTGAGAAAGGGCAAATCCATAACCTTGTGTCAAAGAACCTTTAGGCAAGGGTGACAATAGAATAATTGAGTTTTATGTTAAGTTAGGAATGCAATCTGAATCTATAATTAAATCTAAACCAAGGGCTGTCATGAAGTAAGAGGAGGAAGTTGGCTTTGGCGATTGGAAAAATACTTTTTAAAAAAAAGCTTTGATGTTAAATAGGTAATGGCTAGTATTTAAAAGATCTCATGTTTGACTTTCAAAGATTATATATTCCAAGATCAAACTCACTCATCAGAAAAAGTAACAGCAGCCACAGCCAACAGGAGAATTTAAATAGACTGAGATCAAAAGGAGGTTGTTTATAAATTTACCAAAAAAAAATGTTAAGCTTGAGGACTGGGGAAATTTTAGGACTTAGCAAAGGACGATTAAAAAAAAATTGGAGATAATACAGAACTTGGTCAAAAACTGAGCAGAGATCGAGACAGGCCTAAAATAGTGGCATCTTGGAACAATCTGCATCAAGCTGTGGTCAATGCTAATGCAATTGATACATTTAAATCAGAGATAGACAATTTTTTTATTAAGCAAGGGTATCAAGGGAGATAGAACCAAGGCAGGCCTAAGGAGTCAGGCCACAGATCAGCCATGATCTCAGTGAATGGTGGTGCAGGCTCAAGGGGCTGAATGGCCTCATCCTGTTCCTGAGTGAGGGGGCAGGAGCATGGCAGATGGGTTATAATGCAGGGAAGTACGAGGTTGCCCATTCTGGGAGCAGAAATGAAAGGGAAGACTATTTTGGGAACAATGAGAGATTGAAAAGGATTGATGCCCAGAGGGACCTTCACGCCATTGTTCTGACCAAAGTCAGTGAAGGCTGGCATGCCCATACAGCAAGCAGTTCACAAGGCGAACTGTCTGTTAGAGACTATACTACAAGACAATTGGGGTACAGCAAAATATTGTCTTGCATCAAACACTGATGAGGTTGTGTCTCCAGTACTGCATCCAGTCCTGACCCACCACTGCCCAAGGAAGGATATTCTTAGTATTGAAGGACTGTACTGGAGGTGCACCAGACTGTTAGCTCAGATGGTGGCATTGCCCGATAACAAGAACGCAACATGACCCGGCCTGAATCCAAAAGAATGAGGGGCGATCTCAGAAACTCTCTAGTTTCTTAAAAGGGATAGACAGAATAAATGCAGGAAAAAGGTTTCCTTTTGTGGCAAGGTCTCGAAATCACAATGAACAACCTCAAATAAAAGGCAGGCCATTTAGGACTGAGAATGAAGAGGAATTTCTTCACTCAGGGCTCAATCTTAGGAGTTCTGGAACCTGGAGGGCTGTGAATGTTCAACCATAAGGTTGAAGGCAGATGTTCATAGATTTCTAATCACTAATGAGATCAAAAGGAGACAGAATAACATGGGGTTATAGAGCAGAGCTAGTCGATCAACCATGGTCTGGAACAGCAGGTAAACTCAAGGGGGTGCACGTTTTTAACTCTGTTCTGGAGGAGGGTCACTGGAGCCTAAACATTGACTCTGATTTCTCTTCACAGATGCTGCCAGATCTGCTGAGTTTCTCCAGCAATTACCAACTCAACAATTATGATTGTTGTTTCTGATGTGCAGCTGACTACATCATGCAATGTGGATTGACTTTCTATCCTCACTGAAGGCAAGACTTGATTTTGTACCACTTCGGCAAATTCTAAGTTTATCCCATATTCCCAATATTGTAGACACAATTCACTTTTGAAAAAAAAAAAAAAAATTTTGCTTTGACTGTGTTGCAAGTTGCAATCTTTCCCAGCGGGGAAAGATTTCCCTTCCCCTTATTACACCTTGAATCATTTACTGACTGAAAGCAGCTTTTTGAGGGAGTGCGTCAAAATCTCAACCCCCAAAAGCTAACAACACACAAACAATGAGTTCTGAAAAGGCCAAGGTCCACATTACAAGATACAAGGTTATGAAGAGAGAAAGATTTTTTTTGCCAAAAACAAATCAAGTAGCAATTAGGCATTGGAAAGCTTTGTACTTAAAAAACTGATGATAAAGTGAAGGAAGGACAACTCAATGAGATAAACACCAGCCTTGAAAGAATGAGTTGTGTAGGAGCTGAGATTTCAATGAGAAAGGGAGTGGGGGAGGACTGACTGTGTGGGAAGTTGTGTTTAGAAGCTGCTATTCACTTGTATCTACTTGCTTTCACCTGTGCTGTGTGTCCACTGCAGCAAGAGCAAAACAGCTGACGGCTTTGGGTCAGGTGCATTGCCACATGCAAAGCTTATTCCAAAGGAATGGTTGAAACCAACTCTTCCTGTAGGCAAAAGTGAGTACTGCAGATGCTGGAAAATAGGTCAGAGACAACGGTGGGAACGAAGATTGGCAGGTAGGACAGGTCATGGTGACGGTGCTGAGCTGGAAGTTTGTAACAGGGGTAAAGTGGGGGGGGGGGGGCAAGAAAGGGGAAATGAGAACACAACTCTTCCTGTAGTCATGGTAACGAGGTCAGCGAGCTGCACCTCATAGGATTGAGCTCCCTGATTGGAGTAGCTTAAAAACAGCCCCAAACTGGGAGCCCAGGCTGACATGGAAAGGGCAAGTGTCAGAGATACTGAGAGTCTGGTGCCTGGTTCTGTAGGAGGCAGTACGAAAATCAGAGACTCCCCAAATGTAAATAAAAGCTGACTTGGTGATGGGTTACCAGCCTCTGTCTAATTCTCAATTTCCCTAAATATTGCAGAATTACTGCAGAGAAGAGGAATCAAAGTAGAGTCCTGCCCCCAGCCCCAAATACCAAAGCTGCATGTCGACAGTTTGAGGGTCACGCTTTTGGACAGTTCTGATGTGATTGTCTGAGTTTTTCTTTTACGTAAAAGGTCAGAAACAACGAGAGACAGCACAGAACAGTCACATTCTCTAAAAGGGGGCTCAGTTGTTGGAGGTGCAAGAGAAATGACATTATAGCTATGTCACTAAATGAGACTGAACATGACCAGAGATCAGGCAGACCCCTTTCAAAACTGGAGAGTCATTCCTGCAAAACAATCCTGTGACAAGGCAGCCATACCAATGTTGGAGGGTCCTGGGTATGGTCTAGATGACCCGGACCAAATTGCACATTTCCACAGGCCGGGCATTTCATCACAAAAGATATGACTCCTACCATGTTTCTTTTGGAGAGGTGTGTGTGTGTGCGTGTGCGTGTGCATGTTGAGATAACACAATCCCAGCTTGGTCTTTAAAAAAAGGTCTCATAGCAGATCACCATTGCTTCTAAAGTCTTACACGGAGACTGTCCATCAGATGGAGGAGAGATATTAAAGGGTTAATTTGCTCTGCTGACCTGCAGGATATTGGATGACCCGAGGGTAGGATGATAGGCCTTTGTCTTAGGGTGGGATGTCTGTCTTAGAGGCAGAATGTAAGGAATTTACTTTCTCATCCCTTGGCATTCACAGCCATTTGCACTGTCATCATCTCCTATTCAGGATTAATAAGAATACTGCAATTCAAATTCTGACCACAGCCTGCAGTTAAAAAAATGATTTACAACAAATCTGGCCCTTAAGGGATGATTTACATTACATTGCTTCTGGAAATAATCAGGTCACTGCATTGTGTCTTGAGTGGCATGTGACTGTGAGCGAGTGACTGGGGGTTGGCTTGTTGGCGTTACTGACTATGATGCAAAGATTTTGTATAAAGGAAGGACTGGTCCCTTTGTTCAGAGAGCTTCTCTCAACATGCTTCACAGGTATGATAGTAAAGTTGCACAAATCATACTGCATTTAAAAAAAAAAGTTGCTCAAACATGTTCTAAATAAAACACACTGTTCCAAGAACAGATCTCTGGATTTTTCAACTGAAAATCAAGCACTAAATTAAATTTAGTTACAAGCTGGAGGCCCTGTCCATAGCACCCAAATGATTGGTCACTTATGTTTTAAGAATCTGGAAGGACGTTTAGTACTGGAATTCAAAGCTCCTGTGCTTCTGGTCATATAATGTGATTTGAACCATTGCAAAGAGTACTAAGTGATCCTCCACAGCTTGTACTTAATAAAATTTTGGTTGTTCACAGAAGTTGGCATATTGCAGTTGCATCAAGTGTGTGAGAATCTCTAGAAAAGAAACCTATTAGATACACAGCTGGACGTCCCCAAGTGATTTGGGAACTATTCATCCAGGATGGCCATTTCTTGTGCACTCAAAAAAGGCTTCATCAGGGACCCTATGGTTGATGGGTGCTGGGGGAGCAAAGAAGCAAAGAGTGGAGAAAGATGAACAGACAAGGGACACACAGTCACACAGAGATCACATTTACTCCAAAGTCTTTGCATCAAAAAGGACTGCAGCCCAGTCGAGAAAGAACAGCTGATGTGACATTCTTTCAAAATCATGGTTTAGGACACAGCATGATGGGTCATGTGATTGTATGGGGGCAGAGGAACTCTAGTGTGAAGATTCCCTACTCTTGCGAGTGCCAGACTGCAATCAGATATTTTTCAAAAAGCTGACATCAAGTGAACACAGACCCAAACTAACTACCAACACATCATGGCACAAGTGAACCAAATGTAGATGCAGAGAGCCCTGAAGGCAAAGAAAGTCAATTTAGCAACATACTAGATGACAAGGATTTGGAAATGTCGGTCTGGGATTAGAGATAGAACACTGACTTAATTTCAATTAATAATTTTTTATGATACAAAAGAAGGACAAAGCAAATACCTCAACTTTCCCCTAAAAAAGACATAGAAAAATACATCAGAATCGAAATACACAAAATTTCAATACAGGCAGAGGCCATTTTGCATGTTAACGTACAGAGTGTTATTTTAAATTTCATACCGATCTACTCCCCCACTCAACAATCTGCAATCTTTAAAGGTTAAAGATCTTTAATAATAGACCAAGTTTGTACCTGGATTTTCCAAGTGCTGTGCGCGCATTGGCTTCTGTTCTCTACCCAGCAACTGGTCTTCACTACCATGTCGCGCATACTGTAAAGAATCCTGCACCAACTCTTGCTAAGTGGGAACAAACATCGAGAGAATCTTGGTGGAGAGAGAGAGCGCGAAAGTGACACACACACACACACGTTTCTAAAGATTATGACTTTTCTTCAGAGCTGAACAAGAAGCTCTCTCCGTCCCGAACAGGAGTTATACTAGACTCCAAAAATTAATGGTTTTTCGCTCTCTCCCCACAGATGCTGCCAGATCTCTGCATTTGTCCAGCAAATTCTGAGCTTCTTCCAGATTGCCAGCTTCTGCAATATTTTGCTTTTACTTTGACGTTGGGACAAAGGGATTCAGGTTCCTTGGACGACAGGTGGTGCTGGTGGGTGGATGGTGATCCATACATTCAAGACCCATGGATCAGGATTCAAATCCCAAAACGAGAGCTTCACAAATCATACTGCATTTTAAAAATAAATTTGCTCAAACATGTTCTGAACAAAACATACTGTTCCAAGAACAACAATATTTCAGCCTGAAAATCAACACTAAGTCCAATTTAGTTACAAGCTGGAGGTCGTGCCCATAGTACCCAACTGATTGGTCACTTATGTTTTAGAGTCTGGAAAAAAGTTTGGTACTGAGATTCAAAGCTCCTCTGCGTCTTGTCATATAATTTGTGATTTGGACCACTGTGTGAGGGGACAGAGTTGCAAAACAAATTACAGATGATACAAAACCTGCAAGTATTAGACCTTGGAGGTGGATCATGTAGAACTTCCAGAAGCTTTGTCGGGAGGTTCACTGAAGATGTTACCTAGTAGGGTGACCAAACGTCTGAAAATGAACCTTCCAGCTCAGCGAGCAAACCTACATCCAGAATGTCAACCTGGAGCTACAAATCTTCTCAAAACTTACCCGCACTGAATATCAAGGAGGCAATAGTGATTACTGGATATTATTACTCACCAATTATCAAGCCTGGATGCTTTCCAGGTCTTGCTGTGTATGGACAAGGGTTGTATCATCATCAAAGAAGCGAAGCATGGTGCAGTGCATGAACATTCCCACTCTGGCCCAGCCTACCAAGTCCATATCTCATGAAGGGAGTTTAAAAAGTATGTTTTGCATATGCATTGTAATTCAACGCTTGTGAAATCCTTCTCAGACATTTGCAAAAGGTAGGAGACATAAGGTATATCAAATGTTTAACTTGCACAATTTATGAACAAACTAACGGAGTCTTCTAACACAGTGGGTAGCATTTAATACCCAACAAGATCCAGATTAAAATCCCAATGTCAGACTTGATGGAGGAGGGAGGGGTACTCACATCATGGCCAACCAAGTTAGAAATCAGGATAGAAATCCATTCAAGACGCCAATAGCAGGTGGCGCAGACAAGAGAGATTCCTGGTCAGTCACACATTGGCTGAAGCGTTGAACATTACTAGTGACAACATGCATGTGAAACTTGGTTGTCCCAGGAACTCTACAGGGAAGCAGAGCTGGTGTACTGGCTCAGATGGCTGGACAGCCAATGGAGTACACTAGTCCTGGTCAAGGTTGATTCAGAGCTAATTTCATAATGTTGTGGAGATTACAAGGCAGTAGGTGGGAGCTGTCCACGGGCAATTAACTTGGTCATCCTTTGCAGACCCTCCAACTCTTCCTTCAAAACAATTACATGACGTTGAACATTTGAACAGAACTTTCACTGTCAATAAAATGCAACCTATCGTGAATGGAGGTAATGATTTCTGTATTACAAGACGTGCTTTCTAACAAAAAGTCGTCAATGTTACGATTGCAGTTACTGATTTGGACGAATGTGTTACAAAATCTGAAGCTTGGTCCCACCCAAGAATCGAGCAAATAACAGCAATTTAATGAT
The DNA here is from genome assembly GCF_004010195.1 of Chiloscyllium plagiosum. Taxonomy (NCBI): domain Eukaryota; kingdom Metazoa; phylum Chordata; class Chondrichthyes; order Orectolobiformes; family Hemiscylliidae; genus Chiloscyllium; species Chiloscyllium plagiosum. The sequence goes on along the minus strand of NC_057732.1, from coordinate 44,105,169 downwards.
CAACCAAACACACACCAAACCTGAACAAACACTCACGTAGTTTGCCTAGAACTGCTCCTCATTAATTGGGAAACATTCATTCAAACGCTCAATCTAGCCTAAGTTCCAACTTGGCAAGAACAGCAGGCATAGTATCAAACCCACATATGTTCACTGATGACCCAAGGAACCATCCATTGGATTAATTACTGAATCTCTTTTCAATATATTCATGCATGTGATGGAAATCACAACACAGCCATTACATCAAAATGCTTTTGCTTCTTTCAGTTCTGGATCCCTCCAAAAGGCACGCTGTGAGGGTGGACAAACGGCCAAGCTATTCCAGCCTAGTTCACAGATGCCACTAGAACATGCGTTAATGTGCACACTATGGAGCTGATGGCACTGGACTGGTGATCCAGGTGCCCAGTCTCCTCTTCTGGCAGCTCTGACTTGCACATTTAATTGACAAAGCAGGCCTCAGTCATGGGGTTCATGGAACTAAGTTGGTCAGCTATCAGATTAGATACCCTACAGTATGGAGACAGGCCCTTTGGTCCACACCAACCCAGACCCAATCCCCCACCTTATATTTACCCCTGACTAATGCACCTAACTCTCTGGGCAATTCAGCATGACCAATTCACCTGGCCTACACATCTTCAGATTGTGGGCGGAAACCCATCAACTTCACCAATGCCCTCGAGGGACACAAATCTGCATAAGATGTGGCTCCAGAGTGACCGCAATATGCTTTGACCATTAACTATCGCCTGCTAAAGCCAGTTTAAGAGCATTGTGGGATGGACAACAAATGCTGGTCTTGACAGTGACATCCAGGAAAGAATAAACAAAGGAATGGTATGCTTGAACTTTGCTGCTCACTCCAATATTCCAGTCACCAACTCCAATGTTAAAAATTAGCTGGTGCAAATTGGTATTGTGATGTTTAATGCACCAAGAATGGAAAAAGAGTTCACTACATTCAACGATATGGTTTTGATTTTTAACGGTATTAAACTCAAGACATGAAGAACATTTGAATTTCAAGATAATTGCAACTGAAGGGATGAAAACAATGTGCTGGGCAGCAAAAAGTTAGGAAAAATCATGAAAACTGGTCTGAAAAATTCTGTCATTAGCACTTGCTCTCTTGAAATCTACTCAATTTAAAAAAGGGAATAAAGGTGTGTCGAGGGAATGAAAAATGTTTAAAACAAAAAAATGCTTTTAAAACTGAACCCTATCTTTCACTAAAACAGGTACCTGTTGATTTTTTTTTTGCAGCCAAGTCCAGTCAAAGTGATGCAAAGTAAATTAAGAAAATCTTCAAGAAAGAATGTGTATTTTATTCCTGCTGCATGTTCAGTTTGTTGGTCTCACTCAGGCAACAAGTGAAATAAGGTTAGACATTCGTGCTCACATTTGTGCTTGCAATCTCATGCACATAGATGATCAAATTCAGAGTTTGTCACACTCCTTCCTCAATAACACATGGAATTTCCACCGTGAATGCCAAAGAGTAAAAACTGATGGCTAGATTAAATAACACAACATGGCTAATTACATGATGGGAAACCACAAAAAAGGGAGCACTTCTGGTTACCCGGATATTCATTTGCACCAAACTAGAAGGGGTCACCTAATGTCATTCCCAATAAATAGAAGCAACCATCATTATAACAAATGCGGTGGAGGCTGGTACAACATTTAAAAGGCATCTGGAAGGATATGTGAATAGGAAAGGTTCAGAGGGATATGGACCAAACACTCGCAAATGGGACCATTTAGGATCTGGTCAGCACATTCAAGTTGGACCAACAGTCTGGTTCTCTGCTGTACATCTCTATGACTTTAAGTGAAAGTTAATGGTTTCAACTCATCTTCCATCACAAGGCAGTCAGACATTACATTTGCTTGATCAGATCCAAGACTAGAGTATTCAGGTTTTATCTAACATTGGGATAAACGCTCCATGGACACAGCCTTGCCCTCTTCACACGACGACTTCTTGTCAATTGTTAGATTGGTGCTTTAGAAGCGAACTCTTGGATTTACCCTTGTGCCCTTGTCCTTGTATGCTTCTCCATAGACTGCCTCAGTCCTCTTGTTTGGAAACAACAGAAAAGCAGATATGTTGTCATAAGCTACTCACATTCCATGCATCAGGACAAAATGCGAGAAAATCAAATTTAAAAAGAACGTAAATTTATACTGCAGGGGAAAAAAGGTACAGCTAGCTTTCTCCATGGCAACGCCTTAGCCTTTAGGAAACACGCAGCTCAAGCTCTCAGTTCCTTTTGAAAATAAAAACCAAGTCTCAAACATATGCCACAGAATATATAAAAATACACATTGCTTCTCACATCTCAGTGCATTAACAATCAATTTAAGATCAGTTGAGCTCATCATCATGTGGCTCCTGCTTAATGGAAGCTAAACATAAACACAGGGACTTCATCTCTACAAACAACGGACAATGTTCAAGCAGCTAATCTTTATTGTTAGATGGCCTGCGAGCTTGGAGAGAATACAGTTCCTTCCATGGCAACATCACATCCAGTAACAGTTAGCATGCTAACCAATCAGGCTCCATTTCTCCTGCAGTACAACTTATAGATTGATAAACGTGTAACTTGTGTTAGCCCTTATTAGCCGAAGGCAAAAAGCTTCAGCAACACGTCTCTTCAACAATATTCACTTGGGAAGCCTAATTTGCGCTAAGTTTTAGGTTTGTGTGTACAGTATATGGAGCAAAAATAGAAGTTCCTGGAAAAGCTCAGGAGTTCGGGCAGCATCTGTGAAGAAACGTCAGAGTTAACGTTTCAGGTCACGTGACCCTTCCTCAGAACTGGAGGTTCAACACTTACCTTAGTATGTCCAATGTGACTCAACTCCCTGTATTAGGTATTTCTCTGCTGTTGAGAGCCAGGTCTCAAGAATGGGGTTGATATGTTCAGAACTTGACAAACCTACGTCAATAAACTGCATTGTCTATTGTCAAATAGGGAGCAAAACAATTATTCAAAACCTGAATTTCCCATTAAGCACACACCCAGCCACCCACACACTTTCAGGCCCACACAAAAGAAGTTCAAGTTAAAGATAATCAGCAAACTTCCTCTTTCATGGATTTCCTTTTCATAGGACGCTATAAAAACTTTATAAGAACCGAAGTACACATTGACGTGAGAGTTCACCAATTTCTACTGGAATCTACTAGACGGGGAGGGAAATGACTGCGTGTTGAAGTGCTCAAAATTATCAGTGCAGAGCATAAATCTATGTTTAATCACCTACCTGCACAGTCTCCACTTCAAGAGAACTGATAAAGGAGCTCAGGGCATGTGAAAATAGCACGGAGAGAACCATAACTCAAAAAGGTATAATGGTGCCTCTTGTTCAGCAAAGGTTCAAGGTGTTCTTTGTTCACATCTTGACAACTGGCTCCATCTAGCTGGATGCTGTATATGTAAATAACTCAAAGCTCCAGCACAAACAGTTAGGCTTCTGGAGTCTATGCCAATTGTGGGCTCCATTTATTAATGGAGCTAAAACTACAATAAGCCCACGTGATGTTTGAACTATTTTACCTTTTTTTGGCTGAAGAACTTCACCTGCCTCGGCCTTTTTTTTAAAAAATAAAATATGTAACAGAGAAGCTTACAGCAAAACAAAAGGGACAATTACACTTTGTTTCACCATATGTAGCTTTCTCCAAGTCAATGTTTGATGTTTTATGCATTCAATTTGGCCCTCCATTTTTTGTTTCAGCAGCAGGAAGAGTGAGAGCATTGACGAGGGGGCTGTTGGGAAGGTGAACCACTGATTGAAAAACGTAACTCTTGAATAGACAGAGCGCACGCTGAGCAAGAGCAAACATGGGATGGCTGGGGAGGTGAGGTAAGTTATTTGGGTGGTTGCGTTACCCGAAACACTAGTGCCTCCCACCCATCCTCCTCCGACCCAAAAAAGGGTGTGCGCGCTGGATTGGTAAGGTAACTAGTTTTTTTTTAATTCCTTATTTTTCTCCAGTCCCTTTGGGAATTTAGAAAAGTGGGAATGGAGGTTACGGCAGGGGAATGTTCCTCCTGCAGAATTTGGGAGGTAAGGGTCACCTCTAGTATCCCTGCTGACTTCACCTGCAGGCGGTGCACCCAACTCCAGCTCCTTGAAAACAGTGTTAGGGAACTGGAGCTGGATGAACTTCAGATCATTCAGGAATTGGAGGGGGTGATTGAAAGGAGATACAGGGGAGGTAGTCACACCTCAGGTATAGGAAGAAGATAGATGGGTTACCGTCAGAGGACAGAAAGGGAACTGGCAGACAGTGCAGGGATCCCCTGTGGCAATTCCCCTCAATAACAAGTATACTATTGTGGGTACTGTTGGGGGAAGATGACTTCCCAGGGATAAGCCATGGTGTAAAAGGTCTCTGGCACAGAGTCTGTCCCTGATGCTTAGACGGGAAGGGGGAAGAGGAGAAGAGCATTAGTCACTGGGGACTCCATCGTTAGGGGGACAGATAGGAGGTTCTGTGGGAACGAGATACACTCACAGTTGGTGTGTTGCCTCCCAGGTGCCAGGGCTCTTGATGTGTCTGATCATGTTTTCAGGATTCTTGAGGGGGAGCAGCCCTCCGCCACCCCCCCGTCATGGTCCATATAAGCACTAACGACACAGGTAGGAAAAGGGATGGGGATATAAGGCAGAAATTGAGGGAGCTAGGATGGAAGCTTGGAGCTAGAACAAACAGAGTTATCATCTCTGGTTGGTTACCTGTGCCATGTGCTTGTGAGTTGGGGAATAGCAAGAAAGGAGTTGAACACGTGGCTATAGGGATGGTGGAGGAGGAAGGGTTACAGATTCCTGGATTATTGGGGCTCATTCTGGGGTAGGTGGGACCTCTACAAACCAGGATGGTCTTCATCAGAGGGGGACCAATAACCTTGGGGGGAAATTTGTTAACGTTCTTCAGGAGGGTTTAAACTCATTCAGCAGGGGGAAATGGGAACTAAATTGCAATTCCAGTGTCCAGTAGCTTCAGAGTAGTCAGGTCAGAAATATGGTTTCAAGGTCGCAAAAGTTTACCGGCAAGCAGGAAGGTGGTTTGAAGTGTGTCTTCAAACCAGGGGTATCTGGAATAAGGTGGGTGAACCTGCTGTATGGGTTGGTACCTGGGACTTCGATGTTGTGGCTGAAGATTATACCATTATATTCCATAGGCAAGGGTTTTTCCCCTTACTTCCCCCCTCCCCTCAAGTTTCAGACAGTTTTTCAGATTAGCACCTTTTCCAATAGCTGTGAAGATTTCCAGGAATTGGGGGTGGAATCAGAGATGCAGCATTCAACAGCCCTTGCCTTAGCAAATACTGTCAGAAGCCCCAATGATGACCAAGCCATATTGCCACACTGCCAAGTTTGAGCATGACATGGAGATAATAACAACATCTGCTCTTATTGAGTGCTCAGCTCCATGTCCACAAAATCTCATCACAATAGAGATTCTCATCTCTGAAACACAAAACCTGGAAACAACGGGGGAAAAAGAGAAAAACTGATGATACGTGCTTTCATCTTCAGCACAAATCAGGGTTGGTGAATGAAATAACTCCAGGGGAAGCATCCCATCACTCAGTTGCCCTTTATTTACATGTGCACAATACATAACACTGACCATCCAGCTCTGACAGTAAACAGAACCCCTGACACTCCAGTTTGTCTCATAGCCAGGACTCCCAGAGTGGGGCTGTTAATCCGGTCCAATCAGGGAACTCATATTCTATGAGGTCCACCTGGCTGACCTCATTCCAAAACACCTTAGGGAAAGGGGGAAATTTTCCTGAGAAGTCAACCAACTCAGGGGGAAAAAGAACCATCTTCCTGAGCCACATTTTAATAGAAAATACTAACAAATTTGGAAATAGCAGTAGTAAAATAAACAGTTTCTTGCCTCGTATTTCCATGGGATAATAGTGCAAGGAAACTACACAATTTTGAGATTTCAACAGTTAAGATGCTACCACACGAATAACTCCATTGAAGAGTGCGTCACAAGTTTATCAGTCCGTTCCCATCCCAGGCAGCAATAGCAGCTTCGAGCCACTAGAGGTAGTCAGCGAGCTACACAGCAACAACACCATCTTGTGATAAAAATAGACACTGCAGCATTTCAGTTCACTGGAGAAGTCCTGGCTGTAGACTGCAATCTGTCTCTGCACAAAGACAGAAATGTTGTCCCTTGTAAGTTTTCCAACAACTCATCTGTGACCTAAGTAAGGTCCTCTCGAAATCTAATTCCACGTCGTACACTCCAAATGCATGCATCACGTCTGATGGCCAAGGGGAACCTTACAAGCTCACTTACATAACACTGCATGTTGGGGAGACGCCAGGGTTGAAATTATCAAAGTTGCCCAGGTATGTTCACTTCAGAAACAGAGGACAAGTCTAACATGGCCTTTACCAGCCCCACAGTCTGCTCTCAAACCTTCAATGTTTTTTTTGCAAGGACTTGAAATAGTATTTATTCTTAATCTGCTCACTGATGCTACACCGTTCATGATATAATCACCGATTAACAAAGAGGAGATATGAAGAAGAGATGAATTCTAGAAGTGAGGCAGCACCAGGACAGGAGACCTATCACTAAGGAGCCAAAGTAAAGTTTGATTCCCATCGACTTACAAGGGGAAGAATACTCCCTGCACTGAAGGTAAACCAAGAGAAGGGAAGATGGTTGTGGTTGCGAAAGGCCAGTCTTCTCAGCCTTGGAAGTTTACTTTTGGAATCCTTCAGAGTTCAGAAAGTTTCTCTTTATATACGCATACCCCTTAACTTACGCCGACTCCATTGCCTTGTTCAACACTGACTTTGGTTTGTCCCACCAATCCTTTGGGATCATGTGTCCCACTTGTCCCCTGGCAATTAACCTTCAGCCCTCCTTCTGCGCCCATTATCTTAACCTGTTTTATTTCTGAGCCAAACTTGTATGCTCACTGTTCCCCTATCCATTTTCTTATGCCTTCCTTGCTGGATTGACATGGAGCAGAGCTCTGAAACAGTTCAGAATACTTTCTGACACTCAAATGAATGAAAATATTTGCTCAAAAACAGGACTGATGAGGGACCACTCCAAGGGCACTTCCACCCTGATCTCGAGTATTCATAAAGGTTCTGCCCTAACACAAGAAAAGCCAGCAGGTGAAGGACAGAACTATAGCCAATCTTCACACATATTACAAACACAACCCTCCTTAGTCCACGTCCACTCAGCATCAGCCCAGCTGTGCAGACATACACAAGTGAATCATCAGCTGAAATATGGGCTAACTGCACACAATTAATTATGAATACATAATTAACACCACCTGAAAGATTTAGATCTTCCTGTGATCTGAGATTCTAACATGAACCATCAGCTCCCAAGTTGCCCTTACCTACAGCGTTCTCGAAAAATGCAAAATAAAACACAGGAATGTGAAGCTTCTCATCCCCTTAAACACAGGGGGGAGTGGGGAGGGGGGCACTTCTAGCCACGACAGAGCCATTCACGCTTCTAGTACTTTTTTTTTCAAAAAAACGCTTTAGACATTTTCTTCAGAAGACAATAGATTTATCTTCAACTTTTCCTCTTTAATTTTTGCATGTCACTATTTTTCATCTTGCTCAGTCCATTTTGTCCTTTTCCCAACTGGTTTGGAGGGAAAAGTGTCAAAAAAAAACCAATGTTCTTGTTCCAACAGAGTCACCGTCACTCAAACCTAGATTCTGATTACTCTTCCCGCAGTCACATGGGTGCCTCTCCTCTCAGGTGGGGGTTGCACGTTTGATAAAGCCTCCTACCTGTTGGCAGACATCACTCCACCATGCAAGTGCAAGAGCCTTGCTCTCCTGGACCTGCCTTGCAGCCAATATAGAGCCTCCCGATCACCATCTCCTGCAATCCACCCAGTCTGTGGTTCAACTGGCATTTCAGAGACTGGGACCCTTTTAAAAAAAAACTCTTCACACCCAGTGCCCAACTCCTGAGAGAAAGGCCTGCGTTTCAGGTCATGATCCTAATATCCTCCTTTCTAATCCTGATCAGTTTTCCAGTTCCTGACATCAGGGAAACAACAGGGTGTCCTGGAAGCAAAACAAATCATGGAAAATGTAACCTGGACCTATTTCTGATCTATAACATAGAAAACTAAAGGCATTAAAAACACACATCCATAGTATTCAAAACAAAGGTGATGAACTTGTTGTGAAAATCAGTACAAAGGGTAATGATTTAGTTGCCATTATAGAACTGCAGTTGCATGGTAGTGATGACTGGGAATAAAGTATTCAAGGGTATCAGGTAATTAGGAAGGATAGGCAAGAAGGTTAAAGGAGGTGCAGTCACACTTTTAATTAAGGATGGAGATTAGGATGATAGGAAGAGATGATATAGGATCAAAGCAGTAAAATGTTGAATCCATTTGGGCAGAGGTCAGTAGTAGTAAGGGGAAGAAATCACTCGTGAGAGTAGTCTATAGGCCACCCAATAATAATGCTACAATGGCACGGCCGATCAAAACTATCTGACGCGTGTAAGAATGGAACAAGGAAAGAGGCGAGACAGACGTGCACAAGCATCATGTAAATCAACATAAAAATGTAAAAAAAGGTGGGTACATTCAACTTTCAGGACTCCTGGTCACCATGACTGAAAAGCGCACCAACATTCGGCACACTGAGCCTCCCAGTCCAACAACTCCTCTTTGTCCCATTTCCCACACAGGGCTACAGTGTTACTGAAGGCCATGTTTTGTGTTGAGGGACGCGCTGAAGCTTGGGGCAGCTGCTGCCAAGGCGCGGTGGGGAAAGACTACCCTGTAATGTCTGCCTGTGAAAGAACAGGGGACACGCTCAGTAAGTGGACTCTGCTGATGCCTCAGCTAAATATATGGATAGTTAAGTGTACAGACCTGTATATACAAATGATTACTCAATCTCTGTATGCAAAGAAATGGAATGTTTATGGATGTATACCATGACCAATTGTACAGATCATCAAAATATTTTATGAATAAAGTACATTTTTGAAATAAGAAAAGACCACATTTCTCTAAGGCACGCACTGGCACATGAACCCTTTTGGCCAATTCCAATGAAAACAGTTTCTGGCGCCTGTCATTATCTCCCTCGACTAACTGCACACACGGTCACTCGTTAACTTACTCCACGGCCACCAACACCAAGACCTGCACTGTCCCCCTTTCTCTCTGTTGATGTGCGAGCTACAGTGCACGATTCAAAGACTGCACGACGTGATTATTTGCTGGTCCAGCACAGAATTCCTCCACTTCATGTTGAATCGGTGCTCGGACTCAACGCTCTCCTGGGTAAACTGGGAGGACGCTGACAGGTTAACCCCGTGCTCCACACACATGAAGGAGTCCCACTGCTCTGCTCACTTGGCATCCAACTTGGAAAAAAAAGCGGACACAACGTCAACTTCAAGACCCACAAACTCTAATCTCATGCAATGGCAAAACCTTCATTCGCATCAGGTCAGTGTCAACTTGAAGAAAAAGTATTCCTGTGGAATTACACCTGGATTCCTTTAATGTTTTAGCTTGTCATCTACGCACAACATCTCAATTTCAGATTGATCTGTCATCTCTCGGCTACAAAATGATCCAACTTGCTTAAAATATTCCAAATCGGCACAGGAAGAGACAGCATGACAGGTTACTGCACCCTTATGCAATTAATTACCTGTTACTGCTTCAAAGCAGCTCAGTTCTACAGCATTGAAGGACTCCTAGTCAACGTTTTCCTCATCAACCTGTTCAGAGATGTTATTTCACATCTCTGGAGCAGTTGGGACATGAATCTAGGCCTTCGGGCTCAGAGGTAGGGACACTACCACTGCACCACAAGAACCCTGAAGGCTACTGTTATTGAACAGATCAAACTGGGTAACTGGAGCCAGTGGAATGCATGCTCTCTTGTGGTAGAAAAACAAGAGAGACAAAAGCTTGTCACAATGCACATCCAGGAGTGACTCCAAAGCAGAGGTGAGAGAGTCTCTCATCAATAGGAAAGAGAGAGACAACCAAGCCTGCAAGAGAAAATAAAACACTAACAACTCAGTCACCTCAGGGCACGAGAGAGAATCAAGTGCACCCCCGCGCCGAGGGAGAAGGGGGAAATGGTCGAGGAAATGAGAGGAATATTGCAAGGTGCCTCGCAAATGAGTCAACATCAGAGCGTGACAAACACAAAATAAAACCCACATGAAGTGAAACAAGATTTTCCCTCTTAGCTACAGTTAAACCTGCAACAACATTGCAACATGAGCAGTTCGACTAACATCATTTAAATATCATTCAGAAATTAAGAACCTGCTCCCATTAAAAAAAATCTCTGTGCAGGTAAGGATTCGCACATACGTACAAAGAGTTTGTCAAATTGGAGCCAACAACAATATCCAACAGATCTGGAAATGGATGTGGGATGTCAATGTTGACTGTCGTGTTTCTGGCCTTATCGCACTGAGCAGCAGCTATATTTAGAGAGAGACAGACAGAGAGACAGACAGAGAGACAGACAGAGAGACAGACAGAGAGACAGACAGAGAGACAGACAATTAGAGACAGAGAATTAGAGACAGAGAATTAGAGAAGGAGAGAGAGAGAGAGAGAGAATTAGAGAAGGAGAGAGAGAGAGAGAATTACATGAGAGACTGCAGTCGCTGCTTCCAAAAGAAAAATCAAAGAGAAACTTGCTCTCGGGTTTCTGCGAAGCACCCTGTGCTCCCTCATTTCGCTCCATTATGTGTGACATTTCGTGCAGAATATCCAGGTCAAAAACACTGGGAGACAGCAGACGCGCACTGGGCTGACAAAAGCCATGGCTCCTTGCATAAAGGGTCATGGACACAAATCTGACTCAAGGCTAACAGTGAGCCATTCCAGAGCCTGATACGCAAGTCCCCTCTAGGCATAAACACAAAAATTTCAAAAAAGTCAAAAATTCTGAAATGAAGCATCAGAGACTGAGGCGATACCATAGGTATGATCAGACGGACTGTGCTTGGTTAAAAGACAACCCTGTCCACTAGCTCGCCTGCCCCGACTCAGCTCTCCATCCTCACCTTTCCAAGGCATTGGACAATCAGGATCAGATGCCTGGGAACAGGATTCAACTTCTCCCCACCAACACCCCCACCCCATCACCGGCACATTAGACAGGAATCCTCAATCAAAATCTCCTATTCCTCCCTGCACACTTCTGTTTCATAGGAACTCAACCTCAGGAAGCTAATTTCAACATGGCAACCAAGTCAGACTTTAGCATCCATGGATTAACTGGACTCAGATGTACAGGAAACAGACCCTTCAGTCCAATTTGTCCATGCCCATCAGATATCCCAACCTAATCTAGTCCTATTTGCTAGCATTTGGCCCAGACCCCTCTCAGTTCTTCCTATTCATATATCCATCCAGATGCCTTTTAAATGCTGTAATTGTACCAGCCTCCATCACTTCCTCTGGCAGCTCATTCCATATGAGGGGGGGGGGGGGGCTATGGAGACAACAGTTGAGAATGTGATGCTTGTCTGCAGTCAATAACGTGTTGAGTGATCAACATCAAGTGAATTGGGGGAGGCAATGGCTATCGCTGGCCTGTTAATTCAGACACCTTGGACTCTAATCCTGCCATGGCAGATGGTGGAATTTGAATTCAAAAAAGGAATTCAATAGGAATCAAGAGTCTAACGATAGCCACTAATCCATTGTCAATTGTCAGGAAAACCCCAGCTGCTTCACTTTAGGGAAGGAAACTGCCATTCTTACCTGGTCTGGTCTATGCTGTGGGTCTGGAGTTGCACAACGTGGTTGACTCTTCACAGCCCTGTGGGAAATTAGGGATGGGCAGTATGTGCTGGCCTGGACAGTGACACCCTCAACCCATGAATGAATAAAAGGAAAAATAAAACTGACAGAAATTACAGCCCAGAAAAGGCATCACCAGCTTAAGACAGGACAACACAAAGTGGGGGGGCATGGTAAATTGACTCCAGCATCTCAAGTTTTGCAATCCAACCGCAAAACCACCACTCCAAAATGATGTAGCAGATCGAATGTCACATGGTACACATACAGGTCAATGAGACACAGGGAAATAATTTCAATAGGACATCAGGTCTGTTCTTTAACCCATCTCCTTCACCCAGGAAAGGGTTAAAGAAAATCAGCACGCATCTCCAGTCCAGATGTGCTAAGTCTGCTTCTGCATCTGACGGTCAATTGTTTAATAGGCACTGTAAAAGACATCAGTGCAATAAGAAAACGCTTTCACTTCACACACAGGAATGTAAACAGATTGAGTGTCACATGTCCAACACTGTACAAGCTCATCGAGAGGGAGGAAGTAGACAGAGCAATTTTGTGCTAGCAGACCTGCTTCTAAGAACATGCACCAGAACAGCCGGTATGAGCAAGGGTCAGGATGTGAAAATTACCAACTTCAATTGCTCTCGAATGTCCTCCCAGATCAAAGATGAGAATAATGAAGCAAAATAAAAAAGGTGACAATAAATATTTGACTTCAATTTTCATCTGCGCTCTCACAAACTAAAATTAACTCTTGTGGGGCTTGTCAAGGGAGGTGGTGGCCTGGGTGAAAAATCTAAGCTTTTCACATCAGAGGTTGGTTCAGCTCCACACAACACAAGGAGATGTAAAACTGGAAAGGCAGCTACAGAGAGTAGAATGGAAGTCAGCTTGCATCGAGCTCCTGGCGACCAGGAGCAGTGTTGCAGTAATATCTGCTCATCTGGGATTGGGGCCAACACAGACGAGCTCCATTTTTGTGTCAAACCAATGCAACAGCTAACCTCAGTCTTTTAAATGGAGCCAATGACGATGCTCAGTGCCTCAGCCATAATATGCCTTGCTTCAATGAGCATAAAAATTCACTGGGAAAATTAAAGTCCGTTGGATGGGGACTGCAGCCCAATTAAGGTCCCATTTTTAAATGTTCAATACAAAAAGAACCAAAATATGTTGAACGTTCCAAAAATAGGTGAATAAACCATAGGTCAGTACAGTTTTCCACTACACAACTCAAATACAATCTTATTCTGAGCCAAGCTTTGCCAGACCAGTCTCCTCATTGGATTCCCACCCAGACACATTCTGTGTTCTATCAAGGTCAACTAGACTTCAGAAGCAAAAAAAAGCTCTCATAAACATTCTGCATTTAAAGGTGGAATTCCAGGTACCACATTGCTAGTGAGCTTCAGTGGCCACACACTTGTCAAAATATAAACACCAGCTGCCATAGATTTGTTTTCTTGCCTCATGACATGAAAAGTATTTATGAACAAGCAAAATAACAAGCTTATTGGCACAACAGTGTCCTTCAAGGTTCTCTCTCAGCCATAATACCAAAACCATTTTGATCCATAATCTTCAACACCTAGATCTAGCCTTGTTCAGATATCTTCACCGGACCACTGACCCCTCCAGACAGGCAGGCTCTTTCTTCTCCCTCTCCACCACATCATCCCACAAAGTGCTGACTAGCTCGAGGATCTCTGACCCTGCATAAAAACAATAACCTCCAGGTATATCAGGAAGCCAAGCTGAGGGACAGATTACTCCCAAATGGGAAGAGGACAGGAGAAAAACAGAAAAGCCTCACCTTGTTTGCATTCAAAGCTTTCCGACAGGAATCACTAAGCAGTGATCTGGAGCAACTGCTAAAGCCAATCAATTTTGTATAGTCCAGAAACCTACCTGGAGCATTCTTAACTCCACTGCAGATGGCAATGCTTTCTACCAGCTCAGTCATAAAGTGAACGGTCTTACCAACAATGAAGATAATTAACCAATGATCTAACGACAGCATCATAATCTATTAGATCTTCCACTTTCCCAGGAATTACAAAGAAACTGAAAAGTGTAACAAATAAGGAAACAAACAAGTCAGATAGGAGAGTGTACCATGTAACAAGAGCTACACAAGAAAGCATGACAAAAAACTGGAGACACACAAAGTAAAGACAATAAGCCAAACTGAAACTACATGGTAATATAAATAAATAAAAAGGATGAAGCACAGGTGCAACGAGCTGAAACAAACCGAAACAGGACTTGCTGGAGAATCTCAGCAGCACTTGGGAGGAGAAAACAGAGTTTAAAGTTGAATCCAAGTGACTCTTCTTCCAGACGTCAAATGACAAAACAGTATGGGATGGGCTAATATCGTCCCCATACACCTGGACAAAATACCACAGGGAATTACAGATCGATCACTCTGATCATCTCAGCAGTGACACAAACCCATTTACAGCGTGCTAAAAGACAAACTATTACTCATTAACTCATTGATATGCAGCAGCCTCATTTTCTTCCCTGAACAAAGCAAATCTACATTCTGGGTCCAGCCAACATGGTTGTGGCCAAATGCAGTTGTGAAGTGCAGGCAGATGGCAGTTCACCATTGGACGCCAAAAGCAGGGAGGTGCTCAAGAGCCGAGATCAGGGACTGCGTAAAAGTGCATTAGTGCGATGGTTTTCTTTAAAAGAGCGAGCAAATATAACGCGGCGTTTAGAATGGAGAGACAGCAAACTCAGGAAACTGGCTCTCTCTCTCTCTCTTTCTGGTTTTGGCAGAAGACAGAACATAAGCAGAGAAAGTGAACTCCACAGAGGCTAGAGAACGGAACAATTATTCACCTCTGACGCCTGCCAGCGCCATGAAACCCTGGTGACACATAAATAAAATCGGATGCAGAATGAGATTCTCCATCTGTGCCCAGCAATATACGTCAGAGTGCTCTCAGAAGATATTTACTATACCACCACCATCAGGTTACCTCTGAACAAAAAAAAACTGTTCAACTTCTACAAACAATGGCTACTTCTCTCATTAGTCTGAAAAAGATAGACGTGAATGGGGGAAACCTGGCATAAGCCCTTCAGTCAATGAACCTTCTATTCTTAACAGCCACAATAGAGCCTTCACCCCCATAGATCTGAATCACCAGTAAACTCAGATCCTAAATGCAAACAGACAATGATGACCCTAGTGTGTCATCCAGCTACTAAGAATGAACCCAATTGTAATTAAGAGAGTTTATGATAGCTGCCATCATTCCAAAACCATGAACAAGGATAATAAAAACATTATGATAAATTGCTAATTTAAGATGAACAAGCCTACAAACCAGAGATAGTGGACCAAGTGCTGGGGGATTCTGGGCATTTTGGTTGGTACTTACTGCTCTATCAACAACCCAAAGCCAAATGAAAAATCCATCAATGTCAGTCAGTCAGTTGCACACGATTATTACAGAGGTTTAATCAACAGACCCCCCTGGCCAGAGGAAAAAATAAATAAAATCAGCCATCAACTCTTCTTGGGGAATTAGTTCAAACTTGTATCCTCACAAATTGTTATATTAGGTCTAAAGTTCCCAAAACGACCAACAGAAACTCAAGACCCAGCATTACACTGGTTGCTGTTGCTTAGCCTAATTTGGTTTTTAACTATCATTTCCTATACCATCAGGACTGCTCCAGTCAAAAAAGGTTTTCAAAATCCTTTGCAACTAGGACGACGTATTAAACAAAATTTCCACACCCTGCCCCACCCGATCCTCAGCATTCAATCGATCACCACCCCGAGCTGTCCTGGCCGCAATGACGGGTATTCTGTTCCGTCAATCTCTCACTCCCTCCTCTTTCCCACCCACGCTCAGAAAAACAAGCTGCTGCTCAAAACTTCTTTTTTGGTCAACTGGTTGGTCTCTTGCCCAACAACTCAATTAGATTGCTGTCAAATATTGTCACATTCTAATGCTGGGAAATGGCTTGGAATGTTACTCCACAGTCAAAAGGACAACTGCTCAGCAGGTTGTTTTTTTTTTCCAGCACAATGCAATTCTATTTGGAACCATTCCAAATTTACCAACAAATCCCACACATTTCCTGCAAATTATATCTTCCTCTACTCAATAAAGTCACATCTGACACAAGGCTCCATGTCTGTCCTGTTCTGGTCATCCTCTACATTCTCTTCAGTGAAACTGGTCTGTGAGCAGCTGGGAACCAGACTCCACACATGCGATAACGGTACTCCTTTCCAGGTTCTGCACCTCCACACTGAAGTCCATGATTTGCCACTGTACTTTCAGACAGCTACTTCTGACAAATGGTTCCAAGCCAGGCCGTCTGCTCAGTCCCCAGCAAAGCCACTGCATTGAGCCTCCAGCTCCTGCAGGAGGAGTCAGACCACGTCTAACTGTTTAACTCTGTATAGGGGTTCCAAATCTGATGCGACTCCCCTCCCCTTCTGCAGCATGACCCAACTCCATCCTAACTAAATAACACTGCTGAAGCACAAACTGGTACAGTTAGACATCATTGCAAAATATAACAGTCGCCGATGTTTAATCTGCTTAGCTTCCCTTCATCACCATTTCCAACACTGTTCCAATCCCCCACCAGTTTTCCACTTACCAGTCCCTATTTAGCATTTGCAAGTTTATCCATGGACTCACCTCTCGACTCTTGCAATCAGATTCAGGTTATTTTGTCGCACGCATCCTTTGCTCTTGCATCTCAAAACTCTTGTTGTTATGCAGACACTTACCCAACCTTTTATACGCCCTGGAACACTTAATGGCACCACTCGCACATCACCCCCACCCCACCAAGCGAAGTAAAACCAGTTTCATCTTGTATCTGGGTAACAATCCCTACGTTCTCTTGCACCTCCATCTTTCTTACGTTCCCCATAACATTTGAAGATGTACAACGAGAATGAGAATGCTTGATGCTGAAATCACATATGGCAAATAAGAGGGGTCACAGATGTTCAAATAGAGACAATAAAAGGCACAGGGTTAAAACTTTGGGTGTGACCTTCCATTCGGATCAATTTGTGACGCAGAAAGTTATCCTCTCTCTCCAGGTTGACAGATCCACTGATCACGACCACTGTTCAAGCTCAGATTTTTCAGACCCATGCAAGTTTACTTAGTTCCCACCACCCCTCATCTCCACATGCATTAAAAACAATATTCAGTGATGTGACGCAGCACAGAACAGAACAGAAAGCAGCACGTCGTGCGATGGACAGAAACCAAAATGATCAACAAGATAAAGAAATGATCCAATTGTGGGTAGTCCAGCTTTTATTTGTTCCAAAAAAAGGTATTTTTTTTGTTCAACACTGACCCAAAAATCTAAACTGCTTGCAAATGAGTCGCATCTTCAAAAAACGATTTTAAGTTTTTCTAAAATTATAACAAAAAAAAAGGAAATCAGTATCTATTTGCTGTTAAGTGAGCTGGCTGTATAGGCAGCCTTTGGAGGAATTTAGATTGTGATCTAGTTAATGATGGTATCAATGAAGATAGCAAGTTAGTTTAAATAAAAGCTCAGTTAATAATGGATTGCTAATATTATTCTGCTAGTTAGTAAGTTCAATTAAGTTAAAGAGAGATTTTTAAAAAATGTAAAAACCGGGAATGTGCTATTTGCTTACATACGCATCAACATAACATGAACTCACATTCTGCCAAGTGGCGTCCTCTCCTTACACCTCACTACGCAGTTTAGAATTGGGATATTTTCTGCGGAAGACGCAGATCGACGGGTCGCGCCGCTTAAAGCCCGCAAGTCTCGCCTTCCCCGCCCCCCTCAAATTAGGCTGGACCCTCTAACTATAGCTTACATGAGGTGGCTCGCCTTATGGAACAAGCATATCTTCATCCTTCCCAGACAGACACATAACTGGAGTGAAACGTCAACTGCTCTCAAAAACAGCCACTGAAATCGCGCTCAGTTGGTTCCGCAGACCGATAGACACAGCCGCAGAAACTGACGCTTTTCTGGAGAAGTTACCAAACGCACACACTTTCGAGTCATAACTCTGAAAAAAAAAGTGAAATCACTCCCCCCCAACATCAAATAAAGAAGCCCAGTTGTCACGGCCACAAGATGTAACAAGCATACTTCCGAAGGGGTTTAAATTCTTTATATTTGCTGACCCCAACCAACCGCCCCCGGTCCCCTGTTCGGGATTTATTCGGGTTCTTGCGCTGGGAAGTTGGGTCACTTCATTGGAAATCCCCAGGTGCCGCCCTTGCCTCTCATTTCCCTGTGAGCTCACTCAAGAAGTGTCGAGAACATACCAGGATCCTAACGGGAAACAGTGAGGATGAGCGAGTTAAAAAATAATAATTACCGCTCTCCACCCCCAGGAAAAAAAAGGGCAATTAACTGGAAGGCGCTCCCCCAGGGAGGGGTTCTGAGCAATGACAAACTTGCACTGTACAGGGGAATAGACAGTGAACACCCCCACACTCTCACTCGGTCAAAAGAAGACTGCTTTTTAGTTTGATATTCAAAAGCAAGAAAACAGCCGTGGGCGCGCATCACCAGCGCGCCCCCATTCCCTCTCCCCGGCAGCGAGTCGAGTTGTAAACAAATCCCACCAGCAAGTGTCTTTGGGAATGCTGGGGACCTTTTGAAAAGGTTTGACACAAGGTCATCAGAATCTTTTGCGGATTAAAGTTTCATTGAACGTATGTATCTTTTTAAACACACATGAACGCAAGTTACATATGAATTTCCAATGGCACAATGATACATATGAATAAAATACAGCCCCCCTTTTTTAAAAATAAGCCAAGTTAACAGCTGCTACATGTTGCAACATTAAAAACTAAGTTCCAAAACATCAGTGCACACTGCACTATCACAGTTTGAAAATGCAACCTGTTCGCATAGGTTAAATGTAAATTGCCTAACCTGTACTTGGATTGTATTCCTTGACTTGTTTTCCCCCAGGCTTGTCTTTTACTGGAGTGGATTTCCAAAAAGGGGGAGGGGGGGTGGAAATAAAAGAGAAACGCAATAGGGTGGACTAAAAGACCAGTAGTAATACGTTGCTGCGTCACACAAGAGCTGAAAGCACAAGTCACATCCGTAAGGAGCTGATGAGGGAGGGAGTCGGGACAGTTCAAGTTGTTGGTCACACAGTGCGGAGAAATTTCAGTGCAATGCACTGAAGGGCACAGCACCAGAAATTCCCAGTGAGTGGGTATAGCCAGGCTCCTTCCTGCAAAAACCAGAGAGCTCTCGCAAGCGCAGCATCCTCCGCGCGCGTGCCCCGACACGTGCACGCCCACCGGAGCCTTTCTAAAAAAAAACACAAGGGGACGCGCCTGAGGTGCAAGTTGCGCATCATTCGCAAGCGCGCCCCCGCTAATCTTCACACACACATACCACCACCCCCCCCCCCAGCATCTTGCTTCCTCCCTCCCATCAGCTGCTGCATGTTTACACACAAGTAGGCGCTGCGTTGTTTCAAACAGAATAAAACGGGAAGCAAAACGAAAGTTGCGATTTTTGCACCGGGGCTGGTGATTTGCAAACACAATTTAAACATCGTCACATGCGCGTCCCCGCAGGGCGCGCTCCCGCCGCCCTCCAGCGCGCGTCAGGTGCTGCTCCATGTACCTTGCCTGACCAGCGTGACGTTTCTAATTTCTGTTTACATCCTGCTCTCGGGATGTCAGAGAGACGGGTGGGTTTGTGGGGGGAAGAATATACATTTAATGCAACTTTAGTTACAAACTTCTCACCGCTAAGTGAATGAGGAGGCGCAGGGCTGAAACAAACAACGCAGAAAATAACATTTGGGGAGTTGCACTGTGTTTTGCTACTGGACTGTGTCAACACAGCGTCAGCACCCATGTTTACCCCTAGTCTGAATTTTATCTGCGCAACATTAGTTGGAATGCGGACATGAAATATAAAACACACACGCACATCAGCCCATGTGGCATGTAACCAATTTTTAAAACAACAGAACAGGAGAATAGAGGTTTTAAATAGACACCCTGCTCCCACGTTATATATAAAAACACTAACCTCTGTAGAGAAACATGCAAGGAAAAAGTTGTGATTAATTCACATCATGCTGTCCTTCATTATGGTCCTGTATCAGAAGAAATTACCGGCATTTTAAAAATTGCAACACTTACCCTGCCTCATGCCCCATCAGGATACATTTTATTGATATTTTGTTTTCGAGTGTCTGGTTTCAGCCCGCTGTTTAATTTCTCGCAAAGCTGGAATGACTTACGTTTCGAGGAATCGGGTTCTGCGAGAAATCTCTACCCCCGCAATTGCAGGTTTGATGGTGTTTTTTTAAAAAATAAATAAAAGCCTCATTCTTCTCAAACCATATTTGGTGGAGGGTTCTCTTTTGGAATCGGATTCAGACATCAGGTGAAGTGGTTGCTGCTGAGGAGGTTGGGGAATATCCACCCCACACACACACTGTAAAAGTGAAGATAAACAAGAGGAGGACGTAGACTGATGCTGCATAAACCCACTATTAAAGTAACAGAGACTTCTCGCTCCTGACCTGGACTGTTTGCAATGGATTGCGTCGTTTCAGCGTGTTTCTATCCCACTGCTGTTGTGTTTCGTAACAATATTATATCATGTCCATCATCATGTGACATAGTGCGGCCTGGAGGGGGAGGAAAGGAGCCGCGTGTTTAAGAGATTTGCAGCCCCGTCTTTTTAACCCGGCTGCAAAAAAAAATAAAAGTGTCTCTCCACTGCAACGCTGCGTTTTAACCAGGACAAACGGGACCATTCAAGGAAATGGACCCGATCCCTTCCAACGCCGTAATGCTTGCGTTCTGAGCATGTCACCATGGAAGAAGTTTATGTATTTTTCTTACTGTCTTTTTTTTCTCTCCAGAAGTGCTGCAGCTTAAAGCAACTAGCACTTTCCTTAAAGGGAGCCGGACATGCGTTATATTCTTACATTGACAAAATGTTAATTACAGCGCCATTGTCAGGGCTGTTGACAAGTTGCACTGTGGTCGCTGTTGTTAACTTTCTCCTGCCAAGATAGTTCAAACACTGTGAAATGAGACCTCACCCAGCGTTAAAATCAAATAACAATTATCCCGTCGCAAAGCAGGGAAACCAACAACAGGTTTGTTTACTGCCAGTTCTAAGTTGAAACTAATTGATCATTTTCTTATAAGGTCCCTCCAGAGATGGCCAAATGAAAAACGGGGCCGGATGTTATTTAAACACCACATGGTGTCAGATGTAATATTATTACACAGATCAAAACAAAGAGGCATTAAACTCCAGTGAGTCATGAAAAAAATACGCCAATAATGCGTCAACTGACTTGTTGTCCAGGGAAGAAGATCACATGTGTTTCAATGTGCCTTTTAAGTTACTGACTGTTCTAATAAACTGAACATCATAGAAATTGAGGACTTCCAAGTAATTTCTTAGATCTCCTGAACAATATCTCAAGAGATTATAGAGGGAAGGTTTCTTTTAAGATAAAGAAAACAACAGTTGTGTGACTTTTTTAAAATCTATAATAGAGTTGCTACTTTGCATACAGGAAGACGTGTGATAGAGGTCCCCAGCGCTGAGAAAAAAACATTCGACCCATGAGTCTGTGTTAGCCATAAACAAGGACCAGAGTATTCCCATTTCTTTTTCCAGCACTTGGTCGATAGCCTTTTGGCATCACCAATAGGGGGTAGAAGACAGATAATGGACTGGAGCACATGGATATTTGTGCTTATGTTTACATATTATTTATGATAATATTAATTATTGTTCATTTAGTGATGGCTGCATTCCAAGATTCACAACAGTACAGGAAGCAGAGAAGTTAATAGGTTGGAATGAGGAAATTGCATAGGAACTAGGAGATGCAATTTACCAGGCGACCAATGGAAAAAGTGTCTAATTCTACTTCAGCAGGTTAGAGAGGCTGTTCCCATCATAAATGTAAACATTCACATTTGTACTGAATGAGTTGACACAAAAGTGTGACAAAGGTGTACACTTGGTGGGTCCAATTGAGTTTCTGATCAATGATTTTGATAGTGGTTGATTCAATAATCATATAACCATTGAATGACAGCAGATGATGTTAAGATTGTCTCTTATTGGAGATGGTCATTGCCTGGCATTTGTGTGATATGAATGTTATTGCCACTTGTCAGGCCAAGTCTGGATGTTGTTCAAATCTTGTTGCATTTGAACATGGACCGCTTCAGTATCTGAAGAGTCACAAGTGCTGCTAAACATTATGCATTCATCAGCGAACATCCCCATTTATGACCTTATGACTAAGGGAGGGTCGTTGATGAAGCAGCTGAAGACAGTTGTGCCGAGGACACGACACTGAGGAACTCCTGCGGCTGAGATGACGGACTTCTAACAACCATAACTATCTTAATGTGTGCCAGGTATGACTCCAACTAGCAGAGAGTTTGCCCCAATTCCTATTGATTCCAGTGTTGCTGGAGCTCCTTAATGTCACACTTGGTCAAATGCTGCCTCGATGTCAAGAACTTTCATTTTTAGCTCACCTCTGGAATTCAGCTCATTTATCCATGTTTGAACCAAGACTATAATGAGGTCAGGAGCTAAGTGGCCCTGGCAAAACCCAAACTGGGCATGCTGAGCAGGTGCTGCTTGATAAAACCATTGATGACACCTTCCATCAATGTACTGATGATTGAGAATAGACTGATGGGGCGATAATTGACTGGGTTGGATTTGTCCTGATTTTTGAGGATGGGACATAACTGGGCAATTTTCTACATTGTCAGTGTATTGGAACAGTTTGGCTCTGGGAGCAGCAAGTTCTGGAGCACAAGTCTCCAGTGCTGTTGCCAGAATGTTGTCAGGGCTCATTGCCTTCACAGTATCTAGTGCCTCCAACCATTTTGTGATATCGTATGCAGTGAATCGGATTGGCTGAAGACTGACAGCTGTGCAGCTGGGGACCAGTGGAGGAAGCTAAAATGGATCATCCACTCAGCGCTTCTGGTTGAAGATTGTTGCAAAATCCTCAACCTTATCTTTTGCACTGTCCAATCTTTTGGCTGTTCCTTCATTGACGACGGAGCTATTTGAGAAGCCTTCTCCTCCAGTGAGTTGTTCAATTTTTCGCCACCTTTCACAACTGGATTTGGCAGGACTGTTGAACTTAGATCTGATCTGTTGGTTGTGGGATCGCTTAGCTCTGATTGTCACTTGCAGTTTATGCTGTTTGTTGTGCCAGTAGTCCTGTTTGGTGGCTTCACTAGGTTGATAGTTCACTTTTAGCTATGTGTGCTCCTCCTCCTGGCATGCCCTCCTGCACTCTCCACTGAACCAAGGTCGATCCCCTGGTTTGATGGTAATAGTTGAGTGGGGGATATGCCTGGCTATGAGGTTATAGATTATGCTGGCATGCAATTCTGCTGCTGTGATGGCCCACAGCGCCTCCTGAATGCCCAGACTTGAGTTGCTGGATCTGTCAGAAGTCTATGCTATTTAGTACAATGATAGTGCTGCATAACACCATGGAGAGTATTCTTAATGTGAAGACTTTGTGAAGACTCTTCAGGACTTTGTGGTGGTCACTGTTGCAGATATTAATATGGTCAGATGCATCTGCAGCTGGCAGGTTGTTGAGGATGAGATCAAATATTTTTGTCCCTCCTGGTGATTCCCTTGCCAGATACTGCAGACCCTTTGGGACCTGAGCAGCTTGATGTGTGGTGCTGCTGCCAAGTCACTCCCTTGAAATGCCCCCCCCCCCCCCCCCCATCTGATCATCTGATTCTGACCTCTCCAACATCTCTGATTTTAATTCTTCTATACTGATGGTTGTTCATTACCTGCCAAGGCCGTATACTCTTTCACTCTCTCTCTGTAACCTCTCTATCTCTTGAGTTCTCTTTTCTCTTTTTTCAAAACTTACCTCTTTGACCATGGTTTTGGCAATCTCTTCAATTATCTCCTTTTGTAGTTGGGTGTCCAATGTTACTTTATAATGTCCGTGTGAAGTGCCTCGTAATATTTTGTTTTGTTAAAGATGCTATGTAAATATAATTTGCTGTGAATTTACTATAAATGTCTTTTGCGTCGTGCGCACTTTCCATACATGAGTTTTTCTTGCAACACTTTCAGATTCCATTTTGCCTGGAACCAATGTGATAATGTTGCTACTGTCAAACATTGTATCTTGTGACTCAACAGCAGAGATTTACCCATACAATGGTTGATAGTAACTCTAGAACATGACATCAAATTACCCCAAATCAGTGAACATTATGTTAGACTGATAAGGATCAAATTTAGAACTGATATTGAGAAAACCTTCAGTCAAAGAATGGTCAAAGCAGGCAATGGGTTTTGAAAATGGGCAATGAAGCAAAATGCGCTGCAATTATTTAAGAAGCAGGTACTGTGATGCTCAAATTGTGCAGCATTTTTCATAGACAGAGGCAGAATTTCCTCAGGCCAGCCCATGTATTGAATCCTTATTCCTGATGAAGAGTTTTTGCCCGAAATGTCGATTTTACTGCTCCTCGGATGCTGCCTGAACTACTGTGCTTTTCCAGCACCACCCTAACCTAAACTCTGGTTTCCAGCATCTGCAGTCATTGTTTTTACCTATGTATTGAATACTAAGGTTTCAGCAGCAGCAAAATGCTGAGAAACTATTTTTCCTGTATTGCATGTAAACTAAACATGTATTTAAAATGCTAATGAAACATCTATGTCTTAAAATTGGAGGTAAGGCCAGACAGGGGTGAAACGATGAAGCATTTTCTCACAAACACGTTGGAAATCCAAAACTCATCTGCCAAATGCTGAGCCAATGGAAACTTTCAAGATTGAAACTCTTAGATTTTCCTTGAATAAAAGTGTCAAGGGATATGCAGCAAAGGTAGATTTGTTCAACCATGATCTCACTAATGGATCAGGCTTGATGGGCTGACTGACCTTAGCTTCTGGTATAACTACTGTTGTATGGTGCGTCGTTTCAAAATGTTTTTAAATGTTTTCAAGCAAAATGTAAGATCAAGTTGACAATGATAACACAGGTGCGCTTTCTACAGAGTCAGGTTTAATCTTGACTGTTGGAGGAAAAATAAAATGCCTTAAAATCCAAACTTTTTCCTGTTTGCTTTTGAAATAAGATTCCATGGATGTGTTTTCATGTCAGTAAGACACTGCTCTTGTTATGAGTGACTATGGCAGACATTCTTACAACCGTTCGCTGATGGTATTTACAACTGAAGACCACATAGTTGTTTTTAGCTTAGCATTACTAAAAATAACCACAGCACAGCAAATATTCAAATCTAATAATCACTGCGTACTAAAGCTGACATATTCATTAAATATCACATTAAATGGCAGAAGACCTTAACATGATTTTGAATAGCCTTTAACTCCTAAAAAAAAAGTGATCAGTTAACACCTGAAATCTGTCTGTTCGATGTTTCTTTGAGATTTTCACCTGTGGCAGTCAAACATAAATGACAGAAACGTGTGGGGCGTGATACAGATTGTGCTATTTTAACTCAATATTTTTGCGACCTTTGAGTCAGGTTTGTGGGCTCAAGTCTTTTTCAGGGTGTGAGCAAAATAATTAAGGTTGATACTGGAGTGCAATATTGATACAGGTGCCAGCTTTTGGAGGAATTGTGAACCACTGGAGATTCTTCGATGTGGAGGAGCCGGTGTTGGACTGGGGTGGACAAAGTTAAAACAAATCACACAACACCAGGTTATAGTCCAACAGGTTTATTTGGAAGTACCAGCTTTCAAAGCACTGCTCCTTCATCAGGTAGCCACGGAGCAGGATCATAAGACATAGAATTTATAGCAAAAGGTCACAGTGTCATTCATGCAACCGATACGATACATTGAACAAACCTGGATTGTTATTGGGTCTTTCGTCTTTTAGAATGGAGTTGCAGGTTTTGGTTCATTCGTATGCAAATCCCAGAATTTCCAACATGTTGCATGGATTCCTACTTTGAAAATCGAACCAGTCTGACTCAAGATTGGGATACAAGCAGACTCTAACCTCACACCTTTAATACATTGTCTGAACTGAGATGTCACTTTTTAAATATAAAACCTTAAGTTATCTCGAGAATGTGATTTGAAAGAAGTTCTGGGATTTACGTATTAATGAACCAAAACCTGTAAGATATTCTACAAGATGAAAGACTTAACAACAATCTAGGTTTGTTCAGTATATGGTTTCAGTTGCATGCATGACAATGTGATCTTTTGCTATAAATTCTGTGTCTTATGATCCTGCTTCACAGCTATCTGATGAAGGGGCAGTGCTCCGAAAGCTACTACTTGCATGTAAACTTGTTGGTCTATAACCTGGTGTTGTATGATTTTAACCCTTGAACTTTAGTCGGGCAAAGGAAGGGCATTACAAAGAATCCTTGTTGTCAGCAATCATTGTATGATTGTCCACCTCGGGAATTCTGGGTCACTGGTCATGGGTTCTGTGGGTCCTTGTGGACTGATATATCTGATCCCAGAGCCACATATCTCACCAGGGATGTGGCAGGTGTTTCCAGGAGGTGGAATTGGTCCTTGGCCTTGAGGTTATTGGCTCTCCTATCTTCCAGTTTCCATACTTCTTGCCAATTGGTGTTCTCAAAGAATTGTGTCCCTTCATACAGGAATTTCCTCTCAGTTGGTTTCTCCTGAACAAGGGTCTCTGATGAGTTGACACTGATGTGGCATTTCTTGAAAGAAGCCTTCAGAAAGTCTTTAACACACTTCCCTTGTCGTACTCTCATTTGAGTGCCTTTCGTATGTGGCAAAGTCCATCAATCCATTAAGACTACCTAGTATATTTGGCACAGAAACAGGCCATTTAGTCTCATGTGTCCATGCAATTATCTATTCCCTTGTCTGCCAGATACTGATGTATTTTCCCCTTTAAGTGCACACATTCACTTAAATCACTCTCAATGGTGCCAAGTTCCACATCCTCACCATTCTTTGGATGAAGAACATTCCATGAGTTCCCAATTGGATTTCTTGATGGCCTCTAGTTAGGCTCTTCGCCACAAGAGGGAACATACTCTTTGTGCCTCCTTGACCAAAACTTTCCCTAATTGTAACCATTCTGCAAAGGCACCCCTCTGCCTTTTTTAATCATGTGAGGAAGTCGAGGCTAGATTTTTCTGTCAGCAGAGAGAGTTATGAGGATGGTTCAATTTTGGGTCGGGGCCTACTCAAAAAGCCAGTGGGCTGTGAAGCATGATTTACATGGGCTCAGGGCCTTTTCTAACCTGGAGTTCGGTCTGCCACCCGATTAGTAGTCGGGGCGAGAAATGGAGATGGAAAACTAGGACAGTGGGTGATGATCTGGCCTGAATTAGCAGCCAGTGTTTTCGCTGCCATTGGTTGTGGCTTTTAAAAACAGTTCATTTATTTTCATAAAGTCATACAGCAGGATAACAGATCCAACGGTCCAACCAGTCCATGCCAACCGTAATCACAAACTGAACCAGTCCAACCTGCCTGCACTTGGTCCATATCCCTCCAAGTGTTTCTTATTCACATACTTATCCAAATGTCTGTTAAACATTGTCACTGCACCCACATTCATCACTTCCTCTGGAAGTTCATTCCACACATGAAACATTCTCTGTGCAAAAGAAAATGCCCCCATGTCTTTTTTAAATATTTCTCCTCTCACCTTAAAAATATGCCCCCCTCGACTTGAAATTCCCTGCCCTAGGGAAAAGACACTTTCCATTCACCTTATCTGTACCATTCATGATTTTATGAATCTCTGTAAGGTCACCCTCAACAGACTAGCCTCCACTGAAAAAGGTCCCAGGCTATCCAGGATGTCGTTATAACTCAAACCCTTCATTCCTGGCAACTCCAAGTAAATCTATTCTGAATCGTCTCCAGCTTAACAATATCCTTCCTTTAACAGGGCAACCAGAACCAGGTCTTCAGGTTACTGTTACTTCAGAACAGGCCTCACCAATGTCTTGCACAACCCTCAACATGACATCCCAACTCCTATATCCAAAGGTCTGAGCAATGAAGGCAAGCGTGCTAATTGTTTTCTTAACTATCCTATCTACATGTGCCATAAACTTCAAAGGATTATGTACCTGAACCCCTATATCTCTCTGTCCTCCAACACTATCCTAGGCCCTACTTTTAATTGTATAAGTCACTTTCATGCTCAAAGTAACCAGGTAAGTGAAGGATTGTGTCGTGTAACGGGGTAGGGAAAGATCGGTGACAAAACTTTTCTTCCTGCTCAGAATATTTTCATCCAGACTCTTGCTATTTTCATGAATTGGATTTATTTCAGTGCTACCACCCAGTTCCCATATGGTTGCTATTGGTTATTTTCAGACAGGAGCTAACATCATGAAAACCTTGAGAGATTTGAAGGCGAACCCTAACAAATCCCCGAATGACCTTCAGCCTCCCAAATATCAAAGCAGATAGTTTCACTTTCCCGTTGACCAATCCTTTCCAAATGGTCTCTCACAATCCACAAGAGAATCAGAGTCAGAATGGAGATGACAATCTGGGGATGTAGGCTACCAATGTCATTTTGCCTCCCAGTCCCTTCCTGTCAAGAATGCTGATACATGTCTGGGATCATCCTTGTAAATCTTCTCCTTGCTCTCTTCCATCCCTTTAAAACATTTTATAATACGGACAACAGAAACGCACAAACCACTCGATGTGTGGTGCAACCCAAACTTCACACAGATTTAGCCAAAATCTCGCAATGAGAAATGTAAATGTCTTCCCAAAATACCAAGGAACTAACCTTACTCCTTCAATGGCCCTTCCTGTTCGAATTTGTACTGTGAACAATTTTAGGATCTAAAATCAAATATGAATACAGTAACTGATAGTGGTGAAATGTTGACAAATTCAATTAAAACAGGAGCTGATAATCACTTGGGTTCAAGGGTCATAAAAAAGAAGCCAAACAATTATGATTCATTCCTTCTGCAATGAGAATATGGACTGATCAGATAAGGGGTGAGCTGCAAGCTGAAAACAGTACCACAGTGCCCTAATTGGCTTGAATTTGTCAATTGCATTCCAAGCATGATGGCATGAATGAAAAAATGTCACATTGGTTCAGTGAGAGGGCTTTTCTCAGCTTGTAGCTCGCACTGTGCTCCATTAGCACAGGATCCATCATGTATGTGCCTCTATTCTTCCTCAGTACCTAGTAACATTGGACAAAAGAGATTTTCATCCCACTGGATTTGAAAAAAAATGCAAAATCTGAAGATAGTAAATATTTTCTGTCAACAATTTCTTGAAAATAATCATTCACAGCATGTGGGCGTCACTGGCTGGGCCAGAATTTAGTTCTGATTTCTGTTTGCCTCTGAGAAGCTAATGGTGAGCTACCTTCTCAAACTACTGCAGTCCATTCACTGTGGGTGGATCCACAATGCCATAAGGGTGGGAGTTCCAGCATTTTGACCCAATGACACTCAAGGAATGGCGATATTTCTCCAAGTCAGGATGGTGAGTGGTTTGGAAGGGAACTTACAGGTGGTGACATGTATCTGCTGCCCTTGTCCTTCGAGCTGGTAGAGGTCATGGGTTTGAAAGGTGCTATCTAAGGGGCTGTGGTGAATTTCTGCAACACATTTCATAGATAGCACATACTGAGTGAACCTACATGCTACTACCAGGGAGTGAATGATAGAAGATGTAGTGCCAATACATTGGGCTGCTTTAACCTGGAAGATGCCAAGCTTTATGAGATTTGTTGAAGCTGTACTCATCCAGGCAAGTGGGAGTATTCCATCACACTCCTGATGTATCATACACATGGTAGACAGGTGATGGGGAGTCCGGAGGTGAGTTACTCGCTGCAAGATTCCTAGCCTCTGACTTGCTCTTGTAGCCACTGTATTTATATAACTAGTTGAGTTCAATTTCTGATCAATGGTAATCCCTAGGATATTGAGTGGGGGAGTTGGTGGTGGTAATGACATTCAAAGTCAAGAGCTGATGGTTAGATTCTGTCTTGTTGGAAATTATCATTGCTCCAGCAATTTTGTGGTGCAAGTGTTATTCTTGTCAGCCCCGACCTGCATATTGTCCAGACTTTGTTGCATTTGAATGTGGATTGCTTCAGTATCTGAGGAGTCCTGAAAGGCGCTGAACATTTTGCAAACATCAATGAACATCCCCAACTGACCTTATGATGGTTGGGCAGGAGCTAACTTGATGAACTCCTACAGACATATTTTGGAAATGAGCGAAGCAACTTATCGGAGGAAGCAGTCCCACAAATATCCCCATCCTCGTTGATGGGAGAGCCCAGCACATCACTACAATAGATAAGGCTGAAGCATTCACAGCAATTTTCAGTCAGAACTGCCAAGTGGATTATCCATCTCAGCATTCTCCAGTTGTCCCAAGCATTACAGATACCAATCTTTAGCCAATTTGATTCACTCCATGTGATAACAAGAAAAGATTGGAGGTATTGGATACTGCAAAGACTATGGGCTCTGAACATTCCACAATTGTGCTGAAGACTCCCCTGGTCAAACTCTTCCTGTACATTTACAATACTGGCGTAAACTTTATAATATTCTGTATTCAAAAAGCAGGAAAAATCCAACCTGGCCAATTACTGCCCCATCGGTCTACTATTGATCATCAGTAAAGCGATGGAAGGTGCTATCAAGCAGCACCCACTCAGCAATAGCCTGCTCAGTAACGCCCAGTTTGGGTTCTGCCAGGGCCACTCAGCTCCTGACCTCATTACAGCCTTGGTTCTAACATGGACAAAAGAGCTGAATTCCAGAGGGAAAGTGAGAGTAACAGCCCTTGACATCAAGGTGTATTCAAACTGATGTGGCACTAAGGAGCTTTCCATTACTGTTAATGTCACTCTGCTGATGCTCAAGAGTAGACCGATGCACTGGAAATTGGTTGAGTTAGATTTTTCCGGCTTTTTGTGTACAGGACATACCTAGCTAATTTTCCACATTGTTGGGTAGATGTCAATGCTGGAGCTTGTACATGATCAACTTGACTATGGGTGTGGCAAGTTATAGAGACATAGCTTCAGTATTATTATCGGAATGTTGTCAGAGCCCATAGCCTTTTCAGTATCCAGTGTCTTCAACTCTATTTTCTTACCACATGGAGAGAATTGATTACATTACATTACAGTGTGGAAACAGGCCCTTCAGCCCAACAAGTCCACGCCGACCCGCTGAAGCACAACCCACCCCTACATTTACCTCTTACCTAACACTACAGGCAATTTAGCATGGCCAATTCACCTTGCCTGCACATCTTTGGACTGTGGGAGGAAACCGGAGCACCCGGAGGAAACCCACGCAGACACGGGGAGAACGTGCAAACTCCACACAGTCAATCGCCTGAGGCGGGAATTGAACCCGGGTCTCTGGCTAACCACTGTGCCACCGTGCCGCCCACAAAATTGAATGAATTGAAGACTGATATCTCTGACACTTGAGACCCTGGAGAAGGCCAAGATGGATCATCTACTCAGCACTTCTGGCTGAAGACTATTGCTCATACTTTAGCCTTAGCTTTGGTACTGATGTGCTGGCTCTTGCATCATTGATGATGAGGATGTTTGTGCGGACTTCTCCTTCAGTAAGTTGTTTAATTGTCCACCACCATTTAGGATTGGTTATGGTCATACTGCAGAGCTTAGATCTGATTCTTTGGTTGTGGAGTTGCTTGCGTCTGTTGTTTATGCTGTTTGGTTCATACCTTGTCCTCTTTAGTAGCTTCACCAGGTTGACTCCTTGTCTATGGGTATGCCTGGTACTGCTCCTGGCATGTTCTCCTGTATTTCATTGCACAAGGGTTGATCATGTGGCTTAACAATAATGATAGATTGGGGGACATGCTGGACCATATAGTTGCAAACTGTACTTGAGTACTGTTCTGCTGCTGATGATCACCCACAGCACCTCATGCTTGCCTAGTCTTGAGTTCTATTCAAAGTCGATGCCATTGAGCATGTTAGTGGTGCCGCAGACACGATGGACAGTGTTCAGAATGTGAAGACAGGACTTCAATTTCCACCATGTAAGCTCAGAACATTACCTGAGCTACTAGATTACCCATCCAGCGACAGAACCATTAGGCTATTGCCTTCTCCATAAGTGAAAAGGAAAAGGAGTGGGTGCATACATTTCTTCCAATTAATTTGATTAATCTCCACTTGAAACTTTTATTTCACTTTTCTGATGTTGATGGACCTGTGACTCAGTGCCTGTACTTTTTGTTGATAGATTTGTTACTTTTAGCTGATTGAAAATCTGATTTTTACTCATGAAGAGCCTGCACACAGTCTATGTCTTCAACTCATATCATGACCCCAGAAGAGTTGCCATCGCAGAATTGAAGAACTGGCTCAGTTCATAGCATCAAAATTTTTCATTCTATCCTCTGTGTTGTGATATTTGCTGCATCCCACTTCCCATATTGAGTTCCTCTGTTCAATTTCCTCGCAAGTTTTTTTTTTCAACAACCTATTTTGCCATGGATGTACACCATCAGAAAGAATTTAACAAGCTGACTGGAGTTGGATCAGGATCAGCATTTTTTTTAATGGATTGTTTTGAAATCATAAAAACTCATAAGTTGTAGATCAAGGTTTGGCTTTTAAACTGCACTCTTATTTTTCCCACGTTCACTGTCAATCTGATACAGATTAATGCAGCACTGAAACAGTACATTTGACTAAACAGGGCCATTATGCAGTTAAAGCTGCACATGGTTCTATTTGCTGCCACCAAAGCCTTTTCAGTGTCTTTTTCTCCAGATGCTAGTGTGGATGAGGATAGACAACCTCTGGTCTCATTAAAATAAACTTTTGTGTTTAATAACCATTCACATGTTACAGGGGTATGATATACGTTACTACCAATGTTGTTAGGTAGACTTGGTCTTAGGCATGAACTCTTTAAGATCCTTAGATATTTTCCTCAGCAGTCCTCATGATGTATGGTGATGCTTACAGCAATCGGTATTAACCCTTTAAGACCCATGCACAGCATCACTCCCCCCCCAACCCACCACCAAGTATTTTTCTTTCATTACATTACGCATTTGTTTATATACCTTGAATTACCACTAAGTAACCCCACCACCACCTCTTAGATTTTACAACTTCAGATGATCGGGTGGTTGCTCCGTGTTCCTCCTTCCTTTACATTTGAAAGATAGTTTGTTTGTAGGTCATCGCTTAGACTGGGGAAGTGAAGGATTGCAACAAATTGAAAAAAAAAACATACAATGTTGCAAACTTTAGTGGTAGGTCAGAGGACTGATGAGGCCACTTTGGGAGTACTGTGTACAGTTCTGGTTGCCCTGCTATTGTTACTTTGGAGAGGGTGCAGAAAAGATTTGCAAGGATGTGGCCGGGACTGGAAGGTTTCAGTTATAAGAAGAAGCTGAATAAACTGACACTTTTTCACTGGTGCATAGGAGGTTGAGGGATGAACTTATAGAAGTTTAGAAGATCATGAGGAGCATAGATAAGGTGAATAGGAAAGGTCTTTTCCCTGGGGTTGGAGAGTTCAAATCTAAAGGAGAAACTTTTGATGTGAAAGGTGAAAGATTTAAAAGGGACTTTGAGGGCCAATTGTTTCGTATGTGAATGAACTGCCAGAGGAAGTGATAGATGCAGGTACGGTTAAAACATTTAAAAGACATTTAGACAGGTGCATGAATAGGAAAATTTGTAAAGATATGGGCCAAATGCAGGCAATGGGACTAATTTAAATTTGGGAAACTGGGTTGCATGGATGAGTTGGATCAAAGGATCTATTTCTGTGCTCTATGACTCAATGATTCTATGACTCAAAAAGATGATCAAAACATAATAAACGTGGAGAAGATTAGCCTTGAGGGTAAACATGCAAGTAAAAGCAAGACAGACAGCAAGAGCTTCTTTAAATGTAAAGAGTGAAGAGAGAGGCCAACAAGTCATATACATCAATTGTAACATGTTTCAAAATATGTTTCATAACCATACCATTGATGTGACCAACCCTCAGTACAACATCAGCCCATGTTGAGACAATCCTCCTCTCTTGCTTATTCTTGTTGGGTCAGCCTAAACTGATTGTTTCTCGTTGATCATTGTGCTGCTTTGGCCAGGATATAAAACTTGATTTCTTGGATGAAATTGACATCATGTGTCAATGGTAAGGCAGTGAACTGTGATTCTGGAGAGCGCACAGATAATCTTCTGCAACTTCCTCTGGATGTCAACTGTTTTGTAAACAAACCTGACGAGATAAAATTCTGTCTGCTCTATTCTCTCAAACAACTACTGAAAGATGTTGAAATGTGTGGCACTGGAAAAGCACAGCAGGTCAGGCAGCATCTGAGGAGCAGGAGAATCAACATTTTGAGCATAAGCCCTTCATCAGGAATGAATGCCACACGTTTTGACTCTGATCTCCAGCATTTGCAGTCCTCACTTTCTCCTACTACTGAAATATGGCTATTCTGTATATTCCCAAGTTCGGCTCCATTGTCTTTCCGAGCGAGCTAACTGGCAAGCAGCCTTTCAACTCTCAATATGAGAACTTATAACATGTGAATTGAAACACGAGATGTCCATTCTTAATGCTGATTTTGCCAGGTTTTAAATGTCTTTAATTAAAATGGAATTTCTGAGCTGAAGGTTTTGTTAGTCTACTGGGCTTGCCTCCCTCTGTGGTCTCACGATCATGGCAGCCATTTTAAGTCAGCTTGTACTCTTTGTTTCAGAATTATTTTAGTTCCTAAAAAATTTCAGGTATACATTAGCATGTTGGAACTTAAAACTCAATAAGCCATATTTGCTATGATTATCTTTGAGTCTTCTTAAGGAGTTGTTTCAAGGGTTCTGTAATGATTACAATGTCAAGGCAAAGAATTTTACCAACTGATTCAGCATACCCAAGAATCTTTTAACATCCTGGAATGACTTCAGAGTAGCAAACTCTGTAATGGCTTTCGCTCTCCAACTATCAGTCTTTACCATGGACATGTTTAGAAAAACAAATTAATGGATTCTTTGGAGAATTCACACTTGTTATTAAATATGAGGAGCTTTTCTTATAAGTGCTTTTAATACTGCATGCACTCTCTGATCATGCTCTTCAAATGTTGCCCCGAGAATTAGTATGTCATCCACGTAGCTTATGAAGACCTCCACAAAGACCTTGCAAAATGTTTGACTGTTAGTTTGTTGGAATATCTCTGGGGCAGATATAGTTCAAAGCAGTTAGCCATTAAAACATAGTATCCCGAAGGGAGTTTTAATTTAGTGGTAAACAATTTTGATTGCTAATCCAATGGAATTCAGTCTTTGCATTGAGCTTCATGAAAACACTGCATCTGGATAGTTTAGCTAGACTCTCAGAACCATGGGCACAAGGTGAGTTTCTCTTGAAGGTCCATACAACTTCAAAGAATATTGTTAGGCGTGGTTATAGATACCATGTCCAAATGCCACTGTGTGGGCATTTTATCTAGCAACATCACGCTGATCTCATCATTTACTCAAATTCGTTCTCAACTTGATTCATTAAAGGATACAACAACCTCCTATATGTAAGTGCATGAGGGTTTTGCATCTTGCTTCACTGTAATGCTATGTTAAGTTTGCCAGTGTCACTTGTATCTGCACATGTGCACAAATCTGGAAATGCTCATGTGCAGGCAAACACACACATGCACAATGATTTTACCAATGGCCGACATCATTACATAGAATTCCAATGGCACTATAAACTAAGGAACTGGCATGCACAGAAAAGAATGAAGAAGGGATGAAGGAGAGTGAAGGGGTAGTGAGGAAGGGTATGGGGACGCATCAATCTCCCATCCCTCTCACATCCCCTATCTCTCCCATCACCATACCCTCCCCATTCTTGTCTGCATCTTGCACATACCCGTGCCAGGCCGTTGATGTTCTCCCCTTCCACTAATAAGTGATTCTGTCTATTTGACCACTGCTATATTCCAGAATTAGTCATGAACCAATTGAAATGGACATGCACATGTGTGGATTTTGAAACAATGCACAGTGCACAGAGGTATGGTGTCAATAAACACGGCCTTTTAGTTTTAATCATCCTAACCCTTTGAACAAATTGGAATATTTCTTTTGCAAAGGGATTTATTTCAATTGTTTGAGTCCAGTCTGTGTCTTTGTACCCAGGAATGAGAATTACTGGTTGTGAAGTACATATTGTATTTTTTATTTTTCTGTGTTTTTAATTCTAGACTGAAATGGGAATAGAACTGTTTTTAAAAAGCTAAGGATTGTTTCAGGATTGTTACTCAGCACTCATTGTACATATTGTTGACACAGCTGCATGTTCAAGCAGTAGTGGAAACCTAGTTTGCAGACAAGCCAGAGCTAAGGGATGTGTTTGAATGGAGCATTGGTTAGCAACAGGTAGCCACCTGGTCTGTGGACGAGTGACCAGTTGTCGATGACAATGGCCTTCTGACTGCCAACAATTATGTGATTGGCTCCCAGGTAGTTGAACAACTTGGGAAAATGAATCTTTTTACATAACCATCGTACCACTGAAAGAGAAGGATATGTTTTTGGCTCTGAAGTTAAAAAAAAAACTCAAGCACAAAAATGTCCAGTTTATTCCCCTTTTCCATATGCTGTAAGCTATATCTTTCACCTGATAAGTGAAGAATACTTATAAGTGTGAACCTGTCACTGTGCCTCCTAAGAAACAAATGAAGGATTATTGAAGAGTAGTATTCTGATAAGAATCACTTCAGCAAACCCTTGGATAAGGACAACTGAACTGTCTTCCCAGTCTTTCCCACTGCCCTCAACACCCACATTTTTATTTCCTGTTGTATGTCTTTATCTGTGTGTAGAGGCAGGGTTTATAACTGGTGGAGCTATAAGTCACAGATGTATTAAAATGCTGATTATTCCCTGCTGAACACTTTTCTACCTCATTCAACTCCTTGTCTGGGTCATTCTTTGACCTTTTGTTTTCTATGTGTGTGTCCTGCTTTATCAACTTTGTGAAAGTGACCTATTGATTCATTAAAAAAATTATTTGGCTTTAATAGCAGTATTGTACACTATGAGGCTTCTTTGTCCTGCAGCTTTGTCAATGATTTTTATACCTGCTGTCTGTCCTACTCACTGCATTGGCTTATCCCACATCTCTCTTGTGATTCTGCACTTCAAAAAATTGAATGGATTCTGATGTCCTCCTGTGCCAAGTTTGATCATCTCCTTTTAGTTCTGATCTGTGTTTCCTTTGGCCTTCTGCTTTGTTCACCATCTAAATTCCGACTTTGGAAATAGAACCAGTCTGATCTAAGATTGGGATAGAGATAGATGCTAATCCCACACATTTAATACATTGTCTGAGCTGAGAACTCATCTTTTTTATGTACTTCTAAAATCTGAAGTTATATTGGGACTGTGACTTGAAGGAAATTCTGGGATTCACATATCAATCAATCGAAACCTGCATCCCATTCGAAGTGATGAAAGACTTAACAGCAATCTAAGTTTGTTCAACATATTACATCAGTTGATCTTTTACAATAAATTCTGTGTCCTATGATCCTGCCCCATTCAGCTACCTGATGAAGGAGCAGCACTCAGAAAGCTTGTGGTTTCAAATAAACCTGTTGGACTGTAACCTGATGTTGTGTGATTTTTAACTTTGTCCACCTCAGTCCAACATCAGCATCTCCATATCATCACCATCTAAATGACTTTCTCTTGAGTCATATCTTCTTTGGACTATAATAAATCTGACCAAGAGTCAGTAAAGCCATCAAAAGTTGAGTCACTTAAGAATTCTAATATTTTCATCATAGATTCATCTTCCAGTGGGTTTGTAAATATCCTTAATGAAATCATTTCCAAACATAGACTGGGACTGCCATAGTGTTCAGAGTTTAGATGGAGAGGGATTTGTTAAGTGTGTACAAGAAAATTTTCTGATTCAATATGTAGATGCACCAATTAGAGAAGGTGCAAAACTTGACCTACTCTTGGGAAATAAGGCAGGGCGGGTGACTGAAGTGACAGTGGGGAGCACTTTGGGGCCAGCAACCATAATTCTATTAGTTTTAAAATAATGATGGAAAAGGATAGGCCGGATCCAAAAGTTGAAGTTTTGAATTGGAGGAAGGCTAATTTTGACGGTATTAGGCAAGAACTTTCAAAAGCTGATTGGGGGCAGATATTCGCAGGTAAAGAGACGACTGGAAAATGGGAAGCCTTCAGAAATGAGATAACGAGAGTCCAGAGAAAGTATATTCCTGTCAGGGTGAAAGGAAAGGCTAGTAAGTATAAGGTATGCTGGATGACTGAAGAAATTGAGGGTTTGTTTAAGAAAAACAAGGAAAAATAAGTCAGGTATGGACAAGATAGACTGAATGAATCCTAAGAAGAGTATAAAGGCAGTAGGAGTATACTTAAGAGAGAAATCAGGAGGGCAAAAAGGGGACATGAGATCGCTTTGGCAAATAGAGTGAAGGAGAATCCAAAGGGTTTTTGCAAATACATTAAGGACTAAAGAGTAACTAGGGAGAGAATAGGGCCCCTCAAAGATCAGCAAGGCGGCCTTTGTGTGGAGCTGCAGGAGATGGGGGCAATACTAAATGAGTATTTTGCATCAGTGTTTAATGTGGAAAAGGGCATGGAAGATATAAAATGTAGGGAAATAGATAGTGACATCTTGAAAAATGTCCAAATTACAGAGGAAGAAGTGCTAGATGTCTTGGAAACACATAAAAGTGGATAAATCCCCAGGTCATGATCAGGTATACCCTAGAACTCTGTGGGAAGCTGGGGAAGTGATTGCTGGCTGAAAAATGTGTTGCTGGAAAAGTGCAGCATAAGCCTGAAACATCGATTCTCCTGCTCCTTTGATGCTGCCTGACCTGCTGCGCATTTCCAGCAACACATTTTTCAGCTCTGATCTCCAGCATCTGCAGTCCTCACTTTCTCCTAAGTGATTGCTGGCACCTTGCTGAGATATTTGGTACATCAATAGTCACAGGTGAGATCCGGAAGACTGGAGGTTGGCTAATGTGGTGCCACTCTTTAAGAAGGGTAGTAAGGACAAGCCAGGGAACTATAGACCGGTGAGCCTGAACTTGGTGGTGGGCAAGTTGTTGGAGGGAATCCTGAGGGACAGGATGTACATATATTTTGGAAAGGCAAGGACAAATTAGGGATAGTCAACATGGCTTTGTGCATGAGAAATCATGTCTCACAAACTTGATTGAGTTCCTTGAAGAACTAACAAAGAAGATTGATGAGGGCAGAATGATGGACATGATCTATATGGACTTCAGAAAGGTGTTCAACAAGGTTCCCCATGGGAGACTGATGAGCAAGGTTAGATCTCATGGAATACTGAGAGAACTAGCCATTTGGATACAGAACTGGCTCAAAGGTAGAAGACAGAGGGTGGTGGTGGAGGGTTGTTTTTCAGACTGGAGGCCTGTGACCATTGGAGTGTCAAAAGGATCATTGCTGGGTCCACTACTTTTTGTCATTTATGTAAATGATTTGAATATGAACATAGGAGATATAGTTACTAAGTTTGCAGATGACACCAAAATTGAAGGTATAGTGGACAGCAAAGAAGGTTACCTCAGATTACAATAGGATCTTGATCATATGGGCTAATGGGCTGAGAAGTGGCTGATGGAGTTTAATTTAGATAAATGTGAGGTGTTCCATTTTGGGAAAGCAAATCTTAGAAGGACCTATACATTTAATGGTAAGCTCCAAGGGAGTGTTGCTGAACAAAGCGACCTTGGAGTGCAGGTTCATAGCTCCTTGAAAGTAGAGTCACAGGTAGATGGGTTAGGGAAGAAGGCATTTGGTATGCTTTCTTTTATTGGTCAGAGTATTGAATACAGGAGTTGGGAGGTTATGTTACAGCTGTACAGGACATTGGTTAGCCACTTTTGTAATATTGCATGCAATTATGGTCTTCCTATCAGAAGGATGTTGTGAAAATTAAAAAGGTTCAGAAAAGATTTACAAGGATGTTACCAGGGTTGGAGGATTTGAGCTATTGGGAGAGGTTGAATAGGCTGGGGTTGTTTTCCCTGGAGCGTCGGAGACAGAGGGGTGACCTTATAGAGGTTTATAAACTCATGAGCGACATGGATATTATAAATAGACAAAATCTTTTTGCTGGGGTGGGGGAGTCCAGAACTAGAGGGTATAGATTTGAGGTGAGTGGGGAAAGATATAAAAGTGACCTAAGGGGCAACATTTTCACACAGAGGGTGATACGTGTATGGAATGAGCTGCCAGAGGAAGTGGTGGAGGCTGGTACAATTGCAACATTTAAAAGGCATCTGGATGGGTATATGAATAGGAAGGGTTTGGAGGGATATGGGTTGGGTGCTGGCAGGTGGGTTGGGATATCTGGTCGGCATGGAAGAGTTGGACCAAAGGGTCTGCTTCTATGCTGTACATCTCTATGACTCTATGACTCCATGCTGTACATCTCTATGACTCTATGACTCTATGACTCTGTGACTCTGTGTCTCTGTGACTCTATGACTCTATGACTCTGACTCTATGACTCTGTGACTCTATGACTCTATGACTATGTGACTCTGTGACTCTGTGACTCTATGACTCTATGACTCTGACTCTATGACTCTGTGACTCTATGACCCTGTGACTCTGTGACTCTGTGACTCTATGTCTCTGTGACTCTGTGACTCTGTGACTCTATGTCTCTGTGACTCTGTGACTCTATGACTCTATGTCTCTGTGTCTCTATGTCTCTGTGATTCTGTGACTCTGTGACTCTGTGACTCTATGACTCTATGACTCTGTGACTCTATGACTCTGTGACTCTGTGACTCTGTGCTATGACTCTGACTCTATGACTCTGTGACTGTATGACTCTGTGACTCTGTGACTCTATGACTCTGTGACTCTCTGACTCTATGACTCTGTGACTCTGTGACTCTGTGACTCTATGACTCTAACTTTCTTTTCCCTGGACATTGAACTCTTCTTTTAAATCTCTTCTCCTGAAAGAATAGTTTGAAATAATTGTCAGAGACTTCCAGTATCTCTTCAAGTGTGTCTTTTGCTTCTTGTATGAGAAATAACATCATCTGTTATACTCCTAATTGTATGCATAACTGCATTCATTTGTTCATTGTTGTATTCAGTTTAGAAGCCATTCTATACTTCAAGAATTGTCTTTTCCAGGTTGTCCACTTGTGAATTTTCTATTTGGTCCATCTGTGAAATACCTCTCTAGGGTTCATCACACTTCAGATATCTATCAATTATCTCCACAATGCTGCTGACAATATTACAT
This sequence comes from Chiloscyllium plagiosum, assembly GCF_004010195.1. Classification (NCBI taxonomy): domain Eukaryota; kingdom Metazoa; phylum Chordata; class Chondrichthyes; order Orectolobiformes; family Hemiscylliidae; genus Chiloscyllium; species Chiloscyllium plagiosum. The sequence continues at coordinate 44,063,945 of NC_057732.1, read as the reverse complement.
TGTGTGCATATCCCCTTCAGATCACTGTTTTTGCTCTCCATGGTGTGTGGTGGAGCTCAGAAGATTGCATCTTCTGAGGATATGGGGAAGGCCAATTCGAATTGAGGTGAGGACACTTTACATCACCCACAGAGTGGTGAGCCTGTGGAATGTTTCACCACAGAAAGTGATGAAAGCCAGTACACAAAACGTTTTCAAGAAAGACACGAAGATAGTTCTTAGGGCTAAAGGATATAGAGTGAAAGTGGGAGCAGACTATTATTTTGGATGATCAGCCATATTCACAATGATTGGTGGAGTTGGCTTGAAGGGTTGAATGGTCTCCTCCAGCTTTTTTTTTATGTTTCTATGTTTAATACAAACCTTCAGATCACTTTCAGTGATCATTCTGTTGTACATACTGGTACCAATACATTTCAGTATATGTTTTTCCACAGTCCACCTGGTCTGGTGTGAATGAAGATAGCTGCCATCTTGAAGAGACTTTTGTAGATTTTTACATCTCTGCGACTATTGACATTGAACAAAGATACATTATTACAGAGACTGTTAAAAGCTCCTGACCTTAAGTATGACTCCTTCAAGATCCTTTGTTACTCTTCCCATCAAACTTCATGACATCATTCCAATGAGCAATGCTAATTCTCGATCAGTATTAACCCTTTCAGACCCATATACAGCACATAAATATTATTGAATAAAGACATGTTTTCCATGTGCTGATAATTTTTATTAGCAACAAAACAAAATAATTCAGGTTTTGATCCCAAGTGTTGCCCATGCCATTCCATATTTGGCCAAATATCGGATTAAGAGTCGGTCATTTAGTCCCTTACTGTTGCTGTGTCTTCAACAACATCAAGGCTGATCCTCAAACAATGTGAAGTGATCCCTTTGCCTTTGGTGACAGTACTGTCAAGTTATGGTAGGTTCCGTTCTACAAACTGTGCCTTTTTAAACATTATTGAACAAAACAAAGACATGAATTTTCAAAATGCTGTGAAGATGTTAATTTACAGAGTCATTTCTCTCCATCTGGGCCTGTCCCTAGTGGCCAACATGCTACTTTTTCAGAACAGATTTCTGAAGTTTCATTGCTATTTCCGGTACATTGTATTAGAACAGCAGCAGGTCTTTTTTGCTCTCTTGATGCTCTTTCCCTGTCTCCAATACTAGCAGTTCCTGTCAAATTGCTATCTGCATATCTCCTTCCCTCTTCAGCTTTTACCAATTACTTAACATTGAGTTTTAGTAACAATCTACCCTAAGCTGTCAATTTAAAACTAGGTCACAATACCAATAGCTTTAATAGACTCCCATGAGACCCATTTGCTGCCTTCAAAGAGATGATAGAAGCAACTAGATGTCAGGGACTGCTACTTACATTCTCCACTGGAACTGTACACATTGTATAAGTTCTCAAAATCCCACTTATACAATGATATCAATCAATCCCACAAGTGAAGCAGTGCTTATGCTCAATGCAAGGCACTGCCATTTCAAATGACAGAATATCATTCACAAGCACACTCTAACAGGCACATAAATCAATAAACTCCAAGACGGTCAGATACAGACTGTCAAGGCATTGTTCTTTTGCCCCCTGAAAGTTATTGAATATTGTTATGGATCAGGTCAGATCCCACTCAAGACATTTAAAGAAGGTAGCCTAGTCCCTAACTTTTCTAGTTGTTTTAAGCAGGTGTAAGGTGGATATTCCAGGAGGGATGCGGCTGGTCAAACCACTCAGTTTTAAACAAAATAGAATTTATTTACAGACTACCGAATGAAGCACAAGCAAATTAAAACAGAATTTAGAATAACAGCTATTTGAAAACCCGGCTGACACGATATCACTGGCAACTTAATAAAGAGCTGTTCCGATTTCCTGCAGCATCCCATAAGCACACCCCATGGCATAAGGGTAAATTCAAACCCAGCTCCTCACAGAAGAGAGAGATTGCAGAGAGGATCAGCCAGGGATCAATGGAACATGGAACGTTTTTATTTCCAGCAGCTTCTCATCGTCCCCAGTTAAAACTAAACCAATCTCGAAATGTCCCTGAACTTGGAGAACTGACCATTCCCCTTTCATTGTACAATGCGTTTTTAAAAAAAATAATCCTAAAAGCCTTTTCCCTGATTGTTGCCTGAGGTAGTATCTGTTAGCTATAATTGAAGTGACCTAAACCCAGACAAATTGGAACCCCTGCCTTTTACAACCCCTTTTGGAGAAAAACCAAGGACAACATAACCTTGTTAAAGGGGCAGCACCGTCACAATATTCAGCAAAGGCTGATGGGATAAATCTCTCCAATTTCAATCGTGTGCAAAAAAGGGTACTGAATAGTTCTGAAGAAGGGTTACTGGATCCAAAGCATTGACTCTGCTTTCTCTCCACAGAGTTTTGTTTGTAATAAATGGAGGAAAATGTAGTTGGGCTCATTAGTCAGTTTGCAGACAACACAAAGTTTCGGGGAGCTGTGGAGAGTGAGGAGGATAGCCAGAGGATACAGATAGACTGGAGACTTGAAATGGCAGATAGAATTTAATCCAGACAAATGCGAGGTGATTCATTTTGGAAGGTCTAATGCAGGACGGAAATATAAAGTAAATGGCAATATCTTTAGTATCATTAACATACAGAGGGACCTGGGCTTACAGGACCCCAGTTCCCTGAAAGTGGCAACACAAGTGGATAAGCAGGTCAGGAAGGCATATGATATCCATGCATTCATTGATCAGAGCATAGAATATAAAAATTGGCAAGTCACGTTACAGCTGTATAGAACTTTAGTTTTGCCACATTTGGAATATTGCATATGGTTCAGGTCACTACACTACCAGAAGGATGTGGAAGCTTTGGCAAGGGTACAGAAAATGTTTACCAGAATGTTTCCTGGTTTGGAGTGCACTAGCTATGAAGTGATATTGTGCAAACTCATATTGTTTTCACTTGAACATTGGTAGCTGAAGGGTGATCTGATAGAGGTTTACAAAATTATGAGAGGCATGTATAGAATGGGTAGCCAGTGTCTTTTTCCCAGGGTAGAAATGTCAATTACTAGGGTACAGAGGTTTAAGATAAAAGGGGGAAAGTTTGAATGAGGTGTGAGAGGCAAGTTTTTTATGCAGTGTGGTAAGTGCCCAGAATGCGCTGCCAGAGGAAGTGGTGGAGTAAGATACAATCGCAATGTTTAAGAGGCATGTTGACTGATATATGAATAAGCAGGGAATAGAGGGACACAGACCAGATGGAGGCAAAAGGTTTTTAGTTTAGAATGACATCATAGCTTGGTCCATAGAGCATGTTCCTGTGCTGCACTGTTTTTTGTTATTTTTGTACTTTAGATGTTGCCAAACCTGCTGAGTTTCACCAGCAATTTCTGTTTGTGCCACAGATCTTTTGCCTATTCTGGGTGGGCAGTGACCCAGCACCATAATACTGAAGTCTACAAGTTGAAATAGCCCATTCATTTCAGAAGTGGGTGATTTTACGTTGCTCACTGCCAGCTATTTGTCCATAGACCCACTTAGAATCAAAATCAAGGCAACTATGTCTGCCTTGTTCCATCTTTTGGCCAAATGAATGACTTCAAGAACAAAACACAGTGTGATAGATAGTTATCAATACCTTCATTTGGTGAACATTTTATTGACTAAGTGCACACTCACAATGGGACAGCCACACTCTCAGGAACACAGGTTGGAGATTGGATACTTGCTCTTATCAGCAGAAGTTGCCATTGAGACTGTGAATTAGCAGAAGTTACATTATGGCCCTCACTTACCTTAAACATGAACGAAATAACATAACTGCAACACTCGCTACTAAATGTTACCAAATTTAATCCCATTGTGGATCGCCATGGTGACAATATGAGAAATGTTTCGTAGCTGTATCAGAATTGACTTGAGAAATATTTACCACCATATATAAAAATTGCAATCAGTTAGATTTATTCATCACTTAATACACAAGTAATTCCTCAGTGATGGAGGTTCTGCACTCCCAATAGATTTTGATGATTAGAATAAGCCCATTCTTCTCTTTTAGGTTATCACTGCTCGATCCATCATTTTCATTTATCTGTTCATGGCATTTACCTGTTTGTGTAGTCTGCACTGGCCTAGTGGTATTATTGCTAGATTATTAATCAGAGACCCAGTTAATGTTCTGGGGATCTGGGATCAAATCCCTCCATGCTCGATGACAGAATTAGAATTCAATAAAAATGTGGAAATCAGAGTCTAATGATAGTTGATTGTCAAATAAAACATATCTGATTCACTAAAGTCCTTTAGGGAAGGTGGCTATTGTCCTTACCTGGTCTGGCCTACATGTGACTCCAGACCCACAGCAATGTGGTGAAAGTGAGGACTGCAGATGCTGGAGATTAGAGTTGAGAGTGTGGTACTGGAAAAGCACAGCAGGTCAGGCAGCATCCGAGGTGCAGGAAAATCGATGTTTCGGGCAAAAGCCCTTTATCAGGAATGAGGCTGGGTATCTCTCCAACCCCGAGGCTTCCAGTGTCATTCCTGATGAAGGGCTTTTGCCCGAAACGTCGAGTTTCCAGCACCACACTCTCGACCCACAGCATTGTGGTTGTCTCTTAACTGCCTTCTGGGTAATTAGGAATGGGCAATAAATGCAGGCCTAGCCAATGGTGCCCACATCCATGAATAAATAAAAAAAGGTCACCATTGACTCCCCTTTTCTGCTATGTATATTTGGATACTTCATTTTAATTCTTGCCCAGGTTTGTGGGTTTCGCTGACAAGTCCAGTGTTGATCGCCTATCCATAATTGTCTTTGAACTGAGTGGCTTGCTTTGCCATTTCAGTAGGCAGTGAAGAGGCAATTAAATTGTTGTGGATCTTGAGTCACTTGTAAGGCCAACCAGGTAAGGATGACAGATTCGCTTTCAAAGAGGACATTGGTGAACCAGATTGGTTTTGCAACAAACCATGATAATTTCATAGTCACCATCATTAAGATGAAATTTCAATTCCAGATTGCTTGCTCTCAACTTTCATCAGCATTTGGTTTCTCCCTCAGTCTTTGAGTTTTAAACTTGCCTTCTCTTTAAGAGAAGATACCCTAATCTCCTTTTTCAGTTGATGATCTTTCTTTCAGGGAAGGTTACGCTGCTTTGTTTAGAGTCAAATGTGGCAAGTTGCTCTGCCAGTTACAAGGATAACTATGGCCCTGTCCATAGCATTGAGTCGCTACAGAATGGAAATGTTCAAATGGCACAGTTAGCTTTATTTGGCTGTAGAACTGGGCAGAATCAGCACTGCTTCAGAGGAAATCAACAAAATGGTCCTTCCTATTCTGAATATAGAATCAACAAGAATATAAAGTATTTTTTCTCTACCCTGGGAAAAAGACTCCGGCTACCCATTCTATACATGTCTCTTATAATTTTGTAAACCTCTATCAGGTTACCCTTCAGCCACCAATGTTCAAGTGAAAACAATATGAGTTTGTTCAATATTGCCTCATAGCTAATACACTCCAAACCAGGAAACATTCTGGTAAACTTTTTCTGTACCTTTGCCAAAGCTTCCACATCCTTCTGTCTTGTCAGCGACAAGTCTTCTGGACTTGTCAGCGAAACCCACGAGCCTGCGCAAGAATTAAAATGAAGTATCTGAATATATATAGCAGAAAAGAGAAGTCAATGATGACCTTTTTCTTATTCATTAGAAATGTCTAATTTCTAATCCATGTCATTTATAGAACATTTCAATTAAACTTTAACAAGCTATAAATACACACAAAGAGAAAGATTACTTCTTTGTATTGTCATGCAGAAGCAATAAACCTTGGAATTATCTCAATGTGCTTGTGCACACAGAATGCTGTATAAATAGTTAAAGATTCAATTTCAGCTTCATACTGAGTAATGTCATTTATATAAAATGCTAACAAGTTTATAAAATCTCACTGATATTTTTGTTTTGTTCCTCGAAAGTGAAGTTATCAATGTTAAGTAACTGTGCTTTGTTGTTCTTTATGCAGTCAGTGGTTCAGGTCTCAATACAGACTTCAGGGTGTAACTTAAACAAATACTTTGATGTGGTGCTGAGAGAAAATTACTTTGCTGAAAATACAGACTTTTATGTAGCATGTTAAATTCTGTAGACTGCCTAATTGAGCAGGTATAAAAGATTCCTTGGCAATATTCCAAGTTAACTTGTAAGTTCTCCCACTGGTCAAACGAACATGTCCCCTTCAAAGAAGACAATGAAAAACATCCATGTGATCTTGTCATTCATTTATTTGCTGTTTGTGTGATCTCACTTGTACAGAAATTGACTGCCACATTTGCCTTATTAATGACAGCTATTACATTTCAAACAATAATCCAAATGGCTGTAATATTGCTGGCTTGCAGATAGCACATCAAGCAAATGTTTTACCTGCTCTCCCAGGCGAACATAAAACATACCATGGCCAACAAAAAACAGAAGCTGCTGGAAAAGCTCAGCAGGTCTGGTAACGTCTGCGAAGAGAAATCAGAGTTAACCTTCGGGCAGGTCTGAGGAAGGGTCATCGAAACGTTAACTCTGATTTCTGTTCACAGATGCTGCCAGACTCACTGAGCTTTTCCAGCAACTTCGGTTTTTGTTTCTAATTTACAGCATCCCACAATTCTTTTGGTTTTTCTCAAGATATCATGGCTCTCTTCACAGAAGACAAAGAGTTTCCCACGGCATCCTGCCCAGTATTCATTCCGCAACCAATATTAGTAATACAGATTCACTTGTCATTTTTAGTCGAGAAATTGAAAAGCAATGGAGGAGAGTTTTAAAAGCAAATAAACAGAGACAGGACTGGAAGCAGGCAGTGTTACAGAGGCAGATGTCAATGGTACTGTCATAGAGAAGACAGAGAGTTGGAGTATTGGTTAACTGAGTGTCATGTTGTAAAGGTAATGGGTTAGATTTTGTGGTCAGTGATGAAGTGACAATGCTCAGCACTGACCACATAGCAAACTGACCAGCAAACGATGCCGAAAACTCTGTGGAACTAGCTGCCCCTTTTCTAATAGCCATTGAAATCTGGGCATCTCCAAACATCCAGCAGCAGTGATGTCAGCAAGCAATGTAAACAACAAATCACAGTGAAGTATTCTCACAGACAGCAAACTAGGAAGTTGAAAGAACTTCATCCTCAGACGGATAAATAAATCAGTCTGTTTGAATTTAGGTAAAAAAGAAAATATCATTACATCAACTTTTTTTAAAGTTTGGTTTTGAAGGCATGTAGAGATATTTTAATCATAATGGAGAGATTTAACATTCTATAATGTGTAATTTACTTTTCAGAAGCTAATGACAGAGTTTAGTGGTAAGTTAATATGTTGTTGAAAACTCAGTTACAATTCACTTGAGAAGGCCTAAATTACTGTGAGACGAGCAGTCTACCTGCAGAAGTTTTCATTAATTCACCAAATGCTTAAGGATTGTTTAGCAGAGATTCTCACTGTAAGGGAGAGTGGGTTTTCTTGCTGAATCTTACCAGAGTCAACACATTAATGACCATTCCTGCTCCTATGGTGCTATCAGAATCTGATTTTTCACCCTATCTTTACCATGCCCCGTTCCCTGAACAATCTGGATATCCTGGAATTGACTGGCATCCCTGGTGCAGACACCACAGTTCAAAGCCCATTGTGGATCTGGACAAATACAATCAGTTCAGTGCTGCCTTGCATGGTTTGTAATGTTTACATTGGGCATGGCAGACAAGGGGAGATCAGTGACTGGCTTTGTGGGCAGGATCCTGGAACTCATACTGGCTGGTTTGTACACAGCTACCATTGTAAGCTACCCAGGAAGTAACTCCTCCTATTACTTGTAAGGCCTGCAAAGATGCACCCTTTAAAAGAAACAAACTGATTGCCTATCTTATTCTGTCATGAATTGGTTTAAATTATTTTAAAGGCTGGTCCTTTTCAAATCAAGTTGAGTTTAACAACTGGTGCAACGTTCCATGACTTCTATAAACCACCGTATCGACAAGGTCCTACGATGCAGTGGTATTGTCTCCACCTCTTGGACAGAAGGTCCAGGCTCACGTCCCACCTCAGGATGTGACAGCTATGAAGGTGTGTCATAACACATCCAAATAGATTGATACATAAATAAACAACATCCACAAAAAAGGAATGTTGAAACAAGTGTGGCATATAACAGTTCGGTATAACTGAGATAAATGATCCTTTGAGATGATTCAATATACAGTGGAGATATGTCCAAATGTAGAGACAATGCACAGTCCTGTTGACCCAAGGTATACCATCCCAGATTATTCTGTGGCTGATAAAGTGTGAGAATGCCTGCCTATAGGGCACAGAGTACCTTCTGGGGATGAGCTCAAAAGTGTAACAGTTCTGTCCTGAGAAAATTGTGTTGCTCTGAATAGGGGCAAATGCAAGTGGAGCACAAATCTTGAATCCAGCTTCAGAGCTGGACTAGTTGTACAAAGGAAAGGTAAAACTTATCCGAAAGGAAAATTTCACATTCATGATGATATACCATCAAGAAGGTTGGGTGTATTTTAATATCTGTACAGTTCTGAGGCAAATGCACTGTCAATGCTATTTGTAACTCTATACATATATTGTAGACTGATCCAGCCAGTTGTTTGCCAACCCACACTCATACACATTCTTTATGAAGTTAAAAATCACACAACACCAGGTTATAGTCCAAAAGGTTTAATTGGAAGCACACTAGCTTTCGGAACTTCGCTCCGAAAGCTAGTGTGCTTCCAATTAAACCTGTTGGACTATAACCTGGTGTTGTGTGATTTTTAACTTTGTACACCCCAGTCCAACACCGGCATCTCCGAATCATTCTTTATGTACATTCTCATTTCATCATTACTAAATTTGGATATAATCATTTCATTCATAATCACTTTCTGAAACTGATGCAGATGTTTACATAATCAAAGATTGTTTCAAAGTGATCATTCTCTATCAAAACATAATGCAGGTCATTTTCATAAATCACTAAAGCAAAATTGTAACTTTGTTTTAAATTGGCCTCTCACGTATTCAAATTACATGACAGCAGCTACATTCTGTTTGTCAGGGGATACTTTTGATGGTGGGCGTGAATGTAAACTTGATGATATTAAATTGATTGTCTGGTTTACATCTCTCCTCATTTTTATTTGCAATGACTTTAGTGGCAACCTAACCCCCAGATATCATGAGAAACACTCTCTGATCTGGGAAATAAAAGGTATGGAGCTAATGGTCAGGTATTTGAGACAAACTGAAGTCTATGGAGTTAAACAAATTTTAACGAAGGCGTTAAAAGACAGAAGAGACAATAATTGTAAAATGTGCAATATTTTAATGTTTCAGACAGATTACAAATTATATTAGACTTCAGAAATTTCAGCTACTTGAAAAATGAATAGATTTTACACAGTGATTTGATTGTTTTATCTCTATGGTCAAAATTAATAATTGTGGGAAACATAAGATATGATACAGTCAAATATGAATTCATGTTGTCAGCATAACACAAATAGGAGAATTTGCTATTTAGCCCCACAATCCTGTTACACCATTTAATAATAGCATGACTGATTTGTACTTTAACTCCAATCAACTATCATTGCAGCTGCTAAATGTTGACAAATAAAGTATGACTGAAAAATCAGTACATTACAAACAAATTGGATTCACACAAGATTTTTAATGCTTTACTGATTTTCTTTGACGTGTGGTGTCAAGCCAGGTTTGGATTTCTGGTTAGGCAGGATTAGAAAACAGGAATTATTGGTCAGGGCAAGCAAATGTAATTCTGTTCCTGAATCAATGTTCGACATCCTTGTTTATTTATGTTGAAGACTTTGATTTGAGATTATTTATCTGGTTAAACAGCACTATGGACTCATGGGGATAAATATTTGTTTTCACTGTAAAGGTGGGAATTCATCAGAATGGACTCTACGCAATTTTGATGAAATTGTTTCGGGAAGCTTGTCTATACACGAGAGAAGATTAGCACAAGGAATTGGTAGAGTACAAATGGAAGTATGAAATCATTGGAGGACTATTTAGCAGCTTCAAAGAAAGAGGCATTTTGCATTTATATAGAGCCAATCACTTACACAGGACATCTCTAAGAAATTTACAGTCCATTTATTTCTTTTTGAAGCATTTTTCCTGTTAAAAACGCAACAACCAACTTACACACAGCTAACTCCCACAAACATCAATGTGATAATGACCATGTAATCTGTTTTTTTTTTGATATTTTGTTGAGTGATAAAGATTGGCCCAGATAAAAGGTCTTCTTCAACGAAGCATCATGGGATAAAATATGATGTCACCTGAGAGGACAGGCAAAATCTCAGTTAACCTCTTATCCAAAAGACAGCACCTCAAACAGTACAAAGTTCCTCAGTATTATAATGGAGTAACAGCTTTAATTTTTTTATGCTCAACTAGAGTTTGAATTCATTAGATTTTGATTGATTGGTGAAAGAGTGCAAGTAACTGAATTACAGCTGATGTCTCAGGGGGTGACCAAAGACTCATTTTGAATCCATGAACTTCCACATCCTTAATTCCCTTGTGAATAGTACAAGGTAGATTCAGTGTGAATGTAATTGTGCATTATGATTGAATCCAATATCAAGTCATTGGGTTGTATAGCACAGAAGCAAACCCTTCAATCTAATGTGGCCGTGCTGATCAAATATCCTAAAATGATCATGTCTCATTTGCCAGCGTTTGGCCCGTTTCCCTCTAAACCCTTCCTATTCATATACACATCCAGATACCTTTAAATGTTCTAACTGTACCAGTCTGCACCACCTCCTCTGGCAGCTTGTTCCATACACGCACCATCCTCTGCGTGAAAACGTTACCCCTCAAGTCCCTTTTAAATCTTTCCCCTCTCACCTTAAACCTATGCCCTCTAGTTTTGAACTCCCCTCCCCTGTGGAAAAGACTTTGGCTATTCACCCTATCCATGCCCCTCATGATTTTATGAACTTCTTTAAGGTCACCCCTCAGCCTCTGATGCTCAAGAGAAAATAGCCCCAACCTATTCAGTCTCTCACTGTAGCTCAAACCTCCAATCCTGGCCACATCCTTGTAAATCTTTTCTGAACCCTTTCAAATTTTACAACATCTTTCATATAGCAGGGAGACAAGAATTGAATGCAGTATTCCAAAAGTGGCCTGACCAGCGTCCTATATAGTGCAACATGCCATCCCAACTCCTATACTCAATGCACTAAACAATGAAGGCAAGCGTACCAAATGTCTTCTTCACCACCCTGTCTACCTATGACACCACTTTGAAGAAACTCTGTACTTGCAACCCTAAATCTGTTTGTCCAGCATTGTTAAAAAGGTGAAACTGTAATGTACAGTTAGTATATAGCCACTATATGTTATGCTACGACAGTGTAGTGTTGTGTTGCATTACTTGTTGCTAAAATGAATTCCTTTTCTGTCTCAAAACAAAAAGAGATAAATGGTTAATGTTGCTTTACCATGTTAATTTGGTGATGTATGCAACATCTACTAGTTAACAAATGTGGAATGTGTTTTTTCTGTCCTGTACAGTCCATTGGTACAGCCCCTTCAATGAACATCTGATGCCACGATTAGCTCATTTTTAGCTAGCCCGGAACGTATAGCTGATTTTGATGCTCCTTCAACTTGTAAGAACATTGAAATAGCATGACGGAGAATTTATAGTTTGACAGCATTTGGTTTTACTCCAAGGTATTTCTCCTTCTCTCGCAAGTGCACATACCCACTGTAATCTCCCTCCAACCATTATTGCTGAAGGTATCAGCATTTGCACAATCCAACTGGTAATATTTTCCATTTGAACCACTACGGGGAAGTAGCACAGATGCGCAATCTAGTTCAGATGATAAGTCGCAACTTGTGCTTTTACATAGAGTGCTCTATGTGATAAAGTATCCAAAACATGCTTCAGATAAGTGAATACTGTGTAATATTGAAAGAAGAGTTAGCAGTGTGATCTCGAAATGGAGGTTTCAAGAAAATCTGATTAAAGGGAGAGAGGCGTAGCATGGCAGAATTTAGGGAGATCCTCAGCTAAGATGCTTTACTGTCTTATGTGTTAGAGACGATACAAAGACAATCAGAGCTGGAGAAAATAGAGGTCATATTCAGTTACCTATATGAACTTTAAATGCATGGAAATCTTGGAGATGGGGACATCATGGATGTAATTTATATAAGAACAAAGATTTTGAGTTCAGTGCATCAAGGTCCCATCAAGATGAAGGAGAACAATGTTAATGGGGCAGTAGGTCATAGATTCAAGTAAAATGTGCACTACAAAGTTTTAACCAAGTTGTGGAATTTTTTGGGAAGGAATTGGTGCAGCAGAAAGAGAATGAGAGTAATTAAACTGAAGCTGGAAAAGATGAAAATGAAGGCAGAAGTGGTTGTGGAGATAAAGCCCAAGCCAATAGCTGGGCTGTTGATGACTTGAAGCCCATCTGTTATGGACCAGACCAGACCGCTCAAAACATTATAAGAAGGTAATCCAGACGTTAACTTTTCTAGTTGTTTCAGGCAGGTATGGTGGATATCCTAGGAGTGATGCAGCTGGTCAAACCACTTGGCTTCAGGTAAAACAAAATTTATTTACACACAACCAAATGAAACATAAACAAAAGAAAACAGAATTTAGAATAACAGCGATTTGAAAACCCAACTTCCCCGCAATTTAACAAAGAGCTGTTCTGATTTCCTGCAACGTCCCATAAACATACCTTGCTTGGCAAAAAAAGCTAAATTCAAACCCGTGTTCTTACAGTAGAGATATCAGAGAGAGAGAGGGTCAGCCAGGGATCATTTGCTGAAGCCTGGAACCTCTTTCCACTGCAGTTGTTTCTCCAGGTGCCCAGCTAAAACTAAACCAAACTAGAAAAATCTCTGAATTGGGAGAAGAGGCCACTCCCCTTTCATTGCACAACTGTTTTAAAAAAGCCTTTTCCCTGATTGTTGCCTTGGTCAGTATCTGTTCGTCATAATCAAAGTAGCCTCTATCCAGACAAATCAGAACCTCTGCCTTTTGCAACCCCTCTTGAAAAACCACTAAGGATAACATCACCTTGTTAAAGGAACAGCATCATCACACATCTCAGGGTCAAATAGAGCACAAGAGCCTATCCGTTCTCAGAATGAACAGCCAAGAGTTTCAATGTTGGATTTACAAGCTGAGGGTCACAACTGATATCCATACCTCTGTATTTTCCAACAGAGGTCAGCATGTACCATTGAGGAACTTTGCTCATCTTCATCCTGGGTGTCAAAGTGATGTCCCATCTGTGATTAGTAACACCATGGTTTGATATTGCAACCACCTGCTCTCTGTGATTTAATGCACCTCCATATGTTGAGATATCGTGGATGATATAACTTTCGAGTTTAGTCAATGCTATCTCTGTAAAGTGTACACATTTCACTCAATGAACTTTGAACCAATTTCATTTAACAGGAGAGCTCAACCATGATCATGAAAAGATAACTACAATCGCTTACTGTCAGTCAGGAAGACACGTGTAGGTTACATTGACGTAAGCCTTACATCAACACAGAGTTTTTGCTCTTGTAAACACATCACAGATAATGTTTTGCAAAACCCCAGAAGATCAGGGGGGTCAAATATTTATGGCAGCATCTGGAGTCTAGGTAACCACATTCAGATATTGCAGATGTTATGTGTCCATGCGTGGGTCAATCAGGCAGAATACTTACTGTCATTAGCTGACTTAATCTTACCATCAAATGGCCCGTTGTAAGTAGTCTGTTGTGCAGTAAAGCTTTGTCAGTTTCAAAGGTACATCAGTGTTGATAAAATCTCTTTCATTTTTGTCGTGGTGGTTAAAAGATTTCAAGCAAAAATGTGGTATATGGCACTTATTCCCTGAAAAAGACTGAAGTGCTGACAACTCTACAAACCACATGGCTAGTAACATGTAACTGCACCACCTGCTGTGGTCCTTGGTTGTCCAGAACAGGAAGATCCCATATATGATATCTCTCCTCCACTGATTCGGCTGGCCTGAGCAAGCTCATCTGTCAAAGTGTGGAATTTGGCTTTTGCACCCCATGCTAAAAAGAGGGAAAAGATAAATAACTCAGCATTTTCACTTGTGATACTCCACAATCTAAGGAGGGAAGTGTAGACATAAGGATATGACCAGTATTATGGGTAATGTAATGGTATCAGCTGGAGCTCAGCTGGTTGTACTTGCAGCTCTGACAAGTCAGTGACAGTTAGAGGGCAGGATGAGAGTGTGGGTCGAGAGTGTGGTGCTGGATTCCCGATGAAGGACTTATGCCCGAAACGTCGACTCTCCTGCTCCTTGGATGCTGCCTGACCCGATGTGCTTTTCCAGCACCACACTCTCCAACTCTGACCTCCAGCATCTGCAGTCCTCACTTTCTCCTTCCAGGATGAGGATGTGGTCAATCAAGCCAATGGGTTCCTGGGCTTTATAAACAGAGGCGTCGAGTGCAAAAGCAAGAAGTTATTTTGAACCTTTATAAAATCATCTCAACTTGAGCGGCACGGTGGCTCACTGGTTAGCACTGCTGCCTCGCAACACCAGGGACCTGGGTTTGATTCCTGCCTTGGGTGACTGCCTGTGTGAAGTTTGCACATTCTCCCCACATCTGCTTGGCTTTCCTCCGAGTGCTCTGGTTTCCTCACGTAGTCCTAATATGTGCAGGTTCGGTGGCTTGGCCATGGGAAATACAAGGTTACAGAGATAGTGAAGAAGTCTTCGTCTGGGTGGGAAGCTCTTTGGCGGGAAAGTGTGGACTCGATGGGCGAAATGGCCTGTTTCCACGCTATAGGGGATTCTAGAGCATTGCATATAATTCTGGGCATTATATTCTAGGGAAGGTGGAAAGATTTTGATGAGAGTGCTGAAAAGATTTACGAGAATGATTCCAGGGATGAAAGATACAGTCATGTGAATACTTTAGAGAAGCAGATGTGGTTCTCCTTAGCAAAGAGAAGGTTGAGAGGGGATTAGATCGAAGTTTTCAAAACCCTGACGGTTCTGGACAGAGGAGATAAACCATTGGCAGAAGTGCCGAAAGCCAGAAGTCACTGATTTATGATGTTTGGCTAAAAAGCAAACAGCAACGTGAGAAGAGTCTTTCTTAATCTGCAAGTGGTTCAGATCTGGAATGTACTGCTGAAGCAGTCTGGATGAGACAAATTCAGTCAGGATTGGATAAGCAGCTCCTGAGGAAATACATTCAATTTAGTTTTGATTTTATTGTCAAATGTACAAAGGTATAGGAGTACAGTCTTAAGAACAAGAAAGAAAGAACGAAGTTAAAAGTCTAACATTGTAGTAATTATAGAAAAGTGGAAAACATATGGAATAAGGTTAGAAGTTACACATTGCAGACATTACAATTTACAGGGCTATGGGGAAAATACAGGAGGAGATGGATTAACAGGCCATTAATGAAATAATGGGCTGAACAGCCTCCTCCTGCATTGTTCCCATTCTGTGACTGTAAGATTCAATCAGTTATGAGTTCAGGTCAGATTGCAGGAACCTGGCACAAAACCTCAGTTACTCAGAGTGAGCTGCATTGTCAGAAGGGGATCGTTCAGATGAGACTTTAGGCACTGGTGCTTGCAAGAGACCCCACTTGATTTTTACATTGAAAGAGTGACCACATACACTACCAAAGTACTTCACTGGCTTTGATTTGTTCTGAGAACATGAAAGGTGCTGTATAAATGCAAGTCTTTACTTTAGTAACCATAGTCAAACAAGCTGTCGGAATTTCCCGTCACGGCTGATAAGCCTTGAATGATGTTGTTGGCATGATACTGGCAGTCAGCTGATGTCATGAATTCCTGCACTAATGTGAGTCAGCATCAACAAGCAAGGAGGGATGAAGTCCAATGTGAAAGGTGAATATTTCTTGATGCCTTTAAAACTGCAGCTGACACACATACTATCACCCAGTGAAGAAATGCAGACAATGCAATCAGTAAGTTGATGTTCGGTTAATGCTAAACTGAAAATCAGTTTGACACATTCCTATTTTGCCCATTGGGATTTATTTGCTGTGGGTGATTCAGAAGGCTTAGATCACTGCTTTCCCAGCATTCGAGCTGATAACCTCTTGTAATATTCCCCACAGAGCAAGCATGACAGGGCCAGCTCACAGAGGGAAACATACAAATGAATAAGACACAAGAACTTGCACTTAGAGGCAAACATTATTTGCACCATTACAGCTGAGGTGAAATACTGCGGTTGCTGGAAGTATGTAATCAGAAATACTGGAAAACATAACATCTTGCCATCTGTTCACCTGCTGCTGAAGTCCCCTTATCTGTGCCTTTGTTAACTCGAATCATGGAGTCATACAGCACAGAAACAGACCCTTCAGTCCAACCAGTCCATGCCGAACATAACCCCAAACTAAACACCTGCCTGCTCCTGGCCCATATCCCTCCAAATCTTTCCTATTCATGTATCTATCCGAATGACTTTTAAATGCTGTAATTGCACCCATAGTCTTGACTAATCCAATATGATGTTGGCTGGCTTGCGTTATCTTAAACTTGAGCTGATGTGAAGTTGGGCTGTTTGTATACAAATCTCACCTGCAGCATTGCTGACCTATTCTAGCTCTTGCCTCAGCAACCCTGCAATCTTGAAATCCTCCTGATTTTCAAATCCCACTCCATCTTTCTGTCACCTTTTTCGATCCGTCGGCCCTTTGTGGTGGCTGTGTGTCCTCAGGCCTCCTGAGCACCACTGACAGTCGTCAAAGCAACCTTGGAACTTGTGCCTTCAGGTGTTGAGGTCATGAGCTTTGGAATTCCCTCCCTCAACAATTCTACCACTGTTGCCATTTTTAAGATGCTCTGTAGACCCAGTGTTTAATATTGTTTGATAACTCTCCAGAGAAGTATTGGAGCTACATAAATACAAGTTGTTGTTGTTGTTGGAGAGAGGAACAATGGATGGAATCTTCCCATTTTTGAGCAAAGTTACACTAATTTTGCTGAAGTCGAGATAAGACAGGAAAGTGGAGTTGGGGATTAACGGATCAGCCAAGATCTCATTGAATGGTGGAGCAGCCTTGATGGGTTGAATGGCCTATTCTGCTCCTCTGTTTTATGGCCTTATAGTGACCGAGCTCTGAGAGAGTATGTGAGCAGTGCAGAGTTGCAGCTGGGTCCAGTCTCTAAGCTGGGTTCCCTGACAATGTGAGAGCAGAGTGTCCCTGCTACAGTTTTGTAGTGCCAGCTCCAAGTACACCTCACAAGGCTCTGTCTCCGGCGTACTGTGTCTCCGAGAGGTGCCATGATGACAGGTTGGTGAATGCCAGTCAATAGGCCAGGCTGCATGTGACTGGTGCCTGTGGATTATGCCCTGTGTGTTGGTACACAACATGGAGGACACTGGTAACACAGATGTCCACTCATTTTCAGTCGCTCATGTCACAATCATGTTTTTGAGAATCAGGCTCCAGGTGAAGGAAGGCCATTAAAGGAAAGTCACAAGGAACTGCTCTGGCTTCTAACTGGAGTTTACTTGACGTCGAGATTCTTTGGCAAGTTTGGCTGTAAGATAGGAAGCCAAATATTAATGCGGTGAGTTGAGTGTTAGTAAGGTGTTTAACAAGCATTAATCCCTCTTAATTGGTAACTTGCTGCTGACTTGTGAGAAACTGCGATCGCTGCTCAAGAAAAGCATAAAAGAAGCCAAGGTGCTCCTGATTAGCCTTTCCAGACTTCCCCTCCCTTTCTACAACCCATCTTGTCCCAACTCACATCTCTCAGTCCCATTATTTCTAATTCTCTCTGTAATTTATGTTTTAGAATCAGCCAGTACAGGGCCCATTGAGTGTGTACTGTCAAAAATGTACTACTACCTACTCTAGTCCCGCTTTCCCTCATTAGGCCCACAGCCTTGAATGTTATGACATTCATCAAGTACTTTCATTCCACCTCAACTACCCTCCTAGGCACTGCATTCCAGACCCCCACCTTGTCTGGGCAAAAAGGTTTTTCCTCAAATCCCCAACAAACCCCTGCCTTTCACTTTAAAATTATGCCTTCTTGTTACTGACCCGTTGGGTAAGGGCAACAGCTGCTTTCCATTCACCCTGTCCATGCTTCTAATAATCTTATACACCTCTAACAGGTCCCCCTCAGCCTTCTCTGCTCCAAAGAAAACAGCCTGAGCTTATCCAGCCTCTCTTCATTGCTGAAATGTTCCATCCCAGTCACACCCACTCCTCTGCACCCCCGCCAATGTAATAACATTAGATTAGATTCCCTACAATGTGGAAACAGGCCCTTCAGCCCAACAAGTCCACACCGACCCTCCGAAGAATAAGCCACCCAGACCCATTTCCCTCTGACTAATATCCCTGAACACTACGGACAATTTAGCATGGCCAATTGATCTGACTGGCACATTTTTGGTGCTGTGGGAGGAAACCCACGCAGACACAGGGAGAATGTGCAAATTCCACACGGTCAACCGAGGCTAGAATCAAACCAGGGACCCTGGCGCTGTGAGGCAGCAGTGCTAACCACTGTGCCACCATGCCACCCTACGTGATACTGCGGTGAACAGAATTAGATTAGATTAGATTAGATTACTTACAGTGTGGAAACAGACCCTTCGGCCCAACAAGTCCACACCGACCCGCCGAAGCACAACCCACCCAGATCCATTCCCCCACATTTGCCCCTGCACCTAACACTATGGGCAATTTATCATGGCCAATTCACCTAACCTGCACATTTTTGGACTGTGGGAGGAAACCGGAGCACCCGGAGGAAACCCACGCAGACACGGGGAGAATGTGCAAACTCCACACAGTCAGTCGCCTGAGGCGGGAATTGAACCTGGGTCTTTGGCGCAGTGAGGCAACAGTGCTAACCACTGTGCCATCATGCCTCCCATAGGCTGTGGCCTAGCCAATGTTCTATTCAGGTCCAACATGACTACTCTGCTCTTGCAGTCATGCCACATCTGACAAAGGCAAGTATCCCTTATGCCTTCAGAATGATCCTCTTAACCTGACTTCTTAACTACCCCATTAACCTAATCCATGTGTTACTGTAAACCTGTCATGAATAACAATCATAAATTTCTCCTTTAAAAAGTAAGTTATGTATTCATCATAATTTTTTTCAATGCCACACTGATTTATCAACGGATATTTACCACTTCCACTGGAATAAACTTTGTAGAGGCTTCACAATAGATTGGAATGGAGTTCCTACAAAGGAATGGACAGTGCATGTTCGCTGGTGCACTCGTCCAAAATGAACATACGTTAGTTCACACTGTGCCCTTTATTTGCATTTCAAATAATACAATTTAAATTAAATCTATATCTGTCTCATTCAGTGCAATGTTGTTCATGCTATTTGTTTGCCTCACAGTTCAATGAGTACATATGGCAGCTGCTCAGCACAATGCAGTGCCCTCACAAAGAGTTAGAGAGACATAAAGCATGGAAACAGACCCTTCGGTCCAACTTGTTCATGCTGACCAGATGCGAGAAAGGAAGGAAGAGAGGAATGAAAGCCAATGAGTTGCGGGACAATGAAGGTGGCACCATAACAGGAACAATGAGAAACAGTAAAAATGCTTCTCTTCAGTTTCCATCCTTTAATGGCCTTCCTTCATCTGAAGTCTGATTCTCAATAACATGATTGTAACATGAGTGACTGAAAATGAGTGGACATCTGTGTGTGCACCAGCCAGTTGGTGGATGCAGGCAAAGTTACAGCATTTAAAAGACAGTGCATGAGTAGGAAAGGTTTGGAGGGATATGGGTCAAGGGTGGGACTAGTTTAGTTTGGGATTATGTTCAGCATGGACTTGTTGGACCGAAACGTCTGCTTCCATAGTGTATAACTCTATAAGAATATAGGAGACAGTGAGGATTGCAGATGCTGGAGATCAGAGTCGAGAGTCTTCAGACTTATGAGGAGGAAGCAAGAACAGGAGACTGAGTTGGGTGATCAGCTATCATCATATTGATTGGCGGAGCAGTCTCAAAGGGCTGAAAGGCCAACTCCTGCTCCTATTATTTAAGTTTCTAAGAGTCTTTCAACATGGAGAGGCTATTCAGATGCTACTATCGCATAGTTCAGACTGTCCAGGAAGCTAGTCCATTCTTACTGTCTGCCATCAGTGGACCAGAAGGATTGACAGATTGAAAACCACACTGTTTGGTTATCTTATGCCATATCCTTCTTGACGATCGAGTCCTGGAGTGAGAATTGAACCTGGAACTTCTGACTCAGATGTAGGGACCTTACCACTGCGCCCCTAGCCTGCACTCATATCAGAGAATTTTGAACAGTTTGCAGCATGTAAAACTGACCATTTAGTCCATCGTGTCCATGCTAGCTGTCTGCAAGAGCAACTTGAAAGCCAAGATTAAGTCTGCCTCCAACACACACAAACACACACTCTTGCCCACCCTCACACACAATTACACAAACACACACTCTCACCCACCTCACACACACACAGAGACACAAACACACACACATGCTCACACACACATACATCCACACACACACCCACACACACTTGCACACCTTCAAACACTCACACACACATACACTCTTGCACACCTTCACACACACACACTTGCACACCTTCACACACACACACTCGGAGTCAGTGTTTTCAGGTTCCTAACAGATTTCCCTCGTTGTGCCACTGTTTCTTTGGTCTATCGATTTAAATCAGTGCTGTCTGGTTCTAAGCCCTTCCACTAATGAGAACAATCCTGCCCTGTCTCCTCTGCCCTTTATGATCATAAACACCTCAATTGTACCTGTAACTTCCTCAACTGACCCACAAAACCCAAATTTGTTTGGGAGATAACAGCTGGGTAAATTTGAATGTTTTCACCCTGAGTGATTCCATCAAGATAAACATCCGAATGGTCACTGCAGATGACTTTACTGATTACTGAATGATGTCAATGAACGGCTTTATGTTTTCAGAAACCTCCAGAAACTTAGCTGAGGCTGATTGTCAAAGTTAATGCGCTTTGGCTCGAGGACGGCAGCTCCAAATAGCCTTATTAGCTTTGTTTGTGTTGTGAGACACCCATAAGAGATTGGAACTGCAAAAGAGAGCTCCAGTGTTTAAACCTTTTCAAACACGAGGAGTAGATTTGGGCTGAGCCATTATTGTACATATCTGTGGAGGATGTGGTATTGTATGTTTGTGCATTGTCCATGCTAAAGGGGGCTGGTTAGTTGGTGTGCTGTCTCATGAGCTCCCTAGCTAACAACAATGCAGTTCCTGGGTAGAAAGCACTTTGCAACACAATTGCAAGTTGAGGCTAAGGTGGATATTTCACAATAACAGACATCAGATACAGTTGAAAAAGCAATACCTGTAAGCTGTTCTGAAAGAGAATGTTGGAGACTGTTTGATAATATTCCTGGGAAGTGACTTGTTGTGACAATTTACTACAATAAAGACACTGAATGAATGCAAATATGTATGATAGCATCAACATCTCTTTCCTCCATTGTCCTTGCTGGTTGAATGTTGATTCGTGCTGGTTTGGGAGCAGGTTTTGAGCTGGAGCTGACCATGCCCAGGTTAAACTGCTCATCAACAAACCCACAATATTAATTTGCAGCGAACCCTTGCTTCAGTGTCTTTGGTAAAATTTTCAGAAAATTTGGAAAGTACATGGTACAGCATTAGAGGGTGATGCTCAACAGGTTTATATTAAATTATTTTCCATTTCATTGATGCTTTTTAAGGTGGAAGCCAGATAAGTGCAAGAGGGAGAAAGGAATTGAAGGCTATGTTGAAGATGTGAGATGAGTTAGGGTTAGGGTTAGGTCATCAAGAGTCCCCACACTATAGAAGCAGGCTTTTTGGCTGATTAAGCCTCTGAAGGCCCTTCGAAGAGCATCCCACCCGGACTCGCCCCATCCCTGCATTCCCCATGGCTAACCCACCGAATCTACACATCCCTGAATACGACAAGCAATTTGACATGGCCAATCCACCAAACTTCCACATCTTTGGACAGTGCGATGAAACCAGAGCACCCAGAGGAAACCCACACAAATGTGGGGAGCACATGCAAACTCCACACAGACTTTTTTTTTATTTCAAAAATATACTTTATTCATAAAATAACTTGATGGTCTGTATAGTTTGTCATGCCATACATATGTAAACATTTGCACACAGAGATCAGAATTTATCATTTGTATATACAGATCTGTACGTTTTATTAATCATCTATCCATATATTTAGCTGAGGCATCAGCGGAGCCCAAATGACTGCATGGGCCCCTGTTCTTCTTAGGCAGACAGACGTTACACAGTGGTCTTTCCCCACCGTGCCTTGGCGGCAGCTGCCCCAAGCTTCAGCGCGTCCCTCAACACGTAGTCCTGGACCTTGGAATGTGCCAGTCCGCAACACTCAGTCGAGGTCAACTCCTTCAGCTGGAAGATCAACAGGTTTTGAACCGCCCAGAGAGCGTCCTTCACCGAGTTGTTGATCCTCCAGGCACAGTTGATGTTCGTCTCGGTGTGCGTCCCGGGGAACAGGCCGTAGAGCACGGAGTCCCATGTCACGGAGCTGCTCGGGACGAACCTCGACAAACACCACTGCATTCCTCTCCAGACTCCCTCTGCGTAGGCACATTCCAGAAGGAGGTGTGTGACAGTCTCGTCCCCCCCGCAGCCGCTTCGAGGGCAGCGTGCGGTGCGGCTGAGAGTCCGGGCGTGCATAAAGGATCTCACAGGCAGAGCCCTTCTCACCACCAGCCAAGCCATGTCTTGGTGCTTGTTGGAAAGTTCTGGCGATGAGGCATCCTGCCAAATGGCTTTGACAGTCTGCTCAGAGAACCGCTCGATAGGATCCGCCCTCTCCTTTTCCCAAAGGGTCTCAAGGACACTA
>NC_057732.1:43897213-44040285 GCF_004010195.1 Chiloscyllium plagiosum | reverse complement strand
GGCGGCGTCATCCATGTACAGGGAGGCCTTAACCTGCAGGCCCCCGCTGCCAGGAATAGTCACCCCTCTCAGGCTCGCATCCTTCCTGATGGACTCGGCAAATGGCTCTATGCAGCACACAAACAAGGCAGGAGAGAGGGGGCAGCCCTGCCTGACTCCAGATCTGACTGGGAAGCTATCTGATTCCCACCCGTTGATTGAGACTGCACTGACAATGTTGGTGTAGAGCAGTCTGATCCAATTGCAGATTCCCTCCCCAAAGCCACATGCAAACTCCACACAGACAGTCATCTGCAGCTGGAATTGAACCTAGGTCCTTAGGGCTGAGGAACAGCAGTGCTAACCACTCAGCCACTGTGCCACCTCTGTTGACTGAGTGGAGTCTTGTACACTACTGAAAGGAGACAAGATATTACAGCTTTTCTTCTTGGACTCATCAGGACAATGAAGCAAGAAACAAACTCGAGAAACAGGACACTAGTGTATACAGCATGATAAGAGGCTGCTGATTGTTTGGGCCATCATTGGTCTGGAAAGCAGCAAGAGCAGCCAATCTGAATACTCAGAGCACATTCTGATTGGTCAGGGTGTTGCCATGCAAATGTAGTGAAGCTTGACAGTCTCTTTGACCCCCTTTCATTCATGAGAAAGGTGAAGTATATGTACAAGTCCCCGTTGCCTACATCAAACAGGATAATGGAGCAAGCTTGAGGAATTGATTGATCTCCTGATGCTCCTCGGTCCGATGAGATGAGATGTTAAACCTCAGGTCGATACAGAAGATGCCATGGTATTATTTTGAGGAACAGCCATGTCCTATGTCCAAGCCAATTTTCTCAATCAATATCACCCAAATAGGTTCTCTGATTTTTATGTCTGCTTACGGGAACTTTCTGCAGGCAAATTGGCTTCTATGTTTCCTACATTGATGACAGTGAATCATAGACCTTCACAGAATTGGAGGTAGCACTTTAATACCTGCTGGTTAACAAAGATCTGACAATACTAATCCCATTCTCCAGCTTTCTCCCACCGCTCTGAAGGCTATGACAATGCAAGTAAATATCTACATACTCTTTAAATGTTGCTAAAGTTTCTCACTCAAACATCCTTTCAGATAGTAAATTCCAGACAACCACAATATGCGACTCAGGGCAATTGATTGTTTGCAAACTGAGGGGCAGACTTGGTGGCTTTGTGTTTTTTTGGCATGAGGACTGATGGCAGAGACCGGGAGTGCCTTCCTATCCACTCTATCTCTGCCCCTCACAATCCAATACATTCCTATCATGTTCCCTCTCAACATTTGCTGCAACTCTAGCCTTTCCAATCATCCTCCACAGCTCATCAGCTGTGTAATCACATCTTTGCAACAATATGGTGGCCAGAACTGCACTCATTACTCCAGTTTTGGCCAAGCATCATCTCCTTGCTATCATATTTCGTAAACAGCTAATAAAGGTAAGTATCCTATGTGCCTTCTGTATCACCTTATCTACCTGCCCTGCTACTTCAAGAATCTGTAGATATGCACACAAAGGTTTCACTGATCTTCAGGATTTATCAGGGTCCTACCATTTCATAATGTAACCCCTGTCAGCTCTTCTCATGTGCATTACCTCTTATTTCCCACATTAATTTCTATTTGCCACTGGCTGCCTAGTCCATTGATATCCGCTTGCAGTTTGTAGTTATCCTCCTCCTCATTATTCACCACCCTGATAATTACTCTGTCATCTATGAATTTCTTGACCATACCTCTACTTTTAAGTCCAGATTATTAATGTACATTTCAAACAGTAGGGGTTCCAGCACCGCTCCCTGAGGAACCCCACTGAAACAGATGTCCAATTGTGATGTTAAAGAGTTAATTTGCTCTGCTGACCTGCAGGAAATTGGATGCCCCTGGCTTGCAGGGTGGGATGACATTAGATTCCCTACAGTATGGAAATAGCCCCTTCAGCCCAACAAGTCCACACCAACCCTCCGAAGAGTAACCCACCCAGACCCATTCCCCTACCCTATGTTTACCCCTGACTAATGCATCGAACACTATGGACAATTTAGCTTGACCAATTCACCTGACCTGCACATCTTTGGATTGTGGGCGGAAATCCACACAGACAAGGGGAGAATGTGCAAACTCCATACAGACAGTCACCCAAGGTGGGAATCGAACCCAGGTCCCTGGTGGTGTGAGGCAGCAGTGCTAACCATTGAGTCACCGTGCAGCCCACGGTGATGTCTCTGTTCTACAGGGAGAATGTAAATAAATTTACATGGCCATTCCCTTGCCATTCAGAGCCATTTGCATCATCATCACCTATTCAGAATCAATTAGAACATTGCAATTAAAATTCTGACTGCACCCTATAGTTACAAAAGAAAATACAGTTCACACCAGATCTGGCCATTAAGGGATTTGCATTACATTGTTTCTGGAGACGATGTGGTCACTGCATTGTGTCTTGAGTGGCATGTGACTGTGGGGGAGTGATTGGAGGTTGTTTTGTGGGCATTACTAACTGTGATGTAAAGATTTTGTATAAAGGAAGGACTGTTTCCTTTGTTCAGAGAACTTCCCTGCATATGCCTCACAAGCATGGCGAGGAGTGTTCAGGGTTTCTCCAAACCTTATATTGTTCTGCGCTTAATAAAATTTGGTTGTTGTTCACAGAAGTTGGTATTTTCAGTTGCATCAAGTATGTAAGGATCTCAGGAAAAAGAACCGAACATAATCACAGTAACATCCATCTATTATCAGTCTCTGATTCTAGCCTTCCAGCCAATTTTGAATCCATGTAATACT
Organism: Chiloscyllium plagiosum; assembly: GCF_004010195.1. Lineage (NCBI taxonomy): Eukaryota > Metazoa > Chordata > Chondrichthyes > Orectolobiformes > Hemiscylliidae > Chiloscyllium > Chiloscyllium plagiosum. The sequence continues at coordinate 44,037,476 of NC_057732.1, read as the reverse complement.
TTACTTTGGATCTGACAGTCTACCATGAGGGACTTTATCAAGAGCCATGTAGATCACACCAAGTGCACTACCCTTTTCAATACTCCTGGTTACCTTCTGAAAAAATGTAATCAAATTTGTCAAATACAATTTTCCCTTAAGAAAACCCATATTGACGAGCTCTGATTAATCCAGGTCTCTCTCAGCCTCCCAGTGCATTTATATTCTGTTCCTCAGAATTCGTCCTCATAGCTTCGCCATTATTGAGGATTTTAGTTTTTTATTCAATCAGGGGATGAGGATGTCACTGCCTAAGCCAGCATTTATTGCCTTAATTGCCCAGAGTGCAGTTAAGATTCAGAGAGTCAGAGGGACGTACAGCACAGAAACAGACTCTTCGGTCCAACTGGTCCATACTGACCAGATATCCAAAATTAATCGAGTCCCACTTGCCAGCACTTGCCCCATACCCCTCTAAACCCTTCCTATTCATGTACCCATCCAGATGCCTTTCAAATATTGGAATTGTACCATGTTTGTTTGTTTATTTGTTTCAGATGCAATACAGTTTAATACATCAAGCTGAATGCTTAATTAGTTTATAACTGATATATTATTAGGGACTAATGGATATTTTCTTTATACAGTGCAAACAGGCAGAAGAACTGTTAGGCTGTTGCAATAGTCTTCAAGATAGAATATCTTCAATATCTTGAGCAGTTTCAAGATGGCGAAGGCTAAAGGATAGGTGGCATTCAGGCTCTAAGCCCCTCCTCTCCTTCTCACATGACCAATCCCACCCTTCATTTTTAAAAATTTTCCATCATTTAGCTTTTCGATCAAATTCATCTTTCCTTCTCTCTGCGGCTGTGGTGGTGGAGAGAGGTTGTGTGGAGCTGTTGGGCGGTGGATCTAGTCAATTCCATGGGGAGGCACACTTGAGAAGCTGTGACAGTGTTGACGAATTGGGGCCCATTCTTATCCTCTGATGTTTTGGTGGCATCTGCAACAGCAGTGGAGTGAATGATCTCTCGGACTTCAGGAGCTGATTTGTACAGTTAATCAGAGGTTGAGATGAGCCCTGGTCCTCGAGGGTTGGCTGTGGTGATACCTGGAGTATTGGCGACAATGAGATGGCTTTGCAAAGGTGATGTTCAGCCGACAATGGGAGCTGTTTAGTATGCTTCCTCCTTGGAGAAAGTGAGGACTGCAGATGCTGGAGATCAGAGCTGAAAATGTGTTCCTGAAGAAGGGCTCATGCCCAAAATGTCGATTCTCCTGCTCCTTGGATGCTGCCTGACCTGCTGCGCTTTTCCTGCAACACATTTTCAGCTATGCTTCCTCCTTGGTTTGTTGCATCCTCAGGGAATGGTTTGCCGGCTGCGCAGTATGGTGACATCCCATATCCACCTAGGAAATTGCAATGCCATGTAAGGGACAAAAAGTGTAATTTGTCCTTCCTCTATGATTTATTTCCTTTTATAATTTATGTAATTAAAATGCTGCCAGCTTATGGCGACTTCTACACATTTTACTGTGTTTTCATAAATACTTGTAGCAAAAGTGTTATCCCACACCTATTCCAACCAACATTAATCATCATCCTGCTTGTTTATTTCACACCTTGGAGAAAGTGAGGACTGCAGATGCTGGAGGTCAAAGTCGAAAAGTGTGGCGCTGGAAAAGCACAGTCGGTCAGGCAGCATCGAGGAGGAGGAGAATCAATGTTTCAGGCATAGGCCCTTCATCAGGAATGAAGGATGTATGCCTGAAACGCTAATTCTCCTGCTCCTCTGATGCTGCCTGACCTACTGTGCTTTTCCAGCGCCACACTTTTTGACTTATTTCACACCCATCCAGCTATCTGTCATGGCCTTACATTTTAAAATAATTACCCAATAATTAGGAAATATCACAGATGCTACAAATCTGAAATAAAAACAAAATGGATTGTAGAGACTCAACAGTGAGATGGAGAGAAGGAGAAGTGACATTTCAGGTATCTGTTTAAATGAATGGCTATGCTGGATGGCCATGTGCCAACTGCAGATGCTTTATCATTACCAAATCAGAACAGCTCCAAAATATGGGTGCCACAAAGCCGAATTTCCAGCTCATGACTTGTTAACTGCAGAAGCTACTTTGGAAAGTCATCTTGCAAACTTTTCATTTTTCAGAACTTCGCAAAGTCCCTTACAACTGAGTGAAGTACTCTTGAACTGTTGCTGTTGTAATGGGTTTTGAAACAAGTTTTGACTTTACATCTCTTCTTCTCCCTTTTCCTTTCACCAGAGACAGTTTGTTGCTTCATGCCAATTTCTTTGTACTTCATTATTTGATGGACAACGAATTCGGTTTACTGCAGTGAAATCGTTCTGATCTCTGTGTCTTGCCTCTTCGAAGCTCTGACCATCCTCTCTCTTTCTCATGAAAGTATTGACTCCTTCACCGAAATCTGGTTAACCAGCACAACCTTTGGCAGCTCACACACTTTGGCTTTCTATATGTGTGGTCCTTTATAGTGAATGCAGGCTGACTCTGTAAACGTGGATGAGATACTGAATGTATCCACACCCAGTGCCTTCACACATGTACCTTCAACGGGGGTCAATGGCATGGAGTGCGATGCTCCTTTTCCTATTCTTTGCAATTAGCCAGAACGGTGTTTGTTGCCTGTCCCTGATTGTCATGGAGACAGTGGCAGTAAGGCTTTCCTTACAGCATTCCCTAAAGTGAGCATTATTCAAAACTAACAGCCAAACACTATCCAAAAATAAATGGAAGTGGGTGGAAATATCTGGGCATGGCCTGTTCTTATCACATGATTTTGAATGCGGAAGAAATTGAGTTAGTGTTGCTATTACAAAATAATGAATATGTCAAGTGCAATGTGTAGTGATTGTAACAAGGCCAGCCAGGGGACCTCATAGAATATGGGTACCCTGACTGGGGTTGTTAACCTTGTCTAGTCAGGGAGCCCTGGCTGACAGGTATAAGCAGGAGTGTCAGAGGTTATGTTTCCTCTGAGAGCTAGCTCTGAGGAAGCTCAATCAGCATCAAATACCGTGCATAGTGGTTAGCACTGTTGCCTCACAGTGCCAGAGACCCGGGTTCAATTCCCGCCTCAGGCGACTGACTGTGTGGAGTTTGCACGTTCTCCCCGTGTCTGCGTGGGTTTCCTCCGGGTGCTCCGGTTTCCTCCCACAGTCCAAAGATGTGCAGGTCAGGTGAATTGACCATGCTAAATTGCCCATAGTGTTAGGTAAGGGGTAAATGTAGGGGTATGGGTGGGTTGCACTTCGGCGGGGCGGTGTGGACTTGTTGGGCCGAAGGGCCTGTTTCCACACTGTTAGTAATCTAATCTAAAAGGGGTGACTTACTGACAGAATGCTGGCCTCTGTAGTTATTTCACAATGGAAACAAATTCAGCTCCACAGCCAGTTGGCACTTTCCTCTGAAATTTCCAACAGGAATTCTCATCTCTCATTTAGTGAGCTTCCAAAAAGCTTTGCAGTGGAGATTTTGAAATATAACAGTGGTTCATATTGACTTCTGCGCACAGCCTTATCGCTTGAAGATACACCAAATGTATGCACCCTACCTTTTGATGTGCATGTTATTTACTGAAGATGCTGGTTGCTTCTTGGAATTTTGTGGTCCACTTGACAGGTGGTTTTTACTGCTGGCTGTTCTATACTTTATAACGCTTTTCGAATTTCCCAAGAAGCTGGGTTTTTATAAATATGAAAAAAAAACAATGCCACAAAAATAACACCAGATTTGAGAGGAGATTTCAGATTATTTTGTATTTTTTAATTCTTTTACTGTCTGACCACAAGTTGCTGTCTGTCATACAACCTGTCAGCTGAAGTTTACAAGCTATTAATGGTAACCAATAGCACAGCGAGTGAGAAACTATTTCCTTTGACTGTGAGTGTAAGCCAAACGAGCTCCACTTAAACATCAGAACCAAACCTTTCAGGAGTGCAATCAAGAAATATTTCTGCACATGCACATACCACACATATGCAGGCACACAGTGTGATGGTTTGGAAATCTTGTGCAAATAGCAATTAATGTTATATCAGTTGTTTCTCTAAGCAGAAGTGTTTAAGGGTGGTGAAGGAGGCATTAAGCACACTTATCTTCATTGCTCAGACTATTGGGTGGAGGAGTCAAGACATCATGTTGTGGTTGTCCAGGACATTGTTGAGGTCACTTTTGGAACACTGTGTACAGTTCTGGTTACCTTGCTAATGGAAGGATATTATTAAATTGGTGAGGAGGTTCAGAAACAATTTACAAGGATGTTGCCAGGACTGGCGAGTTTGGATTATAATGAGAGGCTGGGTAGACTTGGATATTTTTTCAATGGAGTTTGAGGGATGAATTCATAGAGGTTTATAAAATTATGAGGGGCATGCATAGGGTGAATGGCCAAGATCTTTTCCCTAGTGTAGGGGAGTTTAAAATTATGAGGGCATATTTTTAAGATGACAGGAGAACCATTTAAAAGGGACCTGAGGGGCAACTTTTTTACTCAGAGGGTGGTTTGTTTGTGAATGAACTGCCTGAAGTGGTAGATGCAGATACAGTCACAACATTTGAAAAACATTTGGGCAGATACATGAATAGAAAAGATTTAGAGGGATATGGGCCAAATGCAGGCAAATCAGTCTGTTTTAGTTTGGGAAACTTGTTTGGCACGGACAAGTAGTACTGAAGAGTCTGTTTCCATGTTGTATGACAATGTGACTCGAGGTAATGAGGGATTTGGGATAAGGATGAGTGAATAGAGTTGGGGATATAGATAAGGCAAGATTTCAGTGAGATGACAGCTTTCTGATGTATTCCTTGTGAGCGAAGGGATTAGAAATGATGGATGCAAACTGAACGCAAAAGGTAAAAGTAATGAATGCATAGGATAACTATATCACGGATTTCTTGGCATAACAAGTCCCTGTGTTCTTTCCCTCCTTTTGCCTGGAGATCCTACAGCCTGTCCTTGATGAGGCTGTGGTTGGCACTGAGTGGGATTGTTAGAGAGAGCTGGCAGGAGAGTGGAGTTGAGGCCAAGATAAGATCAGCCATGATCATATTAAATGACAGGACTGGCTTGAGGTGCTGAATTGCCTAATCTTGCTCATAGTCCTTATGTTTATATCTCACTGTGCCCAATACATGTTCCTTTATACAAGGCACACCATAAAAGGAGAAGACCCTGTCAATGCTTGTTAATCTGACCTGTTACAAAGGTAATTCTTTTTCAGTGCATAGCTGTTTAAGTCCTGACATAGAGCATGTCATTATAAATTGAACTACAATGCCTGAAAGTCATGCACGAAAATTCAATAGTTACTTTTAAGTGGAGAATTGGATAAAACCTTGAGAGAAAAAATGTGATGCCAACAGAGTGGGTTAAATTCCCACCTCAGCTGGGGTCACTGTGAAGATTTTTTCTTCTCAACTTTGCCCCTTGCCGGAGGTATGGTGACCCTAGGGTTAATCCGTTCTCTTACAATGTGACAGCCTATGGAATTAGATTAGATTCCCTACAGTGTGGAAACAGGCCCTTCAGCTCAACCAATCCACACCAACCCTCTGAAGAGTTACCCACCCAGACCCACTTCCCTCTAACTAATGCACCTAACACTACAGGCAATTCAACATGGCCAATTCACCTGACCTGCACAACTTTGGACTGTGGGAGGAAACCGGAGCAAACCCAGGGAAAACGTGGAAACTCCACACAGACAGTCACCCAAGGCTGAAATCAAACCTAGGACCCTGGTGCTGTGAGGCAGCAGTGCTAACCACTGAGCCACCGTGCCACCCCACAATGGGGACTTTCAACTTTGTAGAGCTTGGAGAGAAGACTAGTAATTCTAATGGGATAGCTTTTTAAAAGAGCTGGCATTAACATGATGAACTAAAAGATCTCCTTAAACACCATTGAATTCAATGAGTTTACAAGAATCTTGAAAATGAGACTGTCATGTACTTGAGCATGTTTTAACTCGCTGATGTTATGTTGTGGTTAAAGTGCACTGGGATTGTAACCAGGAGATTGTGAGTTCAAATTGTGATGAAATTGTGGCTGGGGCAAACCCACAGATTAGTGGTTACAGACTGAGTTAGAGCAAAATAAAAACAGAAAATTCTAGAAACCCTCAGCCAGTCTGGCAATATTTGTGAAGAGAGAAACAAAGTTTATAGCCCTGGCTTTTCACCGAGTTGAAAATCACTGCACCTTATCCAAATTGGTACAAGCATCATAGATCCAGAAGTCCCACTCCCATTTATATAAGTAAGATATTTAAATGCATCAGGGCTTTTTAAACTCAATGCTGACCCAATTTTTGCAGGCGAGAGGTCCTATTCCCCAAGTGGATAACTTAGGGTTTTTAAGAGCAGATAGATGTGAATGCACATAATATCAGTGACGGACAAGTTAATTAAGTTCTCCATCTCTTTACATTTTGGAACACATCAGCCCCTGAGTTGAAAAAAAATGCTGTGCTTGAAATTTCAATTGTTGCTTCTTGACACAAACCTTAAGGCTATCATTATAGTGTTATTACTGTTTGACCACTTGGACAACCTATCATTCTCACAGTGAGGAACAGTTTGATTGACAGAGCTCCTAACGAGGATTAGCTTTCTTTGAATAAAAATGTTTACTTTTTAAATAAGGAATTAAGTACTCCAAGAGATACAAATGTATTGGATGGACAATTATTAATGGGAAACCAAAAAAGAAAATGCTGATAAATCTCAGCAGGTCTGGCAGCATCTGTAAGGAGAGAAAAGAGCTTTGACAAAGGGTCAGTTAGACTCGAAACATCAGCTCTTTTCTCTCCTTACAGAAGCTGCCAGACCTGCTGAGATTTATCAGCATTTTCTCTTTTGGTTTCAGATTCCAGCATCCGCAGTAGTTTGCTTTTATTAATTATTAATGGGAGATTGTTTACATAGTCAAATCTGTCATAGATGTTTACGTCTTCATTTCATCTTGCCATGACTGTTCAATTCTGCCCATGGTACTAGCATGGAGCATATATGGCGAAAGGGCTGGGTGGAGTCATTGTTTGGCATTAAATTGGTGTAGCCACAATAATGGACCAAGCAGCTGAGTAGGACTTCATGGGATGGCATGAGTTGGCACTAGCTTGGCAGAGGGACAATGAGGAGCCATAGAATGAGTGGGGTCATGGTTTGGCATGTTTTGGCACTAACTTGGCAAAGGAGCTGCAGGGATCATGGAGTGGGTATAAGGTTAGAGATTGGCATGATGAGTATGAGGGACCACATACATAAGGTGGCATGGATGGTGCATCGGGAATAGACAGAGGGTTTGAGTGGAGAGCTAACGGGTCTAACTGCTTTTATGATTACCGGGATGAAGTCTTTCAGCCAGCCGGCCTTGGCATGCAGTAATCCCTGTGGCTGCCTCTGAGTTGTTTTCAGAGGGTCAAAATCGAACCTGCACACTGCAAGCTGCTTCCACAGCCCCTAGAACGAAATCCAACTGTTCGGGGATGTTTGCCCGAGAGGGTTTTGACCAACATTTCCGACATTGTGCACCTACCTTTGAAATTCTGGGCCAATGTTTCAGTTCAATGACTTTACATCAAAACTGGAAAAAGCTAGAAAAGTAACAAGTTGCAACCAATTGTGAGGATTGAATTTGGGGTGTGGGGAGAAAAAGGGAAATAGCCATGGCAAAAGGCAGGAAAAAATAATTGACGAAAGGAAAGATGGTGTAAGACCAAAGAAATTAGAAATAGGTCAATTTGAGGAGAAAATAGTGAATAATGTTCATGACACAGGTAATCCAAAGGCCCAAGCTTATAGACTCGGGGGCACTGGTTCAGTATATTCCCTGATTCATTGGGACTTGTCAAATTAAAATCAATTATTGAAACTCTGGAGCTGAAAGCTAGTCTCAGTAATGGTGACCAATAACAATCATTATCACATTCACTCACTAATGTCCTTTAACGGAGGTAATAGTTAACATGTGACTCCAGTTCCACAGCCATGTGGTTCCCTCTTAAATGCCCTCTGAATTGGCATCAGGAAGCCACTCAATTCAAGGTCAATAAAGATGAGGAAAAAATCATGGCTCTTCTCAAATAATAAATAAATTAACTGTTCAAAGAAATAAAAATGGGCTTGGAATTGGTGAGACTGGGAAAAGCAGAATCCCCACCAATAGCTGTCTGTCGCCCAAGGAAATCTCTTTGTAATAACCTTTGCTGTTTATATAAAGCCTGCAGCACTAACTTCGCTTCTGTCTCCGCTGGTGTTGTCTGACCTGCTGAGCATTCCCAGCATTTTCTGTTTTCATTTCAGATTTCCAGAATCTGTCATACTCTGCGTTCAGATTTAAATCAACACGTGAATTGCTTAGTTCACACAAAAGAAAAGAAAATCTAGATACAGTCAAACTGTGGCTAACTTGCTGACACATTCCACAATTAGTCTTATATTTAAACAAACAGGCCAATATTCTTGTGTCTTAACAGCAACAGTACAAAATATGCAAATTGATTGTTGACATTTACCTTATAAACAATTGGGCCTACCATTTTGGGTGATGTTGTGGCTCAGTGGTTAGCACTGCTGCCTCAGGGACCCAGGTTCAATTCCTGCTTCAAGTGACTGTCTGTGTGGAGTTTGCACATTCTCCCCGTGTCTGCGTGGGTTTTTCTCTGGGTGCTCTGGTTTCCTCCCACAGTCCACAGATGTGCAGGTCAGGTGGATTGGCCATGCTAACTTGCCCATAGTGTTAGGTGCATTAGTCAGAGGGAAATGGGTCTGGGTGGGTTACTCTTTGGGGGTCGGTGTGTACTTGTTGGGCCAAATGGCCTATTTCCACACTGTAGGGAATTAAAAATAAATATTAATAATTTACTCAACGGTATATTGGCATACCCTGAGGATAAGAAAGTTGGCTTATAAATGCAAATGTGTATTTTTCTGATTTGCCATAAATTTGGCTTGGGAAAACTGTGTTAAGAAAAATTTGAATAAAATTTGATTTGAGGAAAATAGTTTGTGTGTCATTGCATTTTCATCATACATTTTAAATCACTCAAAGCAACAAGTGCACAACTACGGACATCAACAAAATTAATTACTAAATAGAGAAATAGGGATTAAATACGAATCAGCTAAGATGTAAAATATACGGAAACTGATCAAAGGGATGTTGAAATAAAATGTAAAAAATTAACAGTATTGTAATCGAAGAGGATTGGAAGCACAGGGCGGCACAGTGGCACAGTGGTTAGCACTGCTGCCTCACAGCGCCAGAGACCCGGGTTCAATTCCCGACTCAGGCGACTGACTGTGTGGAGTTTGCACGTTCTCCCTGTGTCTGCGTGGGTTTCCTCCGGGTGCTCCGGTTTCCTCCCACAGTCCAAAGATGTGCAGGTCAGGTGAATTGGCAATGCTAAATTGCCCGTAGTGTTAGGTTAAAGGGGTAAATGTAGGGGTATGGGTGGGTTGCGCTTCGGCGGGTCGGTGTGGACTTGTTGGGCCGAAGGGCCTGTTTCCACACTGTAAGTAATCTAATCTAAAAAAAAAAGAAACACTGACGGTTGCCTAATGAGGCCTGGCTCAAAGCCAATATTCCTATAAAAATATTAAATTTAGTGGCTCAAAATGGAAGAAGGGAGAACTTAGCCAAATTGTTTGGCAGCTTTATAATGTTATATTCAGCTATTTCACTGTGATCTCTTTTGTCAATGGCTCATTGTTTATTTTCACAAATTAAGGGAGTGTCAAGTGCTTACAGCTAATGTTACTGATAGTTTAAAAGTCTGGCTGATTGTCACTTTTCACAGCTTATAGCTACAAGTCTTTTCACAGAAATTTAGGTATGGGTGGACTTTTTAACGTTCACTCCACATGGATTGTGTACATCGGTTGATTGATCATTTAAGTGACATGGAAAATTTAATAGACCATTGGGGTAGATGTGGAATATGATTTAACATGACATTTATATGGAAGTATGGGTAAATAAAGTTAAAGTCACCATAGTCCCCGAGACCATTGGGCTACTGTTTCAATAGAGAGAGAGAGAGAGATAACTCATGATGTTTTAACCTGAGGGCCACCTGAGGTAAGGAGTGATGCTGAGAAGATGGGACCTTCGTGGTGACCACAGCTGGTCCAGGAACCGAACCTGCAGTGTTGGTGTCATTTTGCATTGCACACCAGCCATCCAGCCAACTGAATTAACTGACCCCCGGTGGCTAAGACCTTTTCAACTAATCTCTCAAAAATGTCCAAATCCAGACTGTGGATCGTGACTCCTGTGATATTGTGTGACCTGTGGATCATGGGAGACGTTGGTCCACTTGTAGGGTAATAGGAAATGCTTGCCCCCTCAATGGAGGTGGGGAGTGAAGGGCACAGGCTTGCAACGTGTAACTTGATCCCCCACTGCCAAAACCTGGGAGCACTGGCAATGTGCTAGAATTCCAGAGTTGGAATTTCTAAACATCCTCTAACCCCATCCCAACACATAGTCAGAGACATTAAAACCCAGGCCATGGAATCAGTTATTGACTGAAAGCAGAAACGCAATCAAGACATTGGCTATTCATTGCCCCAAAGCAACATGTTGCTAGTGAAGAGAAATGGTCTACATATTTTACACATGTCATCGGTGGGATAGGATGCATATATAATATTCTGGATTAGTGGTGCTGGAAGAGCAAAGCAGTTCAGGCAGCATCCAAGGAGCAGCGAAATCGACGTTTCGGACAAAAGCCCTTCATCATGAATAAAGGTTCTTACAGTCCTTTTATAGGTTCCATTTATTGGTCATCCGCAGTTGCCCTTAGGAGGTAGTGGTGTGCTTTCCCCTTGCATTTCAGAACACGTTACGTTTACACTGCACCTACAATGGGTGAGAGGGACGAAATTCCAGGGGATTGGCGTGATGGTGATGAAGAAATGGTAATCAATGTTCAAATCAGAATGAGGTCTGATCCAAAAGAGGAACATGGAGTTGATGGTGTACCTTAACGATTCTGTACTTGTTCTTCTCAATCATGGACAAGAAAAGAAATTTGTGGCAGATAAAATGTACTACAGACACAGTGTGCTGGTCATGGTTGGAGTGGATATCAATTTAATGGTGCAAGCAATGGTCAAGTAAAATATTTTGTCCAGGAAGGCACTGATCTTTTTCAACATTATTGCAGACTCAACCATCCCAAGTGAGTTGGAGTATTCCAAGACCTTTGTGACTTGAGGCTTGTTCCTGATGGATGGGCTTTGGGAAACCATGGAGACATGACAGGCTGAGTGCTCGGCTTCTGGCCTACACAAGGATCCACAGGTTATGAAAGAAGTCAACCCTTGAAGGATTTCCCACTCACTCGCCACCTGGCTGGGCCCTTGTGGTTCCTTGCTCATTTGAATGCTGCTTTTATATTCACAATTAGCTATTCTGATTTTAAACAGACATTCTGCTATTGAGGAGCTAAGTACTAACCTCATCTTACCATTATTGGATTGCTTTGGTTTTTACCTCCAATTTAGAGATATTGTTTAATCTGCAAGTGATTGCCAAACTATTTCATTTTACTCAATCCACTTCCCCTATCTAGCCCCTATGTTTTACATGGAACCCCTTGCCTTCGTCAGGCAATACACGAGTACTTAAAATGCAAGACTGGCGTCTCATAGCCATTTCTTTCTGATCATTCCATCTCCTGTCCCATTTCTGCGGCTGCCCTAAAGCCAGACACCTTAGTCTTCACTGAACTTCATAAACCAAAGGAATGCCAACGCAGAAAGTGCCTTGGGAACCTTGCCTATATCTAGTACTATGTAAATGCAAACTGCTGTTGACGCTTTATGTATAGATCACCGAATTTCATTCTTAATTTCTAGGCTGTCAACTCCCAGCCCAGCATTGACGAAATGGTATATATTTGCACAACTGAAATTTAAGATAAGATTTAGTTTGACCACACCCAGGTGGATCATAAAGAAACAGTTGAACAAAATTACAAGAGATGGTTTGAAATTATTACAATGAGTTGCACCAGCTGCTAGCCTTCCTACTGCACTGGGTTCAAACCTGTTCCCGGCTGTTACGGACTGATGTTGGTCAAATGTCTCCTGTGTGATCAGGGCTGCCAGTTTGAAGGAGATTGTGAACTTGGATTATCAGAAACCTCAGCCTTTCCCTCTGTGCACTGATCTGTTACAGTCTACAAAGTGATGTTACTGACAGCACATGAACAGTACACGAAAGGTTCGTGGTTAAAAAAAAAGGCAAAAACAGGTAAATACCTTTGAAGGTGTCAGTCCTGGTTTCATGAAGTACTCTGTACCCTCAGTCAGAGACATTGGTACAGAATCTGGGCTGCCATCTCAATGTGGTAATGAGGAAGTGCTGAATTGTTGCTAAACACTCTGCCTTCTTTGAATCGCCATGAAAGTTTTCTCCTGGAGTTCTGGTCAATAAGTACCTCCCATATCAAGAAAAGCAGCTTTGCTGGTCAAGCATCTCATTTCAGTTTGTGGGATCTTGCTGTATATTGTATGGCTGCATAATGATCAGAATGGAATCTGAAAAGTTACTAATGCCTGAAAAGTACATTGGGATGCCCAGAGGATATGAATGGCATGAGACGCATATGCTTCCTCTTTCCTTCGATCTTCCAACACCAATAATCATCGACAAGTATAGCATTTGCTGCAGCTTTCACCCTTATTTCCTGCTGAGCTTTGTAGTATATCCCGTAACTCACCACAAAGAACACCAGAGGGGCTTTGTTAGCAAAATTGTTTAAAGCCATTATGAACTTCGAGTGTATAAATGGTGCTACAGATACGTTGGATACATTCACAGTTCCTTTCTAATTCCAATGGCAGTTGGTTAGCTCAGTTTGCTGGATGGCTGGTTAATGATGCCAGTCACATGGGTTGAATTCCTGCACCAGCCAATGTTGCCATGATGGTGGATCTCTCTCCTTGCCTGAGGGGTGGTGACCCTTAGATTAAAATATGACCAGCTCCCGCTCTGATGTGGGAGCAGGATGACCCTTATGACTCCAAGTTACAGGTTGTGGTTATGTGTGGAGGTGTGCACTTACTGGTTTAACTACTTTCGATGTAAAGCCTTTCTCCCAAATATACACTTACATCGCAAGCCTTTCAAATGGCTGCAAAGAATCTGTAGACAGGATCTAATAGTTTCTGTGATCTTCCTACCGACTGCAAATCCCATATAATTACAACTGAGTTTGAAGTTCATTGCACAATTCCTCAGAGATACCCAACACAGTTCTCTGCTGAAATGAACCTGTAAGTTGCTACTCATGAAGTGTGTCTTCTGGTCCTGTGGTTTCTAATTCATGTATGTTCCCTGCAAATAAATTAAGCAGTTGCTTGTGGGACAGGAAATGCAGAGATCTCTGTTCCATTTCTACCAGGGATAATTTCAAGTTTGTTCTTCTGCTATTGATAAATGTTTGTTATTATTTTGCTAGTCACCCATGTGACCAGCCTTTGTGCTTTAGCTGGGAGAATGAGCCAAGTTAGTTTCTGCATTATCCAGCACACATCAGAAGAATTACATTACGCTGATAAGTTTGACACTGATTGGAGTAAAGATCATCAGTGTTTACAAGCACAAATTGTATCAGAAAGTCTTAACTAGACTTTTCCCCATATAACTGCTTATTAATGACTTAAGTCACTAGCTCTTTATACTAAAACAACGTCACCTGTTACAAACAGGAAGTGCAAAGAGTAAGTAAATCACCAACTCTCTACCGCTGTGGCAAGGTTTTGTTAAGTTTCTTTGAAATATCAGACTGGCTTATTAAAGCCATTCAGGTAATTTCATTTCTCCTTTGATTGAAATGTTATTAGTTCCATGGCTTTATGTCATTAATTCAGAAGTGAAGTGATTTTCTGAGATAGACATCCGTGATATTGTGACACCTGCTTCCACTTTTTCTAAATACTGTTAAATGTGTCTCGAATTCTCTGTATTAGATGAATACAAGTGTCAGTTTTCAAACCTAATGTGCTGAAAGCAGGAGTTTGTAACAAACCATAAATTCTTTTAAAATCTCTTTTGGTTTGATCTGTTGATAGTTTCAGACTTCAGACTGGTTGAGGACCAGAGAACTGGGACACTGGCCCAAGAACCCTCTCAATTTATAACCAAATGAACCAAAGACAGACTGAAATTTATAAAGCGCCTAATCCTGTCTCTCAGACACATCCCCAATCACCTCTGAACTACATAAGGAGGCCATTTGGCCCACCATGCCTGTTCTAGCATCTTCAAGCCACCTAAAACAAACTCCATGGCTCTGATTGTGAATTGTGTGTGACTGTGTGATGTCATGGGCATTAACTGGTGCACAATTTAAAAAGAACTAAAATAAACACATATGATAATTAGGTGAGGAGGTGTATGTCGTAATTATGTAAATCTGTTAATAAAGATTTAAGTGTGTGATAATTTGCTCAAGTTTGATCTGACTTACTGGCTTATTGAGGAAAACTTGCTCTCTCGTTGTGGGCTTGTATTTTTTCCATAACTTCAAAAATTTCACAGTTCTGAAAAAAAGTAATGCTCTTTGAGTTAACTTCCCGACAGCCAAAACAATTCAATTTCTTATGTGGAGAACTCTTGTTCAAAAGTTTTGGAATCATCCCTTTTCACTGAGGTATTGCCTTCCATAATATAAGCCATAGAAGATAGAGCAGTGTTCACAAAAATATTGAAAATTCTGCACAGGTTTCAATATTCCATTTTCCACCTCAAGCTTTGTCAATGGAGAAACCCATTTTAAAGTTATCATCATTTATCTGCAGTACTTTTAATACCCATGCATGATATTTTAATAGGCACTGTCATTGTTATCAATGTCATCTGAGGTAAGATTGCATAACAGGTTAACTCTGATAGATGGGATATGTCTAATTTGCTTAGAACTGTAGGTTTGACCCAATGGTTAACACTATGGGTAATGTCGTTATGTTCCTTTGCATTGTCACTGTGTTGTTGGCATGTTATCCAGGAAGTAGGAGATTTGAGGGAGATTTGATAGTGGTGTACAAGGTTATGACAGACTTAGAGAAAGTAGTTCATTGTGAAAGGACATGGAGACACTGAATGAACATTTTTACTTCAGGTACGTTCCTCACATGTAAATATTTCAACGTTAACCATGGACACAGGTACATTTCCCCGAACACAATTTCAAAAGGAAACCTTCAGTTTGCAGAGCTTCCTTTTTTTCATCTGTGTTAAAATCACAGCTAGGAATGTCAAACTGTACTTTTTTAAAAATGTGTTTTGATTTTTTGGCTGCCAGTTTCTCAACAGAGGAGACAAAGCGAATGAAAGCCCCATCTTTGATGAAGTGTGTTCGCAATTGGTGGATCCAGGTGAGAAAGAGGAAAACAGGAGTGATAAATGTGATGAAGAGCTATGTTTAATGATTGAGAATTTACAAAACAACCAAGAAACTTCAAAAGATATTCTCTTTGTCTGATGGCATTGGCTGGCACTCTGAACATTGCCGAGTCCCCAAGGGGCAGTTGAACATATCCTCTAATGGCACACAACCTGAACAGATGAATGATAGAATGTATGTGAACGATTCCTTTGACTGATGGTAGCTGGGATCTAGTGATGGGCACTGCGCTCCCATGCCCCTCCCCAGTCATCCAACCCCCAGCAAGACTGGACTGAGACCTAGCTCCCAGCCATTTCTCGACATGGCCATTTGGTTTAATATATGTGCAGTGCATTAATCACACAGGAGCAGCTGGTACAAGCTGTAAGTGTTAAACTGACGTCATGGTGTGCCCTCATACCACCCCCTCTGGACTGATCCTTACTGACAAGCAGCCTGTCTGTGAGTCTGTGCAAAAGAGCACATCGATATGGCAGTGCTGATAGTTTTGAAAAATCAGTCTAGTAATAGGAATGGTCCAGCACAGTAGGGCCAGCCATGGATGAGAGGTGACAGAGAGCTAACAGAGCAGGTGAGCAGCCCTCAGATGTCGCTTGGTTTAGTCCATGGGCTGCCTCAGTGTCCTTGAAGCATCCTTTACGTGTTCGATGCTGAGGCACCCTGCAATGCAAGTTTGTGGTGCCAGTGCAGCGTGCCATTGCATCGGAGAGGTGCCATGAAAATCAGGATGGACTGGCAAATACGAGATGTCAGTGTCGGTGGACAGGATGACTTTGGGAGATGTTTCTGGCTGGTGGATTGTGCTCTGTGATGCTGTGTGGTGCTGATCACCAGGTACCTGTTCCAACCTCCATGTTGCACAATTGTGAGATCTCGCTTGTTTGGTGAATTTGGTAACATAGGAAGCTGATAATTAATGAGGTGAGTTACAGCATTAATAAGGCATTGAACAAGCTCCAACCCCTCCTAGTCTAGTCGACTGCAACTACTTGTCACTTCCCAGCATGTTGGAGCGGTGGGCCAGATTGGACCTGAAATGGGTAATTATTGATCACTTCTACCCCTCGGCATTGAAATGAATTGAATGAGCTTTATTGTTACATGCACTCAAATGAATACAAGTTTGCAAAATGTTCACAAGTCACCACTTACAGCGCCATCTATGGCACAGAGTATCCTGGTACAATCCTTATATTGCAGAATAGAGGCATGAAGAAAGAAGTTATACCCAGTTTAACCAATAGGCAGAAAAACAAGAAAACAAAGTTAAAAAGACAAACATTGCAGTCCCTCTCTGAGGGCTGTCAGTGCCAGTCTGTGTGAGGTTGGAAAGCTCCATGTGGTCTGACTGCTAGCTGCGGCCACACTCCACAGCAGATCACTGGTCATTGATATCCCTGCTCCAGCCCCAGGTCACTGGGTATCCCTGCTCCAGTCCCTGGTCACTGGGTATCCCTGCCCCAGTCCCTGGTCATTGGGTATCCCTGCTCCAGTCCCTGGTCACTGGGTATCCCTGCTCCAGTCCCTGGTCACTGGTGTCCCTGCTCCAGTCCCTGGTCACTGGGTATCTCTGCTCCAGTCCCTGGTCACTGGTGTCCCTGCTCCAGTCCCTGGTCACTGGGTATCCCTGCTCCAGTCCCTGGTCACTGATGTCCCTGCTCCAGTCCCTGGTCACTGGGTATCCCTGCTCCAGCCCCTGGTCATTGGGTATCCCTGCTCCAGCCCCTGGTCACTGGGTATCCCTGCTCCAGCCACTGGTCACTGGGTATCCCTGCTCCAGTCCCTGGTCACTGGTGTCCCTGCTCCAGCCCCTGGTCACTGGGTTTCCCTGCCCAAGTCCCTGGTCACTGGTGTCCCTGCTCCAGTCCCTGGTCACTGGTGTCCCTGCTCCAGTTGCTGGTCACTGGTATCCCTGCAGTCCCTGGTCACCTGGTGTCCCTGCTCCAGCCCCTGGTCACTGGGTATCCCTGCCCAAGTCCCTGGTCACTGGTGTCCCTGCTCCAGTCCCTGGTCACTGGTGTCCCTGCTCCAGTTGCTGGTCACTGGGTATCCCTGCTCCAGTCCCTGGTCACTGGGTATCCCTGCTCCAGCCCCTGGTCACTGGGTATCCCTGCTCCAGTCCCTGGCCACTGGGTATCCCTGCTCCAGTCCCTGGTCACTGGGTATCCCTGCTCCAGTCCCTGGTCACTGGTGTCCCTGCTCCAGTCCCTGGTCACTGGTGTCCCTGGTCACTGGGTATCCCTGCTCCAGCCCCTGGTCACTGGGTATCCCTGCTCCCGTCCCTGGTCACTGGTGTCCCTGCTCCAGTCCCTGGTCACTGGTGTCCCTGCTCCAGTTGCTGGTATATCTGCTCTGGTTGCAGGCACCCTTGCTTCAGAGTTGGGAGTTCAAGACCGAGAGGTGAGGAGGGAATGGAGGACAGATGGAGAAGAGAAAGACAAAGAACCCGCAGAACAGGAGTGCACCAGATGGAGTGTCCTATTCTGCCGTTATCTTACTGGTAGCTTTAGGAGAGGTTCCACATCCCACCCTACGCTACCCCCTGCCTAACTGGCAACTCAGTTCTGACCAGTCTGATTGCATGGATGGTCTAAATTGGGTAAGTTTCAGCCTGGACTCTGTCGTGTCCTCTAATATCATCAGCTGGGATTGTAACGCCTTGGATTGCAGCTGTTTTACTGCAAAGTGACTGTTTCTCGGTGTTTCTGGAGAAAGTGACTCCGGCTGATTTTCCTGTCCTTCACCAGTTGTGTTTTCACACGTGGATGGGGAAGTGGCTGGGGTGCAGGGGGGTGTGGGTATGTTTAAAATATCAAGGACACTGGCCTATCACTTTCCAACCAAACCCAAACCATTCTCTGTAATCAGAAGGAGGGGCTGATAAGGCCATCTGTCCTAAAGTCTACCGAGTGATCAATAATTGCCCATTGCAGGGCCATCCTGACTCCGCGATTACAATATGCAGGCTAGGGACAGGCAGGCAAGAGTGGGAATGCCATCTGTATTTTTTTGACACATTCACAGGATGAGGGTGTGGCTGGTTAGGCCAGCATTTATTATCACTCCCTAATGTCATAGATTAGATGAGATTACTTACAGTGTGGAAACAGGCCCTTCGGCCCAACAAGTCCACACCGCGCTGCCGAAGCGCAACCCACCCATACCCCTACATTTACCCCTTACCTAACACTACGGGCAATTTAGCATGGCCAATTCACCTGACCTGCACATCTTTGGACTGTGGGAGGAAACTGGAGCACCCGGAGGAAACCCACGCAGACACGGGGAGAACGTGCAAACTCCACACAGTCAGTCGCCTGAGGCGGGAATTGAACCCGGGTCTCTGGCCCTGTGAGGCAGCAGTGCTAACCACTGTGCAACCGTGCCGCCCATAGAGCCATGGAGTCATAGAAATGTACAGCATAGAAGCAGACCTTTCAGTCCAACCCCTCCATGCCGACCAGATATCCCAACCCAATCTACTCCCACCTGCCAGCACCCGGCCCATATCCCTCCAAACCCTACCTTTTCATAAACTCATCCAGATGCCTTTTAATTGTCTTAATTGTCCCAGCCTCCGCCACTTCCTCTGGCAGCTCATTTCATACACGTACCATCCTCTGCGTGAAAAAGTTGCCCCGTCAGTCTCTTTTATATATTTCCCCTCTCACCCTAAACCTATGCCCTCTAGTTCTGGACTCCCCCACCCAGGGAAAAGACTTTGTCTATTTATCCTATCCATGCCCCTCATGATAAACCATATGGCTGTGGGTTTGGAATCACTTGTAGGCCAGGCCAAGTAAAGATGGCTGTTTCCTTCCCTAAAGGGCATTAATGAGCCTTTGTATGACTTTCTGAAAAGGCAGGAGGAAAGGGAAGGGCACATCATTTGGAGGGGGTTGGCCTACATATAATGGGAAAGAGGGGTGTCGTTTGGTATGCTTTCCTTTCTTGTCAGAGTATTGAGTACAGGAGGTAGGAGGTCATGTTGTAGCTGTACAGGACATTGGTTAGGCCGCTGTTGGAATATTGCTTGCAATTCTGGTCTCCTTCCTATTGGAAAGATGTTGTGAAATTTGAAAGGGTTCAGAAAAGATTTACAAGGATGTTGGCAGGGTTGAAGGATTTGAGCTATGGGGAGAGGCTGAACAGGCTGGGGCTGTTTTCCTTGGAGTGTCGGAGGCTGAGGGGTGACCTTATAGAGGTTTACAAAATTATAAGGGGCATGAATAGGGTAAATAGGCAAAGTCTTTTCCCTGGGACCGGGAAGTCCAGAACTAGAGGACATAGGTTTAGGGTGGGATGGGAAAGATATAAAAGTGACCTGAGGGGCAACTTTTTCACACAGAGGGTGGTACATGTATGGAATGAGCTGCCAGAGGAAGTGGTGGAGGCTGGTACAATTGCAACATTTAAGAGGCATTTGGATGGGTATATGAATAGGAAGGGTTTGGAGGGATATGGGCCGGGTGCTGGCAGGTGGGACTAGATTGGGTTAGGATATCTGGTCGGCATGGACGGGTTGGACCGAAGGGTCTGTTTCCATGCTGTACATCTCTATTATTCTATGACTATTACCCAAGGAGCCACTCCCTCCCTGCTCCTGGTCCCTGGCCTCCAAACCTCACCCCCTCATCCTCCTCTACCCCTCACTCCTCAGTTCCCTCTTTCCTCCCTGACTTATCCCTCACTCCCCGGGATCCAAGCTCTCCTCTTCCCAGGAACAGCTGCCAGTCTCAGCAGCAGCCACTGCTCAGTTCTGGTGTTGCTGGTCAAGCCTTTGGCCAGCAAATCTCCGGGGCAGGACTTCCCCACACTGAGGGTCAGGGGTCTGACCCTCACCCCATCGTGGAGTACGTTCTATCTGAGGGGCAACCATATTTAAAGTAGGTGGAGGTGGGTACTGCAGATACTGGAGATTAGAGTCAAGATTCGAGTGGTGCTGGAAAAGCACAGCAGGTCAGGCAGCATCCAAGGAGCAGGAAAATCAACGTTTCGGGCAAAAGCCCTTCACCAGGAATTTTAAGTATTTAGAGTAGGTCAATTTGAGGTCTACATGTGGGAGTGAGTGGTCAGTCTCCTCTTAAAACCTAGCCTGTGGTTTCAGGCCAGTGTAGTGACAACCTTATGACTTCAACCTCATGATGTCTCAGCCACATATTACACTGGCTCTCCCAGGAGACAGCCCACTCTATACAGCCCATTTTACATTGATACCTTCCATCAAGTTAACCCTTTGTCCCCTACATTGGACCCAGAGCCTCGTAATTACGATACCTGTAGTTCATGCCTGGGCATTCCCTTGGCCTGTGCGGGGCATTGTCAGTGCAAATTATACTGCTCCAAAACCGTATCTGAGGTAAGGCATTTTACAAGAGGGAGTCTCAACTTTATGCAGTAACTGCAATAGCATCTGCAAACAGCAGGCAACTTTCCTATCTGCAGAAATCATGTGTTTAGTGATCAGGAATACATTCACTTGAAGTTCACAACCTTGGCTCTTTCATAAATAATGCCTCTGCTTTCTTAGATATTTTTACCTTGCTTTTAAAAAAAACCTGTCCGCATGCGTGAGGTTTATTTTTGGCTTTCCTCCAGCAATTCCTTTCATCTCTTTCTTTTAAATGGATCACACTCCACCCCCACAATGCACCCATTTAAAACTCACAATTTGCAGCAATATTAAGGGTTATTCCACTCCTGGGAAATATTGAATGACAAATTCCAAGATTTTTTAAGTCCCTTGAGCACAAAAAGAGTAACAATGCACTGCTTGCTGGAGCTCTGGCTATTATCACTTCAGAAGCTACTTGTGTCCAATCACCATAAACATCAGAACATCAGAGATAAGAGTGGGGGGGGGAGCCATAGATAAGATAAACAGGAAGGAACCTTTCACTTTGATGGAGGGATTAATGACCGGGGGGCGTAGATTTAAGGGAAAGGGCAGGAGGTTTAGAGGAGATAGAGTCATAGAATCATAGAGATGTACAGCATGGAAACAGACCCTTCGGTCCAACCAGTCCATGCCGACCAGATATCCCAACCCAATCTAGTCCCACCTGCCAGCACCCACCCCTCCAAATCCTTCCTATTCATATACCCATCCAGATGCCTCTTAAATGTTGTCATTGTACCAGCCTCCACCACTTCCTCTGGCAGTTCATTCCATACACGTACCACCCTCTGCGTGAAAAAGTTGCCCTTTAGGTCTCTTTTATATCTTTCCCCTCTCACCCTAAACCTATGCCCTCTAGTTCTGGACTCCCCGACCCCAGGCAAAAGACTTTGCCTATTTACCCTATTCATGCCCCTCATTATTTTGTAAACCTCTCTAAGGTCACCTCTCAGACTCCGATGCTCCAGGGAAAACAGCCCCAGCCTGAGAGCCATAGAAATGTACGGCATGGAAACAGATCCTTCAGTCCAACTTGTCCACAGCAACCAGATATCCTAATCTGATCTAGTCCCATTTGCCAGCTTTTGGCCCATATCCCTCCAAACCCTTCCTATTCATATACACATCCAGATGCCTTTTAAATGTTGTAATTGTACCAGCCTCTACCACTTCCACTGGCAGTTCATTCCATTAACGCACCATTCTCTGCGCGAAAAAGTTACTCCTTGGGTCCTTTTTAAGTCTTTACCCTCTCACCTTAAACCTATTCCCTCTTGCTTTGGACTCCCCTACCCTGGGGAAAAGACTTTGTCTACTTACCCTATCCATGCCCCTCATGATTTTATAAACCTCTATAACGTCACCCATCAGCCTCCGACGCTGCAGGGAAAACAGCCCCAGCCTATTGAACCTCTCCCAGTAGCTCAAGCATTTCAACCCAGACAACATGCTGGTGAATGTTTTCTGAACCCTTTCAAGTTTCACAATATCCTTCCTATAGCAGGGAGACCAGAGTTGAATGCAATATTCCAAAAGCATCCTTACCAATTTCCTGTACAGCTGCAACATGATGTTTCAACTCCTATACTCAATGTTCTGACCAATGAAGGCAAGTGTACCAAAGGACTTCTTCATCATCCTGTCTACCTGTGACTCCACTTGCAAGCAACTATGTACCTGCACCCCCTGGGTCTCTTTGTAAGGAAACAAACTTTATGTAAGATTTTAAGTAAACAATTACCTATTTCTTTATATTTCTACTGTTATATGAAGTAATGCTTAACTTTTTAACTCTCTTACTATCTTGTATATAAGATTTTTTGTCCCTGGGTACCTTGGCACCTAAGATGACATGTGTGTTGACACTGTATACTTTTAACTGTACTCCTGTCCTTCTGTACTTGAGTACATGTGATAATAAAATCTAAAACCTAAATCTGAAAAACTAAAAATTGAACATTTTCACCCAGTGGCTGGTGGGAATCTGGGACTCATTTTCTGTAAAGGTGGTTGAGACAGAAACCTTCATAACATTTAGATTCGATTCCTTACTGTGTGGAAACAGGCCATTTGGCCCAACAAGTCCGCACTGACCCTCCGAAGAGTTACCCACCCAGACCTATTTCCCTCTGACTCATGCACCTAACACTGTGGACAATTTAGCATGGCCAATTCACCTCACCTGCACATTTTTGGACTGTGTAAGGAAACCCACACAGACGCAGGGAGAATGTGCAAACTCCACACAGACAGTCACCTGAGGCTGGAATTAAACCTGAGTCCCTGGCACAGTGCTAACCACTGAGTCACCATGCCATCTGTAAAAAGTACTTAGATGTGCACTTGCAATATCAAAGCATACAAGACCATAGGACAAGTGCCAAAAAATGAGATTGGAGTGGTTAGGTGCTGTTTTGACTGGCTGCAATGGGCCGAAGGGCCTTCTTCTGTGTTGATAGATCTCTGTGACTCTATAACAACACGAGAAAACCGGCTGTGCCATTGCCTCATCCACTGGAAATAAGGAACATTATAGTCATGGAAAAGACAATCACGATGAATAGTGTATGACCTTTCAATATCTTTGCAACAGAGAAGAGTGGAAAATATGTGGTTGGACACTGATGAAAAACTATCAGCTTTCCAATTTCTGTGAGCAGTGAATCAGACCAGTTCTACTGCCCTCAAGATCCCAAATTCAATTCAGATTTCTGTCAAAATAGTAAATCCCTATATCAAGACAGTATTGCTGTAAATAATAAAGAGATGGCATTTTCTTCTTTTATAACCATCACTAAACCTACATCTGTCTGAAGTTTCTAGCAATATCGTCACGTGATATCTAATGGAACTGCTGCGTATTTTCAGTAGTTTCTGTTTTTGTTTCATATTTTCAAATCCAGTGTATTTTGCTTCTGTATCTTTCAGCACTCTGAGGGGATAATTCCCTCGTGATAGCCTGGTCCATTTTGCACTTGCCCCCAGTATCCACCTTTCTCCACCATTTACCTCCTCGATATCCAGGACCCAAAACACTCCTCCCACGTGAAACAATGGTTTCCCTGCACCCTGACGCAGTTTAGAATTAGAATCATACCCAGTGCTCATCATGGCATCTGCTGTACAATAGGGAGACCAACCACAAATTTCACCACAAGGGAGACCCTCTCTTGCTGTGGTGAAAATAGCAGATGATGTTGGGAGTCCTAAGTTCTGGCCTCAAATCCAGTACTTCTAAGTTTTGCAGGGTTGTGATTGGGGGTGAGCTCGTCCATCTGTGTTTTGCAAAGTCAAATGGTAATTTCAATCATCAATTGACTCTGCTCAATTTGGATTTGGGAATGCCTGCTGTCTGGAATCTGGCATGTGGAGATTAGACGAGGTAAGAGCAGGTCTGTTTTTAGTGTCTTTCTTTTGTATAGCCAGTGTTCATCTTTGGAGAGTCAACATGCCCCTTTGGATATGGTCCAAGGAGGCTCTGCAAGCAGAAGCTCAGGGATTCTTTGGAGGTGTCAGGGATCTGTTGAAGGGGAAGTCATGTGACCTTTTGGTGTGTTAACTGTGGGGAATCTTGGGTGTAAAAGGTGCATAATTGTTTTGGACCTGTTCAATTTGTCAAAAGTTGTTAAGACCTTGTCAAGAAATGTCGAGAAATAGGTGTGATGGCAAAGATGTATCAAAAAATTGTTGCATTGTTAAGAACTTCCAAGAGCTCTCAAGAAGTGTTGAAAAGTGGCAACATCTATCAAAGTGTGTTTTGTGAATGAGTGCTTTTTTTGTCAATAGAGTGCAGCATGATATAAAACTTTAAATAGTAGAACTTTATTTGTTCTCCCGTGTGCATGAATATTTCTGCATGTTTAATGAGAAGGTATGGTACATATAGGGGGAAAGGATGATGGTGTAATTAGGCAATAAGTTGGCAGAGAGAGTACGAAGGTGATTATGTAGAGGAGTAGAAGGTACAATCGTGGATATGTGCAGCTGGGGTGATGGGTCGAGGGCAATAGAGACTATAGGTTGGCATGAATGGGGCATGGGAACCAAATGGGACTGAAAGTGTAAAGAGAGTGTGAGACATTAGGGCTGCAGGAAAGTTTTGATGTTGTGATCTTCGATTTTAGTTTTTAGATATGGTGCTGGAACCCTGAGGCAGACTTTCCAACCAGCCCACCTTGGGAACTGGCAGTTTCCACCAGGCATCTCCCAGGTCTCCTGGCTCAGCTGCCATTCCAGACCGCTTCTCCCCAGACCAAAAACCAGGAGTGCGGGCGGGCGGGCATTGGGATTGCAATGTTCAGAAGGAGCTCAATGAGGAGAAGCAGCTCATTTCCTGATTAGGCACAGTCCTCTCGAACCAAGACTGAGCTGAACAACAATGTCTGTCAGAACTTTTTCTCAGCTCATTTTGATTGTTCACCTTTAATTGTGTTTGCTTTTCATTTTGGAGAGCAGATATTCTGTCTTTCACACTTTCTCCAGGCGTATATTTTGTTTACTTATTCAACCACTCAACTTTATCTCACTCCAGAATTATTCAATATTCCCAACCCTATATCCTACATCAAGCCTTGCCTTTTGTTCTTTTTCCTATCTTTTCCCCCTTTCATTTGCTTAAAGTCTATTGTGTATCTAACCATGTCCTATTCCAATGAAAGGACAGCAGCTGGAAAGGTTAACTCCGTGTCACTCTGCACAGGCACTACCTGATCTGTGGAGCAGTCCCAGTATTCTCTATACTCCATAGTTGGTCTGCTTCGTAACATTTTGTGATGTAGTAGCTTATTTTGGTCACTTGCCTTCAGTTGGCTTGTATCATCTGACTCAAATGTGCCAAGCCCGATCTGTGGAAAACAGTCCATCATTTTCCCGCTGACACATTAAGCTCAGGGGTTCCCAGCTTTCTGCAAGCTTGAGGAGGTCCATTCATGATTGCTACAATCGCCCTCTGACCACAAAGATTGAAAAGGCCTCTCTCCTGATTGAAATCAATCTATTGTGCAACATTTTAAGGTGTGCATTGACTCCAATATGGAAATGCTGATTCCTCCTCATCAGTTTCTAATTCTTCACGTCTTATCCTCCAACTTTCAGTCGTGTGCAATTGATAGTGTCCTCACTTCTAGTGGTTAAGCCACTCCAGAATATCTTATGTTAATGACACTTATTATAAAACTCAAATGGATCTTCAGGAGCTCTGTGGAGACATGTTACACTCTAGACTTAAATTGTTGGCAGATTTAAGATTATGGAAGAAGAAATATATATATTAGCAACTACATACAAATTAATATTTGAATTAACTTGTTATTAAATTGCAATCTTATTTTCATCTTTGCTTGATTTTCATTGCAAGCACTTCTTAGATTCTAACCAGGTCTATCCTTCAAAGCTTATTTCCATGCATTCTCAGCATTTGGCTGTTGCAAGCAAGGCTGGTGTTTATCAACCATCCCCGATTGTCCTAGGAAAGGAGGTGAGGTGCTTGCTTCTTGAACCAGTGCAGAGTTTTGGTGAAGGAACTGGCATAGTGCTGTTTATCAGGAGACTCCAGGATTTGAAGGCAGTGATGGTAAAGGAGCAATGTGTCCATGCCAGGAGGGTGTGTGACCTGGAGGGCAATGTGAAGTTACTAATGTTCTCATATAGCTGCTGTTCTTCTCTCTGGTGGAAGTTGAAAGTTTGGGAGATGCTGTCAGGAAAGTGCATCAACCCTGAAACACTATCTCACTACCTCTTATGCAGAGTTTAAACATCTCACAACACCAGGTTATAGTCCAAAAGGTTTACTTGGAAGCACTGGCTTTCGGAATGCCGTTCCTTAATCATGTGGCGTATAATGATCTTATCCTCCACAACCTGATGATGGAGCAGTGCTCCGAAAGCTAGTGTTTCCAAATAAACCTGTTGGACTATAACCTGGTGCTGTGTGATTTTTAACTTTGTCCACCCCAGTCCAACACCGGCATCTCCAAATCATCTCTTATGCAGAAAGATCTCCTGTAAGGTTGTGAATGCTGCTGAAATCATTTTCTCCTTTTAAACCCACTTGACCACAATCAAATCGTAACAATATATTCTAATCACAGTACATGCTTTTGAACATTTTTCTCCCATTCGCTTGGTCATGCTTCCTGTGCCCTTCTGTGACTTCACGGCACATTCCTGCTTCAGAACCGATGCCCAACACCAATGATCCTGACTCTTTTATTATTTCCATCTGCCATAGCTTACGGGCAAGAGGACAGATGCGAGAAACATTTGCAAAGGTCAAACAGCTCAATTTTAACTTGTCAAGTTCTTTCATTTGCATAATGGAAGTAGTATTTAATTGGACAACTAACCCCACTGCTTTCGGTTCTGCTGCTGGATACAAAGCAATTTTCCATTGAACTATGACCTTAGGAATTACCTTTTGAAAGTTCCAGGTAAATTTGGATTCTACCATTGGGTTTTCGAATCTAGTTCCACACATTGAGACTTCTTTTTACTGACATTGAAGGTGCTTTATAAATGCAGATTGTTGTCAGAATAAGGTAATTGCATCAAGTGGAGCAGTGAGGGAAGGATCCTCCATTTGGCCCCTCTTTCTTAAAAATTTGTTCTTGGGATGTTGGCATCACTGGCAAGGCTGGCATTAATGGCCCATCTCTAATTGTCCTGGTGTAGGTGGTGTTGGGCTGCAGAGATACTCAGATTGTGCTGTTCGGGAGGGAGTTCCAGAATCGCAACCCAGCAACAGTCAAAAAACAAAGATTAATTTCTAAGTCAGGATGACTATGGCTAGGGGCAGGGGGTAGTAATTTGCAGGAGATGGTATTCCTATGCTCCTGTTGGCCTTGATGTTCTAGGTGGCACAGTTCACAGGTTTGGAAGGTGCTATTACAGGAGCCTTGGAGAGTTGCTGCAGTGCATCTTGTAGATGGTCCACACCGAGGCCACTGTGCATGGGTGATGGAGAGAGTGTCAATCAAGTGGGTTGCTTTATCCCAGATGCCTTCAAGCTCCTCTTCAATGTTGTTGGAGCTCCATTCATCCAGGTCTTCTATCCAGGTATTCTATGGAGGGTATTCTATCACATTGCTGACTTGTAACTGGTAGCTGGTAAACAGGCTTTCGGGAGTTGAATTACATATCACAGAAATGTCAGCCTCTGATTTGCTCTTTCACCACAATACTTATATGGACATTGTCACTGACATATCTATTGTAGGCTGTAATGGTAGATTTCTTCTTTCATCTGGATGACCAATATCCACCTCCCTTTTCACGTGAGAACCCTGGGTATGTTTAGATGAACTCTCCCTGTCTTTACCGTAATGCCATAAGATAGAATAGCCGAAATAGGCCATCCACCTCATTGAGTGCATTCCATCATTCACTGAGATCGTGGTTGATCTCATAATTCTCACTTCACTTCCCTGCCTTGTCTCCTTAACCCTTATATGATAACCAGGTGATGGCAGGTGGGACTAGCTTGGGTTTGGATATCTGGTCGCATGGACGGGTTGGACTGAAGGATCTGTTTCCATGCTGTACATCTCTATGACTCTATGACTCTATGGCTATAACCTGGTGTTGTGTGACTTTTGACCTTTATTAACAGAAAGTAACACTCATACATTGTCTAGATTTGTCCTTAAAAGGTATAATGATAAGGAAATTTGCAGTAAGTTACAACACAAATTCATAATCACAAATCCTCTCTCTCGTATTGTTCATGATCCCGATTCGTATCGGGATATATCCCTTCTCAGAAAGGTCAACATAATGTCCTCCAAATGCTATTTCATAAATAACCATAAAAGGGTTAATGAGTCATGCAGATAAACTCTATCTCCATCTAAAAGACTTTCTTTGCTTCCCTGCAATCTCATCCTCTAATGCTTTCATGTTGCAGACTGGCTTTGAATGCTCCTTCCCACGCGCATGGACTCCTGCAGTGATGCTGTTCCTCTGTAGAGTCTCTGTTGCTTCCCCTTTCCTTGATTCCCTGCCATGGAATTGCACCTTTGCTAACTCCTATAGACATGTTCAGCCTCTGATATTTTCTGTTCCTCAGACTCATCTTCAAATATCTTCAACTCTGCATCTAGTTACTCTTTTCCGTTGCTCCCTCCTGCATAGATGCTTGGATTGTCAATCCTCTAGCATGCTTCCAAACACTTCCCAAACTAAAATGTAATCTCCTGGAAAACTCATAGTGACGCGAGAAAACATTATGAGCTCTTTTATAAAAATGGCTTTGACCACCTTTATTTATTTGATGTAATGATGTTGCAGGTAGGAATTAACACAAAAGCATAAAGTGTTGTGCAAATTTGAAAACAGAAGTAAAAAAAGTAACCATTGCTGCAGAACGTGCAGAAAGTGTGTATAGTGAAACATAGAAGTAACTTATCCAGTGGAGTCCCTGACCTCAAACATTAGCTCTGCTTTTCTCTCTCCATGGACACTGACTGACCTGCTGAGTATTTGCAGCATTTTCTCACTTTAAGTCGATCTGATGGACAGTCAAGATTCTGTCAAATGCAGCAGGACTTGGGCGACATCCAAGCTTAAGCTGATTAGTATCAAACAGCATTCACTCTGCACTCCATGCCAGGCCATGATCATTTCCGACGAGAGAATCTAACCATCTGCCCTTGATATTCATTGGCATTGTTGAATCCCCCACTCAATATCCTGACGGTTATCATTGACCAGAAATTGAACTGGACCAGCTAAATAAATACTATGGCTTCAGGGGCAAATCAGACGCTAAGAATTCTTCTGCGAGTAACACACCTCCTGACTCCCCAAAGCCTGTCCACCATTCACAAGAAATGGTGAGATGTGTGTTGGAGTCCTCTCCACTTGCCTGAATGGTCAACAGCAACATTCAAGTAGCTCAACCCTGTCCAGGACAAAGAAACCCATTGTTTGGCATCTCATCCACCACCTAAGCACAGTGGCAGCAGTGCATTCCATCCAGAAGGTGCATTGCTGTAACTTGCCAAGCCTCTTCTGACAGCATGTTCCAAAACTCTGACCTCTACCATTTAGAAAGGCAAGGGCAGTAGAAGCATGGTGCCAGCACCACTTGAGAGTTCTCCTCCGAGCCACATACCAAACTAAAGTGGAACTAAATTGCTGTTCCTTCTCTGTTGCTGGGTCAAAATCCTGGAGCTCCCTCCCTAACAGCACTGTTTGTATCTCTACACTCAAGAACTGCAATGCTGCCAGAATGAAACTTACCACCACCTTCTCCAGGATAATTAGGATGGACATCAAATACTGGATTAGCCAGCAATGCCTGCATCCCATGTATGGATATTTTTAAAAATCACATAAGAAATAATCTTACATTCAACTTTATACTGCACAGGTAAAATTAAAGGATTCGTTTGTGGAAGAGGGAGTTGGTTAGCTCAGGTGGCTGGATGGCTGGTTTGCAGATGCCAACAGTGATACCAACAGTGTGGTTTAATTCTTGGACTGGCTGAAGTCACCAGGGAGGTCCCACCCTTACATCTGACCCCTTGCCTGAGCAGTGATAACCCTCAGGTTAAAGTCACCACTGATCATTTCTTGCTAATGAGAGAGCAGACCTATAGCAACTTTGTATGTTTTGTTAAAAATCACACAACACCAGGTTCTCGTCCAACAGGTTTAATTGGAAGCACACTAGCTTTTGGAGCGTCGCTCCTTCATCAGGTGATAGTGAAGGAGCGGCGCTCCGAAAGCTAGTGCTTCCAATTAAACCTGTTGGACTATTACCTGGTGTCGTGTGATTTTTAACTTTGTACACCCCAGTCCAACACTGGCATCTCCAAATCATATATTCTTTGTGGTATCATTTAGCTCACTTGGCTGGAAAGCTGGTGTGGTGACCCTTAGTGCAAAGCACCACCAGTCCTCTCTCTTTCTCTCTCTCCCTCTCTCTCCCCCGCTCTCTCCAATGAGAGAGCAGTCCTGTGACCTTTACCCTTTGAAATGAAGTCACTGTTGTAGGTGGCAGCCAGTTTACACACAACAACCCATCACACATAACAATGCATTGATATCTTGATTACCTACATCGTTGGTTGGTTTGGCTCACTTGGATGGACAACTGACTTGCTAAGGTGGAATGAAGCCAACAGTGTGGGTTTAACCTCTGTACTGACTCAGGCTATCACAAAGGATTGTCCTTAGTGACCTGTTCCCTCACCTGAGGCATGGTGACCCCCAGGTTAAAACACTACCAGTCATCTCACTTCAATGGTCTGATAAGATGATGACGATTTTACCCTTTTACTTGATCTGTGCTAGTAATATAGTTCAAGACCAGGGAGAATCCAATGCTTTTCTTGAAAATTTCACTTTTGGAATTTTACATCCAGCTGAAGTGGCAGACAGAGAGTAAGCATAGTGCAATAGTGCAGCACTTCCCCAGCACTGCAATGAAGTGATAGTTTAGTTCTGCGTTTGAGTTTCTGGAATAGAATTGGACCCTGCAGCCATGTGACTTTCAGTTGCAAGAGGCTTGCTCACTGAGCCAAAGCTGATATTTCCTCAGCTATGTGGCTCTTTTGAATCTAATAAATAGGTTAATTTTCTTTCCTGAGGGAAATAAAAATGATTATAAAGAACATGCAGATGTGGTTCACAAGGGCTGACTGAATTTTATGCTCAAAATTGCAATGCTCTGGTTGCTCACTATCTAGGGTTTGACTTCTCTTTTACATTTAATAATTATCAAAAGCATTGCCCACTTCTCCCTGTGCATGTTGTCCAGATATTTGTATTGTTACTTCATCGAAAACAGCAACATGTGTTTGACATCACAAAAGATCCAATGAACAGATATAAATATTGTCAAATACAATTTGGCACTGAGACACATGGAGAGATATGGACAACTCATGGAGTCATACATCATGGAAACAGACCCTTCAGTTCAACCAGTTCACGCCAAACATAATGTCAAACTAAACTCATCCCACCTGCTTGCTTCTGGCCCTTATCCCTCCAAACCTTTCCTATTCGTGTACCTATCCAAATGTCTTTTAAACATTGTAATGGTACCTACATCCACCACTTCCTCAGGAAGTTCATTCCACACATGAACCACCCTCTGTGTAAAATATTTGCCCCCATGTCATTTTTAAATCTTTCTCTTCTCACCTCAATAATGTGCCCCCTACTGTTGAAATCCCTCTACCTGGGGAAAAAGCCAACTACTATCCACGCTATCTATGCCTCTCACTATTTTATAAACTTCTATTAGATCACCTCTCAACATCCTACCCTCCAGTGAAAATAGTCCGAGCCTGTCCAGCCTTTCTTTATAACTCAAACTTTCCACACCCAGCAGCATCCTCGTAAATCTCTTCTGAACCCTCTCCGTTTGGAAAGTTTGGTCAAAGAAGCCGGGTTGAAGGAACATTCTAAAAGAGATAAAGGAAAGTGGTGCATTTTCCACCACACTCCTGCCTTGTGGCTTGTAGATGGTAGAGAGGCTTTGCTGAGACAGGAGGTGAGTTGCTCTTGCAGCCACACTATTGATATAGCTGGATCAGTTCAGGTTCCTGTCAATGGTAGCCCCCAGCTATTGACACTCGGAGATTGAGTAATGCCATTGAATGTCAAGTGATGATGGTTTAATTCTCTCATCTTGGAGATGGTCATGACTGGCACTGTATAGCACGAATGATATTTGCCATTTTTCAGCCCAAGCTTGACTTTTGTCCAGGTCTTGCTGCATATGACACAGAGTACTTCAGTATCTGAATTATCACAAATGGTGCAGTCATCAGCTTCAGACATTATGGTGGAAGGCAGGTTATGGATGAAGCAGTTGAAGCTGATCAGGATCCCAGGGTAATGTTTTGAAGAACAGCAGAGGAACTCTCCCTGCTAATCTGACCAATCCCATTTCCTCATTTACTTTCAATTATTGGCAATTCCAGACGACAGGTGCAACTTGAACACACACACACACACACCCCAAGAAATATTCTCTTAAGGCTGCTCCTCAAACTGTGAAAATAAAGCTCTGTCACACTTGGGCATATTCCACAAAGTTTTGAGTCAATTATCACATTTTTAAAAGCTGCATCTTGACATGTTTTTGGTTATGTATAGTTAAAATAGAAATGAAAATACTCAGCATCTCTATTAGAATCTGTTGAGTATGAAACAAATGTCATAATTTGGCTTTATGATTTGACCTCTTTGCAGGAAAAAGTGAAACGAATACCCTTGTGTCCAGTTGTTGCTAATGTAATTATTGCAATATATATTGTATAAAGAAGGCTAACTTGCCTCTTTAGTCATTTAATGTAGCATGTAAAATGGCTGCCAGAGGCCCAATGACTGATTCTTATAAATTCTTTGCCAATCAAAAGCAGATGGGATGTTAGTTTGATATCAATCACAAAGGGAGCCATTTTGGAATTCGATTGCACTTTTGGATGACATAATGGGTTTTTAAAGATGTGAGAAATCAAGACTTCTGAACCATGTAAGTGGAATTTCAGCAATTGACTTCAGTCTGTGGGACAATGATTCATCCAAAGTGAATATCATAGCCATCTGAAATTTGAACTGTATAAAATATTCATTTTAAAATCAGACCGTCAAGATGAACTCCGATGAGACAACATCAGAGTTGAAAAGTGTGGTGCTGGAAAAGCTCAGCAGGCCAGGCAGCATCTGAGGAGCAGGAGAATCGACGTTTCGGGCATAAGCCCTCCTTCAGGGCTTCTCCTGCTCCTCGGATGCTGCCTGGCCTGCTGCGCTTTTCCAGCACCACACTTTTCAACTCTGGTCTCCAGGTATCTGCAGTCCTCACTTTCTCCTGAGACAACATCAGAGAAAGGGATTGCAACAGGGAGAGCAGAAAAATGTAAACCAGCCATAAGACCGCTGCACTAAACCAGGCTACCACGATTACAAGCTGCAGTACAGTAGGAATAAAATGAAAGAGCCTGTAATCCCTGTCAGAACTTGTCAGTCCAAGCAAGTCCATGTTCTGTGCAAGCAATCTCCATGACTCAATGGCAGAAGCCATCTTAGCTGCTGAATTCTGACTTTAACTTATCAAGCCCTTCACTCTGAAAGATTTCAAGCAAGTAATGGGTCTGCAAAGGTAATGGACCGAGCTGATTTTCATCCTTATAAGTATATTTATCTGTATCGACTTTTAATCTTGGTATTTCTTATTTTGTCTAATGACTGTATCACCCATGTAACTTTCAGCAATAGTTATGCAACACACTAATCTTTGAATAAAGGCAAAATACTGCAGAAACTGGAAACCTGAAACATAGAGAATGCTGGTAAAACTCAGCAAGTTTGGTGGCATCTGAGCAGAGAGAAACAGAGTCAATGATTCGAGTTTGGTATGACTTCTTCAGAACTTACATTAACTTTTGTTCTTGTTTTAAAAATAATGCTTTGTCGTTTGTTATTTTCAGTTGTAATATGAAGAAAAATTAAAGGGATCATAGATGGGCTATCAAATTCACAGCATTGACAGCATTAGTGGTTGTGACTCCAAGACACAAAAAAAATCAACTCATTTTAAAGCTACTTCTGCTTTGAGCTTCTGTGTCATTGTCAGCAGCCGAAAACGATGAATTAATTCTGACCGATTCAAGTGCTTTCCTCCTTCAGATTGATTCTAATAGCCACCAATTCCAATCTTCAGTCAATCCTCTGTGCTCCAGTATCGTCTGAGCCTACTCTTGGCCTCTGCTTCCTGGTTGTCTCTGGCAACTCTTAGCCCCAGTGAAGAAAATGGGTCTCTATTTTGCCCATGAACTAGAATGGGGTGAACGAGAATCGCAGCAGTGTGAAAAGAGGCCGTTTGGTCCATTAAGTGTGCACCGACTGTCCAAAGAACATTTCACCCAGACCCCACCCTATCCCCATGACCTCACATTTCTCATGGCTAACATCCCTGGACACTATGGGATAACTCAGCATGGCCAACCCACCGAATCTACACATCTTTGGATAGTTGGAAGAAACTGCAGCACCTGGAGGAAAACCCATGCACACACGTGGAGAATGTGCAAACTCCACATAGATAGGCTGGAATCGAACCTGTGTCCCTGGCGCTGTGAGGCAGCAGTTCTGGCCACTGAGCCACCATGCTGCCCAACAATACTGACTGATAAACTTTATAAATAGATGTAACAACACTTCTTGTTCATATCACAAATCTCCTTAACACGTCTGGTACAGTTTAGATCTCTGTTCAGCACCCGCTCTGCATTAATAAGCCCTGTGCCAGAATGGGCCCTCCTGGAGTACAACAAACATTTTGACCAGAGTGACGCTGCAGTCAGATCCTGCAGACCTAACTTTGCTTCCTACTCGTCTTCAGTGTGGCCTGTTGATGCATCAACGAAACATGATACAAAAATCAACTGTTTTTCTTTGAAGGTGTCAATTAGGACACAAACATCTTTTCAACTGGAAATCTCATCTGGGTTGGCAAACATCATGAAATCAGTTTTGATCCTGCCACTGTTTAGATGGAATATGAAAGGCCTCCTGATGTTTCCTTTCGTCAAATGCAGCCTTTTTATTTCCGACAAGCTCTTTAAACGCAGGTTCTTGTCAGTTTGCAAGAAGTGTGACGCCCATAAGCACGACATGAATGCAGTCCATTTCAACGGCTGCACCTTGCACCCTCTTGTGGTCAGAACGAGGGTAGCTGAATCAAAGTGGTGGCTGATTGATAAATTCTGTGACTCCGCACTCAGATTTACACCAAAAAAAAAGCCTGTCACTTCAACAAAAAATGCCTACTCTGCATAATCCCCTTGTTTACCTTCCCTTTTCATCTCTCTCTCTCTCTCTCTCTCTCTGTGGGCTCTGTCTCCATTTACCTGCTCACTTCTCCCCACCCCCACCTCCCCTACTTTGGCATCAGCATCAATGTCACCTTTTCCTTTTTGCGAACAATCACCGGACTCTGCTTTCCGCTGCTGAGTTACCAGCAGTTTCAGATGGCTAGCATCCACATTGCTTTGTCTCATTTAAGAACAGCATCTCTCTTGGTTGTTAGTCTCCCACTCCCAGCAAGACAGAAACTTCACAAAAATCTGTGAATCCTATGAATGACCAAGGAAAATATGTTTAGCAAGAAGCTTTGGAGCAAGGGATTAGATTTTTGTTTTAAGAACAAAACACTGCACAAAGTAGAAAAAACAGAACGGATTGCCAGTGCCTACAATGTGCAACTTCATTCTGAGGAATGGTGAAGTATAATTATATTTTTATGAAAGCATGCTACAAAGTGCAAACAGGAGTCCCCTGTTGATATATTAATTAAAAACAGTGATTCTGCATTTCACTCATTGGAAGACTAATTACACTTGTTTGCTACAAGAGTAATAATGAGAACAAATATTGAATCATGAAGACATGTTGTTTAACTCGGTTTCCATCAATTCAATCCCACTTATGGGACAACTGTGAAATCTGAATGCGAAAACGATTTCTCAGCCTTCATTTTCATCTGCCTCCATGGTGTCCCATTTCGTTTCTCAATTACATACACTCACATTTCGAAACACCCAGGCCTCTGCTCAATGAGCCTGATACAAATCTGAATCTCTGCTCAGACTGTTGGGTAAGTTTCAGGCAAGTCACAGGATTGAATTTAACAAAAGATTCACTCAGCGTTAATTTTGGCAAGTCCTACAGAGGGTTTCTTCCCATGTGTTACTTAGAGTCATAGAGTCATAGACATGCACAGCCCGGAAACAGAACCTTCAGTCCAATTCGTCCATGCCGACCAGATATCCTAACCTAATCTAGTCCCATTTGCCAGCGCCTGGCCCATATCCTTCTAAACCCTTCTTATTCATGTACCAATCCAGATTAATTAAATGTTGCAATTGTAGTAGCCTCCACCACTTCCTATGGCAGCTCATTCCATACATGAAGCATTCTCTGTGTGAATAAAGTTGCCCCTTAGGTCTCTTTTATATCTTTCCCCTCTCACCCTTAACCTGTGCCCTCTAGTTCTGGAGTCCCCCACCCCAGGAAAAAGACCTTGTCTATTTATCCTATCCATGCCCCTCATGATTTTATAAATTTTGATAAGGTCTCCTCTCAGCTTCCCTGCTTCCACTCCATCTCTCTGGTGCCACAGTTGTGGTATTGTCTACAGTATTCAAGAAGTGCCCACAGCTACCAAGAGTCTTTCTGGGGTTGTCAGTCATGCCATATTTAATGGCTAGCTGTGCACCAGGTCACGGATCACTGACAGCCAGCAATAACCTTTCACAGGAAACATAGTGGGTTGCAAGTGAGAAAGAAAAGCTTCTTAGGGCACAGGTGACACTTCATCGGAAACAGAAGCTCACATTCTTAAATGTAATATCACTTTATATCATCACCCATTGATCGACTGTCATTGTAACTGCAGCTCCAAGAATGCAGCTCCACAGGGTCCACATCCTCATCACCAGAACCCTGTCTGAAAGAGTGTTACTCTTTCCCTAACACCCAACGCAGTGTAACATCTTGTCATTGTTCAATATGGGAGCATCTCATGTTGTGAAGCCTTCAAATTGATGGCCTTAGAAGTGGCCCGAGAAACCGTGGTGTCATCTTCCAAGATTGTATAGACTCTGGAACAAGTTGGAAGTAGCTAATGTAACCCCACTAAATTAAAAAGGGAGGCAGAGAGAAAAAGACAGAATTATAGACCAGTCAGCCTGCGGCTAGTTGTCAGAAAGATACTAGTGTCTATTCTAAAAGATTTAAGAGCTGGGCACTTGGCAGGATTGGACAGACTGAGCATGGATCTACAAACGGGAATTCATGCTTGAGACATCTACTTGAATTCTTCAAGAATGAAACTGACAGAGTGGATGAGGAGGGGGAGCCAATGGATTTGGTTTATTTGAACTTTCAGAAGATGTCAATATATGAAAATGAGCCCCTCACTAAAATGGGACTATGGTAATTTTCATGTTCATCTTGTAGATCACTCAAGCCACTGTGCAATGGAAGTGAACGGAGTGAATGTTGAAGATGTTAAGAACAAATCAAATGGATTGTTTTGTCTTAGATTATGCCAAGCTTCTTGAGTCTTGTTGGAGCTGCACTCCAGGCAAGTGGACAGTATGCCAGCACTCTCCTTCCTTGTAGATGATGGATAGGCTTGGGGAATCAGGAAGTGAATTACTCGCAAGTTCTGACCTGCTCTTGTGGTCTCAGTATTTAGGTACTGGCCCAGTTGAGTTTTTGGTCAATGGCAGTCCCCGGGATGGTGATAGTAGGGGATTCAGTGTTGGTAATGCTATTGAACTTTACGGGGTGAGCAAAGTACCAGACGAAGTGCACTGTTGGCCTCTGAACAAAGAGTCAGTGACTCTCAGAGAAGAAGAAAAGGGAAACATAGATATGAGAAAAGTCAGCAAGCACAATGTATAAATGGGCATCTTGTAGCTGTGTCTTACAGCAAAACTATGGGCTTTATGGGTCCTCTTGATTTCCAATGCATTAAAGCTGACTTAATTGGATAACAGATCTTAGTCTTTTACCTATCTTTTGCTGATGGAGACATGGACAGGGAGACTACTTGGCCGCAGTACACATTCATAAATTCTGAAGTCAGAAAATGCTGTGCTAATCCTCCACTGATTAATTAGCAGTTGCTTACCTTCATGTCTGAGCTTTTCTCTTCTGTGTCAAGTAA
The DNA here is from genome assembly GCF_004010195.1 of Chiloscyllium plagiosum. NCBI lineage: Eukaryota > Metazoa > Chordata > Chondrichthyes > Orectolobiformes > Hemiscylliidae > Chiloscyllium > Chiloscyllium plagiosum. Next base: position 43,998,937 of record NC_057732.1, on the reverse strand, counting down.
CCTAAAACCCACAAACTACCCACGTCATCTCTGCAGATTCACACATGTCCATCAAGAAGCAGCAGTCATAATGATCCCATACAAAGCAGGTGGAATAACGGCTCAACTTTTTGATTGGGCTGGTCATGAGGACATCAGTGCAGATGTTCAATGGAAGTTAGACAGTCAGTAATAGAAAAGAAAAGGGGTTGCTGTTGTCAACTTATGACATGTTCCTTTTGTGGAGTTTATAATTGCACTAAATGTATTCACTATATCACATATAACATATTCATTAATATGATACTTGAATTTTACACTTTCAGAGCTACAAGCAGAAACATCACAACAAAAGAGAAATTCTACCAGAAATTAATGGGCTGAACAGAACATGAGCTACTTTTCCACTGCAAAATAGGGGACAGATTGAATCTGTCTAACAATATTAAGAATTTTGTTCATCTAATGGGCAGAGACACTTGATGCTCAATTTTACTAATGCACAGTATAGGCAGGAGAGCTCAGTTGGAGGTTGTGTACACTGACAAATTGCAGACACTTTGTCCATCCTTTTTCACTCATTAAACTTAACAGATGGATGATTCTGGCCAGGATTCCTATGATTTCTAAGCAGTTGAAACCAGCCTGCAAAGCTGCCAGTTAGGAATCTACAGTCAGAAATACACAGTCAGTAAATTGGCCCTTCCTGGACAATGCCAGGAGTTAATTTATGAAATGAAACTACTTCATAAATGGGCAATGGGCCTGGGCTCGGATGCTTGGGTTAAATGGGTTTTCCAACAGGATGACAATCAATCATCGGGCAGTGGCTGTGCCCCTCCCCTGAGTTCACCAGCTGGTAGCTCGAAGACAGGCTCACAAGCCAGCTAATGGATGGAAATGCTTCTCGATGCAGGAAGGCCAGTGGGCAGTCCGCAGCTAGGGAGAAAAAGCAGACTGCTATTCCAGTAAGAGACAGAGAGAGAGAGAGCGAGAATGAGAGAGAGAGAGGATGCCTCCAGCTTTCACATTCCAACTTTTAAGACTTTTAAAGTAAGAATTGGTCACTGCACCTACAGCCGCAGCTGTTCCCCAGTAGGTGGGGAGGTTTTCATAGTCTGCCTGGAGCACCAGCCCCTGAATTGCCACAGGTAGGCTGTCTCCCCTGGGAGCTGGCCTGTACTCTGACATCTTGGGAACCTGCAGAGCTCCTGGAGAATTCCACTCAGCCGCTGACCGTAGACCTCAGTAGACTATGCCCCTTCATTAATGCAGGTGGCATGGATATCCCATACGACATTATGAGTTTACCCGCAGCAGGTGGACTGCAGCAGCTCAAGAAGGCAGCTCACCACCACCTTCCCATGGACAACCAGGGATAGGCGAAATAACTGACTCCACTAGGTTCACCGACATCCCATGAATGAATAAAACAAATGCACCATCGAAATGGTTCTGAACATTTTAGCCCCATGCTTCATAAAAATAATGATCTGCAGGTTGCCATTCTCCTCATAGTTACTTTGCACCTGCTATGACTTGCTCTTCCAAAGCCCTCCTCCATGCCTTTCTTATATGCCAATGTGAACCTGCCAAGTGCCCACTCTGATTAAGCTTGAGCTCATCCAAAATCTCATGGTGAAAACCCTTCGAAAAAACTCAATGCAACTCGCCCTGAACAAAAAAGAAAATGATTCATCCCAATGTCAACCCTTACCATTAATGTGGATTTTGCAATGCAACAAAACATGCTAGAAATATCTCAGCGAATGAATCATTTTCTGATGATATTTCAGTGCTGGTAGGGTTTGACACAAAAAGATTGCAAGGTGAAGGATCAGCCCATTCATACACCTTTATTCAGTGTGTGATGCGAATGACATATATTCCAGGTCAGATTCTGTAGAAAATATTTCCATTCATTAGCTTTAATATGGCCCATTTTATCTTGTGTAATGAATCGAGTCAGTTGACAAAGAACTTATCCGCAGAGTGTCAACTAGGAACAATGTGGCTGAGGAAAATGATGCCAGTTGTAATTTATGATCATTACTTTCAACAGCAGTGAACTGTATCAAAAAAAGGTTCAAAATTAATGTCTCAATGTGTATTGCCAGCTCTCATTCAAAAGCAGCTCTCAGGCTAGATCATCTGCTCATTGCACCATCCTTCTCTAATGCAATTTGGGATTTTTTCAGACACTCCTCCATGAAATGTCTATCCAATAAATCTAATTAGATCTTTGGAAACTGAAACAGGGAAGGAGATAATTACTCTAAATTTGGGCATTATAGTACAATTTCTTAACTGGTCAGAAACTGGGTGCTTTCAGACAGGGAGTGTTTCAAACATTGCACCTGCCGAGCCTCTGCCTGTGGGAAAATGGCCCACTGGTCACAGAATGCTGGGGAACCAACTCATTAGCTGGCAGAATGAAATTACACATCTGCCCATCTTTTGTTCCCACCCATGTCATGGCTTGAAAATTCAGCAAACTTTATTATAAATTATTGTGTTTTATTGTGCATATTGGGGAGCAGATAAATAAGCAGAGCAGAGACAAAATGTTTGAGAGTGAGTGAAGTAGAATGGAGGTTAGATTTCTTGCTTATAACTTGCATCCAAAGCAACGTATCCATGGAAACCGCATGCATATGTCTCTCAAGCTATAATGAACAGATAGGGAAACATAAAGTTCAATCAAAACTTTCAATTGTTTCCTCTGAGGCCTAATCTTGCTATTTATGCTTAACTTAGGTTTTCTTCCTTATTTGCCTGAAGTTTGTTCCCTGAGTGTTAGACTCCCTCCACAACAGCTTGGTGACATTGCCATAATTCTGACATAAGCCTGAATGGTGAATGTTGACAGGGACATTTGGCACTGATGAGTCTTGGAGTTGAAACTACTCTTAGCTTTGCCTCCTGCAGTGGACATCTGATGAGCACTGCTCTGATAGAAGTGGGACCCCTCATCAATTTTTCTTTATCTGAAGCTGTGAGTTGTTAAAGCCAATTCCAGAACCCCATTGGTACCTTGGTCAGAAATGGGAAATCAAACCTGCATCCTTTTGGGTCAACATCACTCCACCTCTCGTCAAGCTATTGCGAGAGTCCTGGTTTACAAATTGTGTATCACATCACTAACAGTTAGAAGAAGATGTGTATTTGTACAGAGTCCTTCCAGGGCAGCCCAATACACTTTTCAACCAGTGAAACACTTTTGAAGTCACCATAGTCCCAGAAGGCTCTTCTTCAACAGAGAGAGGTGATTGGTATTGGTTAATCTGAGGGTCACCACACCTCAGATGAGGTAGAGAAGGTAGAACCTTCTTGGGACTTCAGTTGGTTTGGGAACTGAACCCATGCTATTGGCCTTAGTCTGCATCACAAACCAGCCATCCAGCCAACTGAGTGAACCCCTTTTTTTTGAAGTGCAACTATGAAACTATTGTAACATAGGAAGCACTGGTACCAATTTCCACACAGTAAAGCTTCAAAACAGCAATAAGATAAATGACTAGAAGATTATTTAATTTTGAAGGTTAAGTGTTGACCAGGACTTCCAAAATTACATTTGTTGCTTCTAGATCTTCCTAAATATACACCAAAAATCATCCATTTAATTAAGAGAGAAATTCATACCAAAGGTGAAATCACTAATCTTGTAGGATGAGGGTTGAAAGCACAGAAAATATCACAGATCTATGTTGAGATGATTCCTGTGACATAGTGCTCTTTCTTCAGAAATTTACGTTGACTCCAAACAGGTGAGCAGCCAATTACATCTATTTAGTGGCCATTTTCTGATTGAGGTTGGACTTTTCTGCGATCAGAAATGTCACCCATTGTACGTAGTACCGTGACTAGGTTTAGTGTCCAGGCGTCAGCAAGAGAACGTTTCCTTTAAACCTTGTCCCTCTCCCACAGGTGTAGGCACAGACAGGCCTGGAGAAGCTTCCTCTTCATATGGTCATCTGGCCTTTCGAGGCACCCTGAAGGTCCCTCAAATGTTCATCTCTCCTGGTGGAACATTTGATCTAGATGGAGAAAGAAAGTTTGCTTGATACGGCATTTTTCGTAACGTTGGGACATTGCAAAAGCTATTACAGCCAATGAAGTAAAATCACTATTGCAATGTGGGAAATGCTGCAGCCAATGTGTGCACAGCACGATGCCACAACAAGCTGTGCGATAATGAGACAAGAATTTCATGTGGTGCTGATGGACGATGGACTATTATTGGTTAGGATACCAGGAAATAGTGCCATGAGATCTTTAAGAGAGGGAGGATGTGCCTCCAGGTTCACACATTATCTGGAAGGTGGATTCCATTCATTTTTAATATCTGTGTTTATCATTCTAATGTTGGATCAAGAGAGATCTCAACGCTGATATCTTAACATTATCTAGCACTCTGACATTATATATTGAGTTAGGGGTAGATTCTTTACTCAGCGAGTCGTGAGTTCATGGAATGCCCTGCCAGTAGCAGTGGTAGACTCTCCCTCTTTATGGGCATTTAAACAGGCATTAGATAGGCATATGGAGGATAGTGGGCTAGTGTAGGTTAGGTGGGCTTGGATCAGCGCAACATCGAGGGCCAAAGGGCCTGTACTGCGCTGTATTTTTCCATGTTCTATGAGTCAACCTGATTCCAATTTTCTCTATTATCCTTTGTCATAATTTCTTCATCTTTGACTGCTTTGGGTTTCAATTATGTAATTATAACTCTTTCATGTTTGACAAAATCTTTCTAAAAGTTGTAAGATTAAACCATATTGGAAACATGTTTGCAATGTACTCAAGTCGATTAAGGAAGACCACTTAAATAGGGAGTGCTTACAGATGTAATATGAACATTGTTGGTCATTGAGTTACTGAGATTGAGATGTTGGCTTCTTTCTGAGCTCCTTTCCTGGAATTACTGTCTAATTTTAGGCAAGTGTAACATTCTGTAATCATTTGAAAGGGCTTGTGCTAATTAAGTGCCTAAGTGGTAGTTATGAAGGTAGACCTTCCCCAAAGGAGGTAACATGGGTTCTTGACTGTTCTCCAGCTGATGTCACTGAAGAGGCTGGGTCAGCTGGGACTTTTTCCCCTGGAGCTAGAGTCATAGAGATGTACAGCATGGAAACAAACCTTTTGTTCCAACCTGTCCATACCGACCAGGAAGCCCAACCCAATCTAGACCCATTTGCCAGCACTTGGCCCATATCCCTCCAAACCCTTCCAGATGCCTTTTTAATGTTGCAATTGTACTCGCCTCCACCATTTCCTCTGGCAGCTCATTCCATACATGCACCACCCTCTGTGTGAATAAGTTGCCCCTTAGGTCTCTTCTATACTTTTCCCCTCTGACCCTAAACCTATGCCCTCTAGCGCTGAACTCTCCCACCCCAGTGAAAAAACTTTGTCAATTTATCCTATCCATGCCCCTCATGATTTTATAAATCTCTAAGAGGTCACCCCTTAGTCTTCGACACTCTGGGAAAACAGCCCCAACCTATTCAGCCTCTCCCTATAACTAAAATCCTTTAAACCTGGAAACATCCTTGGTAGATCTTTTCTGAACCCTTTCAAGTTTCACAACCTCTTTCTGATGGGAAGGAGACCAGAATTGTACGCAATATTCCAAAGGTGGCCTAACCAACATCCTGTACAGCTGCAACGTGACCTCCCAGCCCCTATACTCAATACTCTGACCAATAAAGGAAAGCATACCAAACACCTTCTTCACTATCCTATCTACCTGTGACTCCACTTTCAAGGAGTTATGAACCTGCACTCCAAGGTCTCTTTGTTCAGCAACACTCCCCAGGACCTTACCATTAAGTGTATAAGTCCTGCTAAGGTTTGCTTTCCCAAAATGCAGCACCTTACATTTAGCTAAATTAAACTCCATCTGCCACTCCTCAGCCCATTGGCTCATCTGGATAAGATCCTGTTGTAACTTGAGATAACCTTCTTCGCTGTCCACCACACCTCCAATTTTGGTGTCATCTGCAAACGTAATAACTATACCTCCTATGTTCACATCCAAATCATTTACATAAATGACAAAAAGTAGTGGACCCAGCACCGATCCTTTTGGCACTCCACTAGTCACAGGCCTCCAGTCTGAAAAGCAACCCTCCACCACCACCCTCTGTCTTCTACCTTTCAGCCAAATGGCTTGTTCTTCCTGCATTCCATGAGATCTAACCTTGCTAACCAGTCTCCCATGGGGAACCTTGTCGAATGTCTTACTGAAGTCCATGTAGATCACGTTAACTGCTCTGTCCTCATCAATCCTCTTTGTTACTTCTTCAAAAAACTCAATCAAGTTTGTGAGACATGATTTCCCATGCACAAAGCCATGTTGACTCCCCCTAATCAGTCCTTGCCTTTTCAAATATATGTACATCTTGTCCCTCAGGATTCCCTTCAACAACTTGCCCACCACTGGCATTAGGCTCACTGGTCTATAGTTCCCTGGCTTGTTCTTATCACCTTTCTGAAATAATGGTACCACGTTAGCCAACCTCCAGTTTTCTCGCACCTCACCTGTGACTATCGATGATATAAATTTCTTAGCAAGGAGCTCAGCAGTCACTTCCCTAGCATCCCACAGAGCTCTGGGGTACACCTGATTTGATCTTGCGGATTTATCCACCTTTATGCATTCCAAGATATCCAGCATTTCCTCCTCTGTAATTTGAACATTTTTCAAGATGTCACCATCTATTTCCCCACATTCTACATCTTCCACGTCCTTCTGCATAGTAAACACTGATGCAAAATACTTGTTTAGTATCTCCCCCATCTCCTGTGGGTCCACAAAAAGGTTGCCTTGCTGACCTTTGAGGGGCCCTATTCACTCCCGAGTTACCCTTTTGCCCTTAATGTATTTGTAAAGACCCTTTGGATTCTCCTTACCCCTATTTGCCAAAGCTATCTTATGTCCCATTTTGTACCCTTCTGATTCCCCTCTTAAGTATACTAGGAGTATGAAAGGTGAGGTTTATAAAATAGTGAGGGGTTTACGTAGGGTGTATAGCAAAAGGTCTTTTCCCTAGTGTAGTGGAGTCCAAAACTAGGGGATATAGGTTTAAGGTGAGAAGTAAAAGATTTAAAACGGACCTGAGGAGCAACTTTTTCACACAGAGGATGGTATGTGTATAGAATGAGCTGCCAGAGGAAGTGGCGGATGCAGGTTCAGTTATAACATGTAAGAGACATTTGGACAGGTACCTGAATAGAAAATAGAGGGATATGGGCCAAATGCAGGCAAATGGGAGCAGTTTAGTTTGGGAAATCTGGTCGGCATGAGTCAGTCTGGGCTGTATGACTCTATGACTTGAGACCCCCTCTAAATTCTGCAATATGATTTAAATGGTGCTGGTTGGCTGCAAAACATCTCAAGGTTGTGAAAGCTGCAGTAAAAATACGCATCATTTCTGTCCATCCTTGTTCAGCCCTTCAAACATAGGAACAAACCACAGCCACATGGTCAATTGATGTGTTTTGTCAATCCAAATTGCACGATTGGATTGTAATGTCTAACGCCTCAAGGCCTGTAATGAGAAAGGTAGCAAACTTGGCCTTGTCAATGCTTTTCACATTCTGAGGTTCTTTTATTAAAACCATACGACAGATTCCTAATAATTCCTACCTGAGATCTCTAAACTGGGATTTCTAGAGCACCTTGTACCACTCCTCTCTTTCAATTAGGCCACAGTTTTGTGCTTCATTTGAGATCAACTCTGTCTTTATTCTTGGTGGCAATCTTCGGCCCTTCATTCTTCATCTCTTGCTTCACAATTTTAAAAAACATCATCAGTTTAATCAGAATATTGCCTTTCCAGATCAAGAAAGAGGTGGGATTATAAATGCAGTTTCTAGATTAGAGTGTTGCTGGAAAAGCACAGCAGGTCAGGCAGCATCCGAGGAGCAGGGAAATCGACGTTTCGAGCAAAAAGCCCTTCATCAGGAATAGAGGCAGTAAGCCTCCAGGGTAGGGGAAAGAGGAAACTGATGAAGTCTACATTGATGCCATGGGATTGAAGTGTTCCGAGGCAGAAGATGAGGCATTCTTCCTCCAGGTGTCGGGTGGTGAGGGAGTTGCGGTGAAGGAGGCCCAGGACCTGCATGTCTTTGGCAGAGTGGGAGGGGGAGTTGAAATGTTGGGGCACAGGGCGGTGGAGTTGATTGGTGTGGGTGTCCCGGAGATGTTCCCTAATGCGCTCTGCAAGACGGCGTCCAGTCTCCCCAATGTAGAGGAGACCGCATCGGGAGCAACGGATACAATAAATGACATTGGTGGATGCACAGGTAAAACTTCGATGGATGTGGAAGGCTCTTTTGGGGCCTTGGATGGAGGTGAGGGAGGAGGTGGGAGCGCAGGTTTTGCAATTCCTGCGGTGGCAGTGGAAGGTGCCAGGATGGGAGGGTGGGTTGAAGGTGGGCGTGGACCTGACCAGGTAGTCACGAAGGGAACGGTCTTTGCGGAAGCCGGAAATGGGTGGGGAGGGAAATATATCCCTGGTGGTGGGGTCCGTTTGGAGGCGCCGGAAATTCGTCGGCTGATGTGGTTTATGAGAAGGTTGGTAGGGTGGAAGGTGAGCAGCAGGGGGGTTCTGTCCTTGTAACAGTTGGAGGGAGGGGGGGTTTGAGGGCAGAGGTGCGGGATGTGGACGAGATGCATTGGAGGGCATCTTTAACCACGTAGAAAGGGAAATTGCGGTCTCTCAAGAAGGAGGCCATCTGGTGTGTTCTGTGGTGGAACTAGTCCTCCTGGGAGCAGATACAGCAGTTTGCCAATTCAAATTGCCGAACACTTACAGGGTCATCTTCTTGGGTTAGTCATATGTTAAATTGTATTAAATTTCAGTTCTAGCATGTGTGCTTATTTATACCCAACGTACACTGATGTGGTTCACTGATGTTCCATTCTTCTCCACCCTCACGCCCTATTGCTCTGAGAAACTGGGCTTCTGTTGCTTGGCCTTGGCTGCACTCAGTAACTAAGAAATTGTGTGAATGATTAATGAATACTGACCCTTGGATATTTGTCCCTTGTTTTTGGTGACCTGCACTTGAATACACTCTAAATCAGCGTGGTTGGAAGTACACACACTGAGGCAGGTATCAACATCTGCTGGAGAACCAGTAACTTGGTGAAAGTTTTGAATCAGTCTGCAGAACACCTGTTGATCTTCCAGTGCAAAGAGCGGTCTACAACTAACCACATATTGCAGATTAGCTCATTTGGAGGTGACAATGCTATAAATCATAGAATCCCTACAGTGTGGGAACCAGGCCATCTGACTCAACAAGTCCACACTGACCCTCCGAAGAGTATGCCACCCAAACCCACTCCCCTACCCCATTAGTTTACATTTCCCCTGACTAATACACCTAACTTACACCTCCCTGAACACTATGGGCAATTTAGCATGGCCAATTCACCTAACCTGCACATCTTTACATGGTTGGAGGAAACTGGAGCACCCAGAGGAAACCCACGCAGACATGGGGAGAATGTGCAAATTCCATACAGACAGTGACCCGAGGATGGAGTCGAAGCCGGGTCCCTGGCATTGTGAGGCAGCAGTGTCAACCACTGGAACCACCATGCTGCCCTGAATAATGGCCCCTTTAAGAAATGACCAGGACATACTCCAAGAAATAAGGGAGACATTCACTGGATCATATATTTAAGGTCGGTTTTCCTTAGTAAGAGGTGTTGTTTAGGAAAGGGAGACTGTGGACTGGGATTTATATTGAACTATGAAATGCAAGTATATGTTGTGGAAGACTGACTAACTCTGTTTTGGTAAATAGATAACTTGCAATATGACATAATCATAGAAACTCTTCAGAGTGGGAGCAGGCCATTCAGCCCATCACGTCCACACTGACCCTCTCAAAAGCAGACCCACACCACCTCTCTAACCCTGCATTTGCCCTGGCTAATCCACCCTGTCTGCACATCCCTGGATGCTATGGGCAATGCAGCATGGTCAATCCACCTAATCTACACATTGTTGGAATGTGGGAGGAAATCAGAGCACTTGGAGGAAACCCACGCAGACACGGGAAGAATGTGCAAGCTCCACACAGATAGTCACTCGAGGCTGGAATTGAACCCACGTCCTTGGCACTGGAGGTAGCCACTATGCTATCCTAAAGATTTCAAACATTGTGTTGAGGGACAGCTGTCAATGGGGAAAGGACAATCTCTTAGGCATCTTAGCCTAGCCTCGAGAGGTGGGAGTTGTGTAAACTTTTGCGGTAAATATCACATGTCTTTATTATACTGAGGCACATCAGCGTGCAATGTGCTGAATGAGTAAAATAGGTGGCATGGTGGCACAGTGGTTAGCACTGCTGCCTCACAGTGCCAAAGACCCGGGTTCAATTCCCACCTCAGGCAACTGTCTGTGTGGAGTTTACACATTCTCTGCGTGGGTGTGCTCCGGTTTCCTCCCACAGTCCAAAAATGTGCATGTTAGGTTAATTGGCCATGCTAAATTGCCCGTTGTGTTGGGTAAATATAGGAGAATGGGTCTGGGTGGGTTACTCTTCGGAGGGTCGGTGTGGGCTTGTTGGGCCGAAGGGCCTGTTTCCACACTGTAGTAATCTAATGTGGGTGGCACGGTGGCACAGTGGTTAGCACTGCTGCCTCACAGCGCCAGAGACCCGGGTTCAGTTCCCGCCTCAGGCGACTGACTGTGTGGAGTTTGCACGTTCTCCCCGTATCTGCGTGGGTTTCCTCCGGGTGCTCCGGTTTCCTCCCACAATCCAAAGATGTGCAGGTCAGGTGAATTGGCCATGCTAAATTGCCTGTAGTGTTAGGTAAGGGGTAAATGTATGGGTGGGTTGCGCTTCGGCGGGGCGGTGTGGACTTGTTGGGCCGAAGGGCCTGTTTCCACACTGTAAGTAATCTAATCTAATCTAAAAAATAACTGAACTTTACCATACTTTCTGTCAAATTTGAAATGTTTTGGAATGTACTTTCGTAAATGTTATGAACAAAGTATATTTTGGGGTTTGAAGAAACACAGTTGAATGAAGGGATTTTGCAGGAATGTGCAGGCATAGACGATCTTGGGACATTATCTTGGAGCAGTGCAAAGATGTATGGAAATGAGGAGCAGAGGTCTAGAGTCTTCAACATGAAAATTTCTGCTTCACCTCTGTTTGAGGTGTAAGTAACTATCCTGTGTTGCCAATAAAAGTAATTTGCATTACAGCTTCTACATTCCTATCACTTCCTCATAGGGGCTGCTGAGGTTGAACATGTGGCACGTTATGGTCCATAATTTGGTTAGATACAGAGACACAGTCTCCGCACAGGCTCTTCTACATGATAGGTGGAGCGTGTTTCATGATGGAGCACTAACCCGAAGTGAAAAGATTAGAAAATGCTTTTCTTCAGTAACCCTGCCATCAAGCACCTTTAGCCGGTTAATGTACAAATTAAACAGGATTATCTTAAGGAAGGATGTCCCTCATGAAGAAAACTGCCTATCAAATCCTTTCTTACAGTTTGGGAAGGAAAGAGAACCCAAACAAGTACAGGATGACCCCTGTATCAGCGGAAATGTTTTCTGTGGTTTCAGTTACCCGCAGTTTACCGCGGCCTGAACATATTACAGGGAACCTTCCAGAATTAGGGACTGGGGGCTGCCAGGAAGGTAAATTTCCCATTGAAGTGAATGGGTTCACTCCTATCTGTGGTTTCAGACCTACTGTGGTAGGTCTTGGAACGTATACCCCGTTGGTAGGGGGCTGGTGCGCCTACTGTGTCTTCATGATGATGTAAAATCCAATTCAAGTGTTATAATGTAAGCTTTCCATAAAATGCATGGAGCCAACACTTTCCAGCAAAGACAGTACTCTGATTGTGTGTGTTGATTGAGAACAGGGTCAGATCTGGCCTCAGCACTAGTAACTCCTTCCCGCCCCTCACCAACACCATTTAATACCTACTTACTTCAACAAACTTAACTGAAAGCTCAAATGGAATATCAGAGAGCATTCAGAGCTTGTGACAGAGAAAAGAAAGTGAAGTCATTTTCTCACCGGCCAACTTGAGGCTGAACGGTAGTTAATGTCACATAGAATTTCCTTTTTCTTTGAATTTCTCTTTGTGAAAACCCATCTCATCCACTGGAAAGACCAGCCGGAGTATTACAGATGGTTTAATACACTGCCCTGCTTTCAAATCCCTCAAGAAGAGGCAGCAATGGCAGAAGACAAACTTTCTAGGCACAACTCACCCAAAACATGACAGAAAGGAAGAAGTGATTCTTTTGCCTTTCATTTCCCTTCAGTTAAATAAACACACTGGCCTTTTGTTTGGCCATGTTCTAGCTGAGTCACAATAATCATAAACAAAATACATTTAACAAACTCTATCCACTGAGTACCCATTGACTCTGAGTAGTTTCATTCACCGATCAGCTTGCGCCTGTATGTGCCAGCAATACTTTCCATAAATGCTTATAAACATGATACCTAAACTACAAGATTAAGAATGAGAGGTAGTTTTGTTTCTTGTCCTTCATTGTTATCCTGCTGGGAATAACATTGCTGACAGAATGAGAATCTGTGGTGCAGATTTCAAAGTATTCTGGTGACTATAATGTTTCATCCTGGGATTCTGCTCCTTGATTGTGACACTAACACGATTCACACTTAGACACAAGTGTACTTTTGGCCTCTATCGTTGGTAGAAATGACAGGATTGTGCGTTCTTCATGGCTAAGAATACACACCTCTCCCTCTCTGGGATTCTGAAGAAGGGTCACTTGGTGGTGGGGGGGGTGCGGGGGGGGGGAAGGTGGGGGTGAGGGGGTGGTGAATACTGCACCTTACTAACTTGATTGAGTTTTTTGAAGAGGTGACAAAGAAGAATGATGAAGGCAGAGCAGTAGACATTGTATGTATAGACTTTAGCAAAACATTTGAAAAGGCTCTGTATGGTTCACTGGTTAGTAAGGTGAGATCTCATGGGGTCCGGGGATGGTAGCCAATTGGATACAAAATTGGCTTGTAGGTAAGAGAGAGAGGGTGGTGTAGGGTTGCCTTTTAGACTGTGGCCTGTGGCCAGAGGTGTGCCACAAGTATTGGGTCTACTTTTTACATCATTTACATAAATGATTTGGATGCGACATATAGGAGGTCTGGTTAGTAAGTTTGCAGATGACACTAAAACAGGTGGTGAAGTGGAAAGCGAAGAAGATTATCTCAGATTATAATGGGACCTTGATCAGATGGGCCAATGGGCCGAGTGGTGACTGATAGAGTTCAATTTAGATAAACATGGCGTGTTGCATTTGGGTAAGGCAAACCAGGACTTAAACAGTAAATGGCAGGGTCCTAGGGAGTGTTGCCAAACAAAGAGACTTGAAGTTCAGGTGCATACTTCCTTGAGAGTGGAGTCACAGTTAAACAGGGTGATAAACTAAGCTTTTGGCACGCTTGCTTTCATTGGTCAGAACACTGAGTATATGAATTGGGATGTCAAGTTGCAGCTGTACAGGACATTTGTGAGGCCTCTTTTAGAATTGAGTACAATTCTGGTCCCTAAGGAAGGATGTTGGTAAACTTGAGATGATGCAGAAAAGATTTACATGAATGTTCCCAGGGCTGGAGGGTTTGACCTATAAGCAGAGACTTAAGAGGCTGGAGCTTTTTTCCCTGGAGTGTTAGAAGCTGAGGGATGACCTTATTGAGGTTTATAAAACTATGCGGGACATGGAACAGATAAATAGACAAGGTCTTTTCCCTGGAGTGGGGGAGTCTAAAACTAGAGGGAATAAGTTTAAGGTAAGACGGGAAAAATTTAATAAGGACCCGAGAGATAACATTTTCATGCGGAGGATGGTGTGTGTATGGAATGAGCTGCCAATAAAAGTGGTGGAGGCTGGTACAATTACAACATTTAAAAGACATCTGGATGGGTTTGAGAATAGGAAGAGTTTAGAGGGATACGGGCCAGCTGCTGACAAATCGGACGAGACCAGATGAGGACTTCTGGTTAGTGCAGATGAGTTGGACTGAAGGATCTGTTTCCATGCTCTATGAATCTCTGACCTGAGATATTAGCTCTGCTTTCTCTCCACTGACGCTGCCAGACTTGCTGAGTTTTTCCAGCTATTTTGGTTTTAGCTTTTGTCACCTGTCTTGCCCTGTCCCAATGTCACTTCAATGCAAAAGAGCAGTGTCACTAATAAAATAATTCAAAAATACTGTCAGTCGTTGCTTCCTTAGTGGCAGTCATGCCTGCAAGACACAGGCATCCATACAGAGCCTGAGCACAGATGTCTGGGCTGGCATTTCAGTACAGTACATAAAGACCACTGCGCTGTCAGAGGTGTCATCTTATCGATGAGGATCTGGGCTTTGTGTGCCCCTGCTGGGTGTGTTTCCAATGTGGGGACACATGAAATCATTGGGAGTGCAGTCCACCACCGCCTGAGTTCACCCTCGTAATACAGACAGTGGTTGGGTGCTAAAGATAAATAAATGCAGCTGAATCACCGCCCATGGCTGGTAGAGGCAGGCGACTGGGAGTGAGCAGACCATGAGCAAAGGAGGAAAGGGAAGGGGGGCACCCACCCCATTCAGGGAGCACCGCTCCCACAAAATTCCACCCATTTATCCTTACGCGTTGCCAGCCTGACCCCCTCAACCCATTCTCCTCCTCCTCCCTGCACTCTAGGAGTGCTCCCCATCTAAAGACCCCAGAGCAGCCTTGGTCCCCTTTAGGCCTTCTCCTACAACGTCAGCAGTGAGCACTTTGATGATGTTTGGTATGATGGTGAGGGGAGTTAATCTGAATGTCTGGCACATCCCAAGAGTTGGACTCTCTGCTGAATGAGGAGCAGAAAACCCACAAGATGGCCTGCCTGCAGTTTTATTGCAATAAAGCAAGCTTGTCTCTGATCCATTGACTCACCATCACCTTCCCTTCGATGAGGAGGTGATGTGGGGAAAGGTGGATGCTGGTGAATGAGTCCGAGATCTTAAACTGAGGTGGCTGCAGAAGATCCCATTTTGAAAAGGATTAACCACTTTTAAGAGTATGGGTTATCTCTGGTGTCCTAATCAATATTTATTCCTCAATCAACATCAGATTATTTCAGTAAAACCAAAAGAGCTGCGGATGCTATTAATCAGGAACAAAAACAGAAGTTGCTGGAAAAGCTCAGCAGGTCTGGCTGCATTTGTGAAGGAAAATCAGAGTTGACTTTTTGGGTCCGGTGACCCTTCCTCAGAACTTCAGGTTATCTCATCATTGTCAGGTTGATGTTTGAGGAAATTTGCTGTGCACAAGTTGATTATCGTATTCCTACATTACAACTACAATATGCTTGAAATGTATTCATTTGGCCCCAGACTACTCTGGGATTTCTGATGGTCATTGAAGGTACTGTGCATGTTCAAATCATTGTTTATTCTTTCTTTACCTGCTTGCTGGTAGTTTTCCACTGGATCTGCACAAGAAATGGATCTGAGTGCTGGCCTAAGCTATCCAGTGGGAGGTCTGTGTAGGACATGTTTAGTAGAAACACATCAGCTAGGAGTTTCCATTCCAGCATTTTCCTGAAATTTCTCCCTATTTACTTTAATGGTTAGCAAGCACAGCAGAAAAGTATTGGCCAACCAGACAGCACATATGGTGTGGTGGCTCAGTGGTTAGCATGGCTACTTCACGGCACCAGGGACCTGGGTTCAATCCCAGCCTTGTGTGACTATCTGTGTGGCACTTGCATGTTCTCCCTGTGTCTGTGTGGATTTTTTTCCCACACTCCAAAGACGTGCAGGTTAGGTGGATTGTCCATGGGAAGTTATTTGCAGTGTCTAGGGATGCGTGAGTTAGCCATGGGAAATGTGGGGTGAGGAGAATAGTTGTGGGTGGGGGGGTGCTGAGTCTGGGAAGCATGCTGTTCGGTGGGTTGGTGCAGGCTTGCTGGGCCAAATGGCCTCTTTCCACTCTGTAGGTACTCTATGATCCTGCTCATGAAAGACTTCAGTCTCAATTTAGTAAAAGCAAACTCGGAGAGTGTTGGAGTAAACCAGCAGGTCTGGCAGCCTCTGTGGAGAGTGAAAACAGAATTAACATTTTGAATTGAGCCTGTGGTGCTGGAAAAAAACAGCAGGTCAGGCAGCACTTGAGGAGCAGGAGAATCAGGAATTCCTGATGAAGAGCTTATGTCCGAAGCGTCGATTTTCCTGCTCCTTGGATGCTGCCTGACCTGCTGTGCTTTTCCAGCACCACACTCTCGACACTGATCTCCAGCATCTGCAGTCCTCATTTTCTCCTCCTTAATATTTCGAGTCCAATGTGGCTCTTCTTTGGATGTGAAAGAAATCCATTCCTGGCCTCGTTCTTGAACGGTTCCATATCAGGTGATCACATTTATACAGCTTGCTGTAATTGTCTTAGTATTTATGCAGTATGACATGGAATATGCTGTGGGAAAGTGTGAAATTATTCATTTTAGCTGAAAGAATAAAAAGAAACACATTATTTAAATGGTCAGAGGTTGCTGAGCTCTGATGTGCAGAGGGATCTGGTTGCCCTAGTGCAGGAATAATGGAAGCTTAGTGTGCAGGTATGGCAAGTAATCAGGAAAGCTAACAGATTGTTCTGGTTTATTGCAAGTGGAATTGAATGCAAGTGTTGGGAGACTGTGCCTCAGTTATACAGGGCATTGAATTAGGCTGCATTCAGAGTACTGTGTATAAATCTGGGCACCATACTTACACAAGGATGTTAATGCTTTGGAAGCAGTTCAGAGACGGTTCACTGGGCCAGTCCCTGGAATGAGTGGTTTGCCTTATGAGGAAAGGCTAAATGGACTGTGTCTGTATCCTCTGGAGTCAAAAAGTGTGGTGCTGGAAAAACACAGCCAGCCAGGCAGCATCTGAGGAGCAGGACAGTCAACATTTCAGGCATAAGTTCTTCATCAGGAATAGAGGAGCTAATGCTAGAAACATTGATTCTCCTGCTTCTTGGATGCTGCCTGACCAGCTGTGCTTTTCCAGCACCACAATCTTTGACTCTGACCTCCAGCATCTGCAGTCCTCACTTTCTTCTCCCTGTATCCTCTTGAGTTTAGAAGAGTCAGGGGTGTTTTAATTGAAACATGTAAGATCCTGAGGGGACTTGTCTGGGTGGATTTGAAAGGATATTTCGACTTGTGGGAAATCTGGAATGAAGGGTTTTTGTTTAAAAATAAAAGGTCATCCGTTTAAAACAGGGATGATGAAACATTATTCTCTCTCAGAGAGTTGTGAGTTTTTAGAACGCCCCTTGTCAAAAGACAATTGGGTGTGGAATCTTTAATTATTTTTATGGCACAGATAGAGAGATTCTTCATTATCACACGGATGAAAGATTATTGGAGATATGTCTGAATGTAGAGTTGAGGTTAAAAGTCAGATCAGCTATGATCTTAATGAATGGTGGAGCAGGCTTGATGAGCAGATGGCTTATTCCTGTTGTTTACTCACATTTTCATATGTTTGTGTGTATTTGTCGGCCTCAGGTTTTGACAGGATCTGGTTTGGCTGTGATGCCCATGTGGTAAAAGAGCCTGATAGCACTTACTGTCTTAGCTCACAGATAAAGAATGGTCATTTGGGTAAGTGGCCAACACCAATGATGAACCACATCCCGATGTGCCTCAGGAAGGACATACTGTCACTGGAGCGTGTCCAGAGGAGATTCACATGGATGATCCCTGGAATGGTAGGTCTAACATACGAGGAACGGCTGAGGATCCTGGGATTGTATTCATTGGAGTTTAGAAAATTAAGGGGAGATCTAATAGAAACTTACAAGATAATACATGGCTTGGAAAGGGTGGACGCTAGGAAATTGTTTCCATTAGGCGAGGAGACTAGGACCTGTGGACACAGCCTTAGAATTAGAGGGGGTAAATTCAGAACAGAAATGTGGAGACATTTCTTCAGCCAGAGAGTGGTGTGCCTGTGGAATTCATTGCCGCGGAGTGCAGTGGAGGCTGGGACGCTAAATGTCTTCAAGGCAGAGATTGATAAATTCTTGATGTCACAAGGAATTAAGGGCTACGGGGAGAATGAGGGCAAGTGGAGTTGAAATGCCCATCAGCCATGATTGAATGGCGGAGTGGACTCGATGGGCCGAATGGCCTTACTTCCACTCCTATGTCTTATGGTCTTATGGTCTTATGGTTTCAGGAGAGGTGGTAATGGAAGGACAATCGATTGGAATATTTCACAAACACAGAATTTACAGCAAACACAGAATTATCACAATTAATCTATGCAGTTTACAGCCCACATCACCCGTTCTACTTCATCCAATTTTATTATTAAAAACTACTACTACTTTCACCCTCATGTGTTTATCCAACTCCCTCCTAAATGCAACATTGTTCTTTGTCGCATCTACTTCCTGAAGCAGCTGGCATATTCTAGCCACTCTGAAGTTTACATTTGCCAAGCTAAATGCAAGGCTGTCTATGTCCCTTCAGAATGCAGTAACCTTTGTTATTAACAGTATGGAAACATTTACAAAATGTTTCCTCCACACTCAACAGTCATGTCACTGTGCCAGCATCTGGTTCTAAATTTTGAAAGATTCCCATCGTCTTCTGGAAATATTGCGAGGAAAGTCTTCGTTTCAGTGGTTTCCACATAGCTTTAAATGTCCAGCGCAAACTGGTGCTTGGCTAGGTAACTCGTTCTGTTTCTCAAGGGGATGTATCTCATCTTCAGAGGATAAAGACTAAAGCATAGACTGACATTAGTCAAGGCACCCATGGAAATGATACACACATGATAACATGGGCCATGTTCCAAGTGTCGAATTTCTGAGTTACATGTTTAATATAACTTGTTTGAAGTGATCTCTCTTTGTTTGCATGTATTTATGTGTTTGAAAACATATTCACATTACTCTGTATAAATACATTTAATTGAGAGATAGAAAAGCATTTTATTGCAACTTTGCAAGGAGGGATAAGCCATATCCCTCACCCATTGGTTCCAATGAAGGTTTTAATCTCTTTTTGCTGATGGCTATGCCTTTTCTTCAGTTAAGACATAGTGAATTCATTTTTACTGTTGTAGAAAGGAGCCAAGGACAAGACTTTCTTGGGTTAAAAAAGAACAAGTTTATTACCTGCCGGCACTGGGAACATGATAAAAATGTGACATAAAGCATTCAACCATTGGGCAATATAACATGTGCACATAGTCACACACGTGCACATACATACAGACATGCATATGTGTGCATACACACATAGATGTACACACAGGCAAACACATATGTGTATGCAGACACACACGAGCATATACATGCACATAGAAACACAGACATACAAATGTGTACATACACACACATACACAGACACACATGTGCACATATACATATACACATGTGTACATACACACATGTACAGAGATAACAGGAATGAAAATGTAGGAGCAGGACTGGGCCACTTGGCCGCCTGAGTCTGCTCCATAACAGAGGTAGGGACACTACCACAAGAACCCCAAAAGGCCATTTGTAGATATTTTTAATCATTCTGTTCAGAGATATTTTTGTATACCTCTGGAGTACTTAGGACTTGATTCACAGTCTCAGCTCAGAGATGGGGACACTGTTGTAAGAGCCGTCTTTTTGTCAATCATTTTACAAATGTTGATCTTGACTTGCATGGAATCATTAATATCGTGCTGATATTTTTCTTTATCAACCTGTTCTGAGATGGACAATTATTTTACACAGAGGGTGGTTCGCATGTGGAATGAACTTCTTGAGAAAGTGGTGGATGTGAGTACAATTACAATGTCTAAAAGACATTTGGATAGATACATGAATAAGAAAGGTTTGGAGGGATATGAGCCAGGAGCAGGCAGGTGGGACTAGTTTGGTTTGGGATTATGTTCGGCATGGACTGGTTGGACCAAAGGATATGTTTCTGTGCTGTATGACTCTACCATCATTGACTTGATCATTTCACATTTCAGTTTAACCTTGATAACCTTTCACCATTTTTCTTATGAATAACCTATCTTTTTTTGCCATAAAAATATTCAAGGTCTCTGCTTCCACCACCTTTGAGGAAGAAAGTTCTAAAATATTCGAACCATCTGTGCTAAAATATTTCCTCACCTCTGTCTTAAATGGTTGACCCCTTATTTTTAAACAGTTCTAGATTATCTCACAAGAGGAACGGCACGGTGGCACGGCGGCACGGTGGCACAGTGGTTAGCACTGCTGCCTCACAGCGCCAGAGACCCGGGTTCAATTCCCGCCTCAGGCGACTAACTGTGTGGAGTTTGCACGTTCTCCCCGTGTCTGCGTGGGTTTCCTCCGGGTGCTTCGGTTTCCTCCCACTGTCCAAAGATGTGCAGGTCAGGTGAATTGGCTATGCTAAATTGCCCGTAGTGTTAGGTAAGGGGTAAACGTATGGGTGGGTTGCGCTTCGGCGGGTCGGTGTGGACTTGTTGGGCCGAAGGGCCTGTTTCCACACTGTAAATATTCTAATCTAATCTAATCTAATCTAAAGGAAACAGCCTTTCCACATCCATCCTGCCAAGTCCCCTCAGGATCATAGATTTTTCAATCAAGTTGCTCCTTACTCTTCTAAATTCAAGTGGGTATAAACAATTTGTCCATCCTTTCCTCAGAAAACAAAACACCCATTTCGGATTTAAATCCAAGAAATCTTCTCTGAGCTCCTTCCAAACATTTATATCCTTCCTTAAATAATGAGACAACTACTGTAGCAGGGTCCAGATATAATCTCACCAGAATCTTATTTACCTGAAGCATAATCTCCATACCGTTTTACTTGTTACAGACAACAGACAATAGGTGCAGGAGTAGGCCATTCTGCCCTTTGAGCCAGCACCACCATTCATTGTGATCATGGCTGATCATCCTGAATCAATATCCTGTTCCTGCCTTATCCCCATAACCCTTGATTCCAATATCCTTAAGAGCTCTATCCAACCTGGATACTAACCTTTTGTGATTCATGCATGAGCACACTCATATCCTTCTGCATCTCAGAGCCCTGCAAACTCTCAGGCTTTAGATATTATTTTATTTTTAATTCAAACATACAGTTTCACATTTTCTCACATTATAATCCATTTGTCAGATCTTTTCCCACTCAGCTAACATATACATAGTTCCTTGTAACCTTCTTGTATGCTCCACACTGCTTATTTTTCTATTTAACTTTGTGTCATCAGCAAATTTAGCAAACAGACCTATGGTTTCTTCATTTAAGACATGTACATGAATTGTAAAAATTGAGGCCCCAGCACTGATCCCTATAGCACACCACTTGTTATGTCATAAAAAAACTTGAGAAAGATCCATCCATGCGTACTTTCTGTTTCCTGTTAGCTTCTATCCATGTCAATATGTTACTGGCTAATGAGCTTTTGTTTTGCAATATTATTTGATGTGGCACATCATCAAATGCTTTCCATAAATCTTCCTGAAGAAGTGTTATACCCAAAACGTCAGACTTCTCCACCTCCTGATGTTGCCTGGCTTGCTGTGCCCTCCCAGCCTCGAGCTTGTCTACTTTGGATTCCAGTATCTGCAGTTTTATAGTCTCTTCCAGAAATCTAAGCACAGTTCATCTCCTGATTCCCTTTCATCCACAACATCTTTCTTCTTCAAAGAACTCCAATAAATTGACTAAACATGATTTCCCTTTCACAAAATCATATTGAGTCTGTCTGATTACCTTGAATGTTTTGAGGGCGATGCTTTAAGGTCTTTCACAATAACTTTGTACATTTTACATATGATAGAAATTAAGCCAAATGCCTTAGTTTCCACCTGCTTTCTGGTTCCGTCCCTTTTGGAAATTAAGAGTTACTATTTACCAATCTATGAAATATATATCTATATATATATCTATATATATATGCTTTATCTATGAAATATATAAATCTAAGCAATTTTCTTGAGTGCCTCTCTCCCTTCCATTTTTGATTTGCATCTACTTTTGGAGTATTTCTTGTGTCCTCTGTATTGGACATTGATGTAAAATACCTGCTCAATTCTTTTGATATGTCTTTATTTTCCATTCTTCATTCACCAGACTCACTTCCTATTGGGAAAACTCTCACTTTGTTAACTTCTTTCTTTTGAAAATACCTATGGAAACTCTTGTTATTTGCATTTATATTTCTAGCTAGTTTTCTATTGTATTCTAATTTTATCTCCTTATTCATGTTATGGTCATTTTCTCTTTATATTCTGTTGAATCTCCTGATCTACCACTCAACTTTGCAAAATTATTTGCTTTACCTTTAAATGCAATGTAATCTTTTAATTTTTTTCAGTTAATCACAGATTGTGGGTCCTTCCTCTGATTTTTTTTCCCATTTGAATGTACCTACTCTGTGCATTCTGAAAAATTCCTACTAAGGTTTGCCAGTGCATCTCTATAGATCTACACCAAAACCTAATTTGCCAGTTCACTTTAGCCAGCTCTGTTTTCATGCTCTCATAACTCCCCTTGTTTAAGTTCAAAGAACCAAGTCTTGGGCTCACTCTTCTTTCCCTCAATATTCAATCATTGATGATATCTAGAAATGCCTTCACTATGAGGCTGTTTATTAATCTTATCTCATTGCATATATGCATACAACATTGTTACTATCAGAGGGCCTGTACAATACTCCTACAATGCCTTTTTTATTTCTCATCTCCACCCAAACCATCGCTATCTCTAAGTTAGATCATTCCTCTTTATTGTTATAATACCATTATTATTTAACCGAGTCAACCATCCATCTTTTCCTAGTTTACTGTGCATCCTAAATATCCTTATCCTTCCATGTTCAAGTCACAGTGTATATAATTCTCTGGCCATATCTTTGTAATGGCTATCAGATCATACTTATTTGTTCCATCAGTTCATTTATTCTGTTTCAAATACCATGTGCATTCAGCTAAGAGTCTCTGGTTTTACTCTTATTATTTTATAACCTCAAGCCTTATCTATTGTTTTACTTTTAGATTTGTAATTTTGACACCTTGTGCGCACTATTTAGTCTAAAGTCCTCTCTACTTTCTGGGCTCTGGGGTTCCCTTCGACACTGGTTCCAGCACGGTTCGGGTATCGACTGTCAACATGTTACAGCCCCCACTTTCCCCAATGTTAGTGCTGGTGCTCCACAATGTGCAGCCCACTCCTACTCTGGTATGTGAGCTACATTCATTTCTCTCATCTCATTTGCCTTATGTCAATTTGCATGTGTCTCGGGTAACTTCTCTCTTAGCATTATTTTGCAGACCAAAATTTTAGTAAGGTTGCAGGCCCAGTATTGACTAGTCAGGCTTACCAGGAACAGTAACAAACATTTAATTCTTACAGTACAAGTGTGCACGTAAGTATTATTACATCAGCAAAGAATTCCCTGCTGAAGGTAAAAAGCCCATCACAGTATCTATAGTAGATCCTGATGGCAGAACAGATCAGGGTTAACGGTAGTGGTGATTTACTAGGAAACCACTTCCAGATATCATTTCATGGCAATGTGATGTTAAGCAGCAAAACACTAAGTGCTTATAAAAGACTCCAAGCTTTCATTTGCAGACTCTTGGAAACAAATACAAAGTCCAACATGTCCCTCTTGCTGTACTCATGGATATGCTACACTATTAAATGGAAGATGCTCTCAAGATAAAGCTGTTACAATTGAGCCTGTGCCAATGACAATTGGCAACTATAAAATATGAGCAGTTACAAGAGTGGCAAAATACTATTACCTAAGGGTGGCCTAATAATATTAGGGAAGTTCCTGAGAGCATTTTTTTCAATTTGCCCCTTCAGAGATGACTCTGAGATGACCAAGCTTTTCACTGTGCCACAAGTGACAATAAATTCAATTGAATTCAATTCAATGACTCTTGGTATACCACAGTAAGTCATTCTCAAGGGAAAACAAAGTACCAAAAGCACTACACTAAGCTACCATGACAATGTGACACCAAGGACGCATGGATACTGAACATACAAGAAGGCTAGCATGTGAATCTGTGCACTGGCCAGGATTGAATCAGAATGGACAATGACTTATGAATGCGTGTGAGGGATGTCCAATATATCAACGCCAGCAGTGGAGGGAGCCTTTACATCCACATGGTTTTACTTCCCCTCCTTAGATAAAATTAGCAATGAATGCATTCATAGTGCTCAGGGAAGATTGCATCTCTGTGACGGATTACTTCTCCAAATTTGCCATTGCTTAGTAACTTAGCAACACAATGAGTGCAACCATCACTGAAACACTGACCATCATTTTCAGCTTCTATAGCATATTGGTGCAGAAAGAATCTGACAATAGGCCATAGTTCGCTGGCAAACCACTCCAAGCCATGTGTGCTCAGTGGGCAGTGACCAATACCCCTACCCTTTCTCATGCAGCCTTGGCAACATGTATGATATTTACCATCAAATCTATGTTTAACAAATGTCAAGCAATGATGCAAGATTTTTGCATTGCACTGCAACATTTTTGCACTTCACATGATGAAGGAGAAGCTCTGAAAGCTTGTGATTTCAAATAAGTCTGTTGGACTGTAACCTGGTGTTTTGTGACTTCTGACATTTTTGCACAAAACCAATGGGCAAGAGATCACCAGCTCCAGCACAGTTTGTACTTGGAAGGCAAAAGCAAATGACATAGACTAACAGCCAATTGTCTAACATTCTGAGCCACTGGCCACTTCTTTAAAGCTAGAGAAGAAGAAAGAGATCCATGACCAGCAAGCAGGAGAGAACCACCAAAACTACATAACAAACAGGGAGGGTGAGTCAGAAAACCTGTCAAGAGTACTTGGATACCAGCAACATTTCAAAGATATGCAACTAGCCCAGATATGCCCATTCATTCTTGAAGATGGTACTATATTGTAAAGGAACAGAAGCTAACTCAGACCAATGTACACCACCAAATCAGTGAAGAAGAAAATGAGTTTGCGATGTTGCCTGACAGCAACCAGCAGCAAGACAACCCTGAGCAATCGAGAATAACCGAGAATAACACACGTCTGCAGATGGGTAAACA
This sequence comes from Chiloscyllium plagiosum, assembly GCF_004010195.1. Lineage (NCBI taxonomy): Eukaryota > Metazoa > Chordata > Chondrichthyes > Orectolobiformes > Hemiscylliidae > Chiloscyllium > Chiloscyllium plagiosum. Next base: position 43,973,866 of record NC_057732.1, on the reverse strand, counting down.
ATCGCCATATCAGGAAGAGTTGTCAGAACTCCAAAATAATATATTGAAGTTTGAATTGCTAATATTGTTGATTCAGTTTGTATAATTATTAAAGTGCCTGTGTGCAACTATATACATTGGCTTGATATTTCTTTCTTTGCCTTTGGATAAAAGGGGGACATTGTGTTATGTCTGAACAGACATGCTTGTGTTGTCATCAATATGTCATATCATCAGTACCAAATGGGCCAAATTGCGTCCTTCTGTCTGGTAATCATGTGATCTGATGGTAGAAAGGTCTCAGCCTCCATCCTACTGGGGCCACTTGATGCGTGACACACCGAGACAAGTGTGCTACAGTTTGTAACATATCAGTGTCTAATACAAATATCAGGAGCTGTCGTCAATGTTCTTTGAGTGTTTCGGTATTCTATTACCCACATTTAGTTATGGGAGCTAATGTAAGTATCACCTCTACAGTAGAAAATACCCTGCAGAATGTAAAAATCTCATCACTGTAAATGACCGGCTGTAGGGACAGAACAGGTCAAGGTTAACAAGAAGTTGTTGTTTATAAAGAGACAACTCCCAGCTCCCAGATATCACAAACCAACAAAGTTCTTTGCATCTCTTTACAAAAAGCGTGATCCAAAGAAATGGAATGGATGATGAAGAAGAAGGTTGTTCAGACCCAAGAGTTACAAAGTTTGGAACCTGACTGGGGTGTCTAAAATCAGGGAATATACTCTTAGGCTATGGGGAAGACCATTTAAGATTAAAATGAAGATGAACTTGTTCACTCAGAGGGTGGTGAATCTTTGGAATTCTCTAGCCGCAGAGGACAGTGACAGCTCAATTACAGAGTATGTTCAAGGCAGAAATTGGTGGATTTCTGGAGACTAATAACATCAAGAGAAATGGTGATAGTGCAAGACTGAAGCATGAATCAGCTATGATTGCACTGAATGGTGGAGAAGTCTCAATGGACAGAATGGTCAACTCTTGTTCCTGTATTCCTATGACTACCATCTGAGAGATTGGATTGCACACAAAAACAAACATAGCTGGACTGCGCCACCTGATGCATAGAAAAGAGAACACACTCGCCCAAAACATTTCTTCTCGTTCTTCATAGTTTACGTATTATTGACCTGTTTCTGTGTTTAACACAACATCTGTTTGAGTCTTCCAGAGTTTATATACAATTAAATACTTGGTGAAGCCATTGTACAGTTTGATCATATTTTACATTTGCTGGCAGCTAAAATATGTCAGAGGAAAGGAGCTAAGAAGAACAAAACAGTATTTTGTCTTTAAAGCCCAGAAAGAAAATGTTGCAAGTAAAAACGTGACACCAGGAGCATCAGCACAGATATGATGGCCTGATTTGCCTCCTTCTGTCTTCTAATCATTCTGTGTTGATGATTCAGGATGCGATTGGAATATTTTGTGCAATTCTTCTCTCCCTGCCTTAGAAACCTGGAAGGGTTCAGAAAAGATTTATAAGGATGTTGCCAGAGTTGGAGGATTTGAACTGTAGGGAGAGGCTGAATAGACTGGGGCTATTTTCCCTGGCGTGTCGGAGGCCTGAGGGGTGACCTGAAAGAGGTTTATAAAATCACGAGGGGCATGGAAAAGATAAATAGACAAAGTCTTTTTTCCCTAGAGTAGGGGAGTCCAAAACAAGAGGGCATAGGTTTAAGGTGAGATGGGAAAGATTTAAAAGGGATCTCAAGGGCAATGTTTTCATGCGGAGGGTGGTCCATGTATGGAATGAGCTGCCAGAGGAAGTGGTGGAAGCTGGTACAATTACAACATTTAAAAGGCAACTGAATGGAAACATGAATAGGAAGGGTTTAGAGGGATCTGGACCAAGCGCTGGCAAATGGGACTAGATTAATTTATGAAATCTGGTCGGCATCAACAAATTAGACTGAATGGTTTGTTTCCATGCTGTATATCTCTATTACCTTATGACTCTATGATACTTCAATCCAGTGGGCTCTAATTGTTAAAGCTTTTATAATGTGGAACTCTCAAAAATAGCAAAGTACAGATCAGAGGAGTTGTAAATAAACATTAGGGCAGTCTAGTTAAATCGCAGCTTGCCTCGTGTTCTAATTCTGGCCGACAAGACATCCTGATTAATTCATGCCTTGGAAACAATACAGAGAGGAGTCACCAGTCTAAACCATAGTCCTGAGGTTGACGTGCAGCTTATTGGAATTTATTTCTATTTAACTTATGCGAAACAGGCAAGTTCAGTTTGGCTATTGACTTTGCACTCCATCATTGATCTTGTTGCCTCAACATCCTTTGTCCTTAAAATCTAAACATATTTTACACTGAAAGAATCATAGAAAATGCTGGACAAGTGTGGCAGCATCTGTAGAGAGAGAAATAGAGTCAATATTTTCAGTCCAATATGTCTTCTTCAAAACCTTCCGAAGAAGAGTTATACCAAATGTGAAACATTTACTCTGTTTCCATCTCCATAGATGTTGCCAAACCTGCTGACCATCTCCGGCATTTTCTGTGTTTGCTCCAGATTTCCACAATCAACAGTATTTTGACTTTGCGTATATTACATCTGCTTCAGTGTCTCAGGACTAATTTTAGCGTTTCTTGAGAAACGTTCAACGGTTTAATTAGGTCTGATTGCATCTTGACAGAGGAATGCTTATATTATTCCACTTTATATGTCAGCAACTCTATCCTATCATTCTGCTTCTCTACTTTATGTTACTGTGTGGCTTACTCAGTTTTGTCTGTGAGAATATTTATGTTGAACCAGTTTCCATTTTTGTTTTGCCAATTTGAAAGGTTGACACCTACGTTTTCCAGTTTCTTTGCCAAGTTTGAAGTTCTTTGCTTATTCCAGCTACAGTTAAACCCTAACTAGTAGGCAGTATTTTTCCAAAGCAACATCGGAACAGGAGTAGACCATTCAGCCCCTTGAGCCGGCACCACCATTCAATGAGATCATGGCTGATCTGTGGCCTAACTGCAAATGCATGCCTTTGGCTCATACCCCTTAATATCTTTGCTGAACAACAAAATAATCTGTCTCATATTTAAAATTCACAACTGGTCAGAATCCACTACCATTTGTAGTGAGTTTCAAACAACTACCACCCTTTATATTAGAAGAGCTTCCTAACATCTCTCCAGAATGATCTAGCCCTAACTCTCAGTCTATGCCTATTCTAGAATGTTCAGCCAGTGGAAATAGTTTATCTATCTCTACACAGTCTTGTCCTGATAATTAAAGACTTCAATCAGATCACCACGTAATATTCTAGTTTCTAGAGAAAATAGGCCTAATTTGTATAACCTCTCCTCAGAACTTAACCCCATGAAGTCCAGGTATCATTCTTGTAAACTTACATTGTACTCCCTCCAAGGCCACAATATCTGCCCTAAGATGTGGTGCCCATATCTGCTCGTAGTACACTTTGGGATCTAAACAGGGTTTTGTATAACTGCAGCATAACTTCTGAATCATTACACTCCACTTCCTGAGATATAAAGGCTAGAATTCCATTACCTTTCTTGATTATTTTCTGCATATCTGTGTGACAATTTAAAGATTGATATGCCTAAATCCCCAAATATCTTTGGACATCCATGTATTTAACTTCATAACATTTCAACATGATCTATCCTTCCTCAGTCTAAAATGGATAACCTCACAATTGCTCAAATTGAACTCCATCTTCCACAGTTGTACCCATACAGTTAGTCTATCAAAATCCCGCTGTAATTTTATGTAATAATCTATACTCTTTATGATGCTGCCTAACTTTGTCATGTCAGTAAATTTGGATATATGACTTTCTATGCCATTATTCAAATCATTAATAAATAATGTGAATAATTGGAGCCTGAGCACAGATCCTTGTGGGGACACCACTGGACACATCCTGCCAATTTCAGTATGTTCCCATTATCTCTACGTTTTGTTAAATGTCACTCAGCCAATTTCCCAGCCATGTCAGTAATTTGCCCACAATTCCATGAGCTTCTATCTTGTGTCAGACTTTAACAAATGCCTTCTGGAAGCCCATGCAAAGAACATCCATAGACACTCCCCAGTCCAATACCTTGGTCTGCACTTCAAAACAATCAGTGAGGTTTGTTAGGCATGACTTTCCTGTTAGGAATCCATGCTGGCTCTCCATGATTAACTGAAAATGTTTGAGGTGCTCAATTACCCCATCCTTGATTGTAGACTCTAACAATTTCTTCATCACACATGTTAGGTTAACACAGAAGTTGGTGGGAAAACTCAGCAGGTCTGGCAGCATCTGTGGGGAGAAAGAAGAATTCAAGTTGGCACTTTTGATTCTGATTTCCAGCATCCACAGTCCCCTGGGTTTTCTAATTAGGAAAACTTGTCTGTAATTCCCTGGTTTTCCTCTTTTGCATTTCTTATGGAATGGAATGACATGCAGCAATGAACAAGGAAAAATGAGTTTTGAGAAGTAATACTTGCGAAAAAATACGAGGCTCTTGGACAAAAATAAACTAATCAAAGGAGAAGCAACACAAAGTTTTAAAAGGCAAATTCTCCTTGTCTCTTTACAGATGCTTTAATAAATAGATTTCTGAAATGCAGGGATTAATTGTATACTTCTGTAAAGTTATTACATGCAATTAAATAGTTTCTTGTCATTTCTCTCAGAAACTTTCCGAGTTGCTTCACATTGACCAAAACATAATGAGATTTTTCATACGTTGGTAAATAGGGCACCAAAGCCACAGAAAGAGTCATGGCATGAAAGAACAGTTGATGTGTCTTGTTTAGTGTTGGTTACAGTAAGAATGGTAGTGGGGTTATTGGAAGTACTCACAGTTCTTTGCATCCTGTCATGAGATTGTAAACATGCCCCTGTAGCAGTCTGTCAAGTCTCAGTCTGATGTCTAATCTGAAGGGTCACAATGAGTTCCAACAGTGAGGAACATCTTCCCTACTGCAGCCAAGTATGAGAAATCCTGCAACTTGGCTTGAAACATTGTCACTCTGAAAACCTAAAATGAAAGCGAGCATTTGGGAAGGTGAGTGGATTAAAAGCAGGAAGGACAAAGGGAGGAAGGAAGGGAAGGAGAGACAAAGTGAATGACGGAGGGAGGAAGGAAGGAAGTGAGGAACGAGTGATGAAGGAAGGGAGAGAAAGAGAAAGGAAAGATGAAATAGAGGAAAGGAGGGAGGAAGGAAAGAACAGGAGGACAAATTTAATTTTGAAGTATAGGCAATGTTCTTGTTGAAGGATTAGAAATGCGGCACATGCATACGCTTCAGCAGGTGCACTTCCCAAACCTTTTCCAATTCTGATCTCATTTGAGTAGTTTGAAAGATGTTGTAACTCCTCAGCTTGAACTTTGAGGAGGGGAGTGGGTGGGAGCTGTGAGAAGGGGGGCCCTATTAAAGAACAAAGAAAAGAACAAAGAAAATTTACAGCCCAGGAACAGGCCCTTTAGCCCTCCAAGCCTGAGCCTATCCAAATCCACTGTCTAAACCTATCGCCCAATTCCTAAGCATCTGTATCCCTCAGCTCCCCACCTGCTCATGCATCTGTCCAGATGCACCTTGAATGAATTTACTGTGCCTGCCTCTACTACCTCTGCTGGCAACGCATTCCAGGCACCTACCACCCTCTATGTAAAGTGTTTGCCGCGTATATACCCCTTAACCTTTTCACCTCTCACCTTGAACGTGTGACCTCTTGTTATTGAATCCCTCACCCTGGGAAAAAGCTTATCTCAATCTACCCTGTCTACACCCTTCATGATGTTGTAGACCTCAATCAGGTCCCCCCTCAATCTCCTTTTTTCTAATGAAAACAATCCTAACCTACTCAACCTCTCTGCATAGCTATCACCTTCCATACCAGGCAACATCCTCGTAAATCTTCTCTGCACCCTCTCCAAAGCATAAACATCCTTTTGGTAATGTGGTGACCAGAACTGTACACAGTATTCTAAATGAGGCTGAACCAAAGTCTTGTATAATTTTAACATGACCTGCCAGCTTTTATACTCAATACCCTGTCCGATGAAGGCAAGCATACCATATTTAAAAATCACATAACACCAGGTTATAGTCCAACAGATTTAATTGGAAGCACGCTAGCTTTTGGAGCAACGCTCCTTCATCAGGTGATTGTGCTTCCAATTAAACCTGTTGGACTATAACCTGGTGATGTGTGATTTTTAACTTTGTACACCCCAGTCCAACACCAGCATCTCCAAATCAAGCATACCATATGTTTTCTTGACCACTGTATCCACCTGTGTAGCCACCTTCAGGGTACAATGGACCTGAACTCCCAGATCTCTCTGCTCATCAACTTTTCCCAAGTCTCTTCCATTTACAGTATAGTTCGCTCCAGAATTAGACTACCCAAAATGCATCACCTCACATTTGCCTGGATTGAACTCAATCTGCCACTTCTCTGCCCAACTCTCCAGTCTATCTATATTCTCCTGTCTTCTTTGTCAGTCCCCTATGCTTTCTGCTACTCCACCAATCTTTATGTCATCTGCAAACTTACTGATCCGACCGGCAATGCCTTCTTCCAGATCATTTATATATATTACAAACAACAGCGGTCCCAGCACTGATCCCTGTGGAACACCACTGGTCACCTTCCTCCATTTTGAGAAACTTCCTTCAACTATTACTCTCTGTCTCCTGTTGCTTAACCAGCTCTTTGTTCACCTAGCTAGAATACCCTGCACACCATGTGACTTCACTTTCTCTATTAGTTTACCATGGGAACCTTAACAAAAGCCTTATTAAAGTCCATGTATATGACATGTACAGCCCTTCCTTCATCTATCAACTTGGTCACTTTCATAAAGAACTCTATTAAGTTGGTAAGGCACGATCTCCCCTGCACAAAAGCATGTTGCCTATCACTGTTAAGCCCATTCTTTTCCAAATATAAATAGATTTTATCCCTCAGTACCTTCTCCAGCAACGTTCCCACCACTGATGTCAGGCTCACTGGTCTGTAGTTACCTGGAATATTCCTATTACCTTTCTTATACAGGGGGACAACATGAGCAAACCCCAGTCTTCTAGTGCCTCACCTGTGTTTAAGGATCCCACAAAGATATCTGTCAGGGCCCCAGCTATTTCCTCTCTCGCCTCCCTCGGCAACCTGGAATAGATTCCATCTGGTCCGGGGGATTTGTCCATCTTAATATCCTTCAGCCTACCCAACACATCCTCTCTCCTTATGTCAACATGATCCAGAGTAAGTAAACTTCTATCTCAAAGCTCAGCATTCATCACGTCCTGTTCCTCAGTGAACACTGATGCAAAGTAATCATTGAAAATCTCACCCATTTTCTGAGGTTCGACACACAACCTTCCTTCCTTATCCTTTAGTCGACCAACCCTTTCTCTAGTCACTCTCTTGCTTCTTATATAAGAATAAAAGGCCTTTGGATTTGCCTTAATTCTGCTCGCTAAAGTAATTCTGCCTGCTTGAATCCTCATTTAAGATTGGTCCTACTCTCTCAATATTCCTCCAGATATTCCTCTGTTCTTAGCTGCCTGGACCTTAAGTACACTTCCATTTTCCTCTTGGCTGGTCATACGATTTCTCCTGTCATCCACGGTTCACAAATCTTGCCTTTTCTGTCCCTTGTTTTCAAAGGGACATGCCTACCTTGCACTATCTTCAACCTATTTTTGAAAGCCTTCCACATCTCAAATGTGGACTTTCCTTCAAATAACTGTGTCCAATCCACATTTCCCAGCTCCTGCCTAATTTTGATAAAATTGGCCTTGGCCCAGTTCAGTATTCTTCCCTTGGGGCTACTCTCATCTTTGTCTATGAGTATTCTAAAACTTACAGAATTGTGGTCATGATTCACAAAGAAATCCCCGACTGCAATTTCTACCACCTGGCTTGGCTCATTCCCCAATACCAGGTCCAATATGGCCCTTTCTCTCATCAATGGTGCTGGAAGAGCACAGCAGTTCAGGCAGCATCCGAACAGCAATTCAGGCTGAAGCTCCTCGGATGCTGCCTGAACTGCTGTGCTCTTCCAGCACCATTGATCCAGAATCTGGTTTCCAGCATCTGCAGTCATTGTTTTTACCTTTCCCTCATCAGACTATTGACACATTTTCTTGGACGCTCCTTACAAATTCTGCCCCATCCAGACCTCTGACACTTAGTGTATCCCAGTCAATGTTGGGAAAATTAAAATCTCCCATCACCACCATGCCTCTACATCTTTCCATAATCTGTGTATCTATTTGTTCTTCTATCTCACGCTCACTGCTGGGAGTCTTGTAAGCTCACCAATGTAATTGCACCCTTGTTATTTCTCACCTCCACCCATAGTGCCTCACAGCTCAAGCCCTGCTCAAGACATAGTATCCTCCTTTAGCACAGCTGTGATATCATCTCTGACCAGCACTGCAACTCCTCCCCCCCCTTTTACTTCCCTTCCTGTCCTGTGTGAAGCATCTGTTAGGAGGAGAGCGCCGCTGTTGTGACTCAGTCTGAGCTTCACAGTGGTCATTTCTGTCTCAAAGCTTGCGACCCCCCAATCCCAGCCGTGGTCCCAACCCCCACATTGGGAAACTCCCCTTACATCTTTGAAAAGGGAACTCCAAGAGAATAATGCTCCAGAATTCAGGGAGATTTGCCAGCCCAGGAGCAGATTTTGTTTTCTCATTCTGTTTGTGTTTTCTCTGGCCAACTTGGCAAAGTGAACATGCCTTTGTACATTTTGTATTTTGAAAGGGTATAATAATGACTGAATAATATTGTAATGAAGCATTATTAATAACACACATATTCCACTATGACTCTGCTCTACTTCCCAACTGAAGAGTCTCTTCGAGTTCCTATTGATGCTCCAGCTTTGACTTGCCATCCTATTGGACAGTGATAGCTCTATGTGCATGTTTTCAAACATCAACACAGAAAGACAAACCCACATCCCTGTATGTACACTGCACAATAACAGTTTACTTTTACAACAAAAGCATCCTAAGAAAGGATTCTTATTATTTTTGGAGGGATTATGTAGGATTGTCTATGATTGCATTGTGAGCTCAGCCAAAGCGGCTGCCTCTCTTTGAACACTGGAATCAATGCATCCATTTGTACATACCGATGGTCTCTTTATTTCACACGCAAAACTTGAATAGTCGACTTCTCATCTTTCTTTTGTTCCTTAAATTGATCAATGGGCCACTCACTAAATGGAATCCATGGAATTGTCACTGTATGATTGAGAATGCGAACGAGGAATTAACTGAGGCTACAGTTAACAGTTTTCAAAACTCTGCAAACATGGCCCGGGGAGTAAGAGTAGAAAATGAAATCACTAGATTAAAAAAAAACATGAGACGTGGACTGATGAGTTTATCGACTAACTTTATAAGTTTTTAGTTTCACAGCTGCAGCGAAAAAGTGCTTCTATGGGATGTTAATGTGCATTCTCCGCATGTTTACATTGAATAATCTAATATTTTTTATATCTATTGAGGTTGTTTGAGTGTTTCTGGGCTCTGTGCCCAAACCGACATTGTGGATAACTATATGAGCTCTGTGAGTATAACTTTCCTTTCCCCAAAATATTCTTTATCTATAAAATTTGTTAAAGGATGTCACCTAACAGTTCAAACTTGATATAACATGAAGTGATATATGTAACACTTGCTAACAACACTGAACATTTTGTACCGCACAACACTTGCCTTTTAAAGTTACATTCGAACGTACATTTGCATTTCATATCAGCCATTTTCTGCTTGTAGCTTTGAGGCTTCACAGAGTTTCCATTCCCTCAATATATGGTGGCTTTTGCCCATTGAATATTTGCTACAATCCATAGTCCTGGATCTTAAAGTATGCCAGCCTCTGTGCATTTACATTGTACGATGCTGTATAGATTTTTAAGATTTGTATGGATGGAAAAGTTATGCATCTCTACCTGGGCTTTGTTGGATTCCTTCAAATTGGGTATAGTAATCTGTACTCAGAATGGGTATGCAATAAGGCTGGGAATATGACAGAAAAGCACTTGAACATGGAGGAAGATTTCACATCCTTGACATCTCAAATCATTTCCTTAGCAATCAATGATATTCTTAAAGGGCAGTCATGCTCAATTTGTTGTGAAATTTGGGAGCTATGTTGCACTCTGCAGATTACTATCAACAAATAAAACTAGTGTCCTCTAGATGAGGCTGATTTAGAAAAAGTTTTTGGCTTTTTTCCAAATTCTAGTTTTTCAGGCAGATCAGCTTTGGCTTTGTAACCCATCCAAAAAATAATGTTTTTAACAATCTAGTGTCTGTTAGAGTGAATTATTTCCTGGACATTTCAAGACATAACCCCGAGCCTTTCAATTCAGAGTCAACGCATAATCACATCCCAAATCAATACTATGCTTGGAATATATAGTGAGAAGTTGGTACAAGTATTCCAGATCAATGTTTGCTCTTTAATTTTGAGTGTATGTATTTGGGCTCGGAACATGAAAATAAGGATTTAGATATAGCGGGTATGTGAGCTTGGATGCAACTGCTTGTGCTCACTGGGGCGTAAGATACATAATCTTGTGTTCAGTGTGAGATTGAGTTCATGTATTTATGTTGAGGTTAGGTATATGAACAGGTTGATATCTGTATTCAAATGAGTTTGGGGACACGTACCTTACTGAATTGGATAGATGGAATGAGGAGTATAGGAATATGTATGAGGGGAGTATATGGAGTGTGGGGGAGTACTCAAATGTGTCAGAGGGTTTATTAAAGGAAGAGGAGTATATAAATCTGCGTGTATGCTGTGAGGACTGTACACACAGTGAGGAAAGAATTTTAATACATTTGGGAGAGGTATATGATTCTGCATGAGAGGAGTACATGCATTGAACGGTTTATATAGATTAAGGAGCATATATGAATGTGTGTGGTTGAGTACAAACATTAAGTGGAGTATATGCAGTGAACAGAGTATGTGAATATGCATAAGGGGTGTAAATGCAGTGATTATGTGTTTGCAGTGAGGGTATATCTGCAGTGAGAGGTGTAAATTCAGTGAAGTTGTATATGCAGTGAGGGTCTATATGCAGTGAAGGGTGTATAAACAGTGAGGGGGTATATGCAGTGAGGGGTATATCTGCAGTGAGAGGTGTATGTGTAGAGAAGGGTGTATCTGCAGGAGCATGTATATACAGTGAGGGGGGTATATTCGGTGAGGGTATATATACACTGAGGGATGCATCTGCAGTGAAGGCGTATATACTGTGAGTGGCATATCTGCAGTGAGGGTCTTTCTGCAGTGAAGGTGTATGTATAAAAAAGGTGTATCTACAGTGAGGGTGTATGTATAGAGAGGATGTATGCATATTGAGTGTGTATGTGCACTGAAGTTGTAACTGCAGAGAGGGATATAAACACAATGAGAGTTGGATCTGCAGTGAGGAGGTATATACAGTGAGGGTGTATCTGCAGTGATGGTGTATATGCAGTGAGGTGTATGTATAGAGAGGACAGATCTGCAAAGAGGGGTGTACATACAGTGAGGTTGTATCTGCAGTGAGGGTGCATCTGCAGTGAGTATTGTATCTGCGGTGAGGGAGGATATACAGTGAGGAGTGTATCTGCAGAGAGGGGTATATATGCAGTGAGGGGTGTATCTGCAGTGAGGGTGTATGTATAGTGATGGTGTATTTGCAGAGAGAGGTGTAGATATAGTGAGGGTGTATCTGCAGAGAGGGGTGCAAATATAGTGAGGGATGTATCTGCAGTGAGGGGTGTATCTACCATGAGGGTATATCTGCAGTGAGGTGTGTATCTGTAGAGAGGTGTGTATCTGCACTGAGGGGTGTAATTGCAGTTAGGGTGTATATGCAGTGAGGGCTGTATCTGCAGAGAGGGGTGTACGTACAGTGAGGGGTGTATCTGCAGCGAGGATGTATATATAGTGAACGTGTAACTACAGTTAGGGTGTATCTACAGTGAGGGGTATATCTGCAGTGAGGGTCTATATACAGCAAGAATGTATAAATGGTGAGAGTGTATATACAGTGAGGGTGTATCTGCTGTGAGGGTGTATCTGTAGTGAGGGGTGTATCTACAGTGAGGGGGTATCTGCAGTGAAGATGTATATACAGTGAGGTTGTATCTGCAGTGAGGGTGCATCTGCAGAGAGTATTGTATCTGCAGTGAGGGGGTAAATACAGTGAGACATGTATCTATAGAGAGGGTGTATCTACTGTGAGGGTGTATCAGCAATGCGGATGTGTATGCAGTGAGGAGTGTACCTGTAGAGAGGGGTGTACATACAGTGAGGGATGTATCTGCAGCGAGCGTGTATATACACTGAACGTGTAACTGTAGTTAGGGTGTATCGATAGTGAGGGGTGTATTACAGTGAGGGTGTATATACAGTGAGGTTGCATCTGCAGCAAGGTGTGTATCTGCAGTGAGAATGTATATACAGTGAGGGTATATCAGCTGTGAGGGCATATCTGCAGTGAGGGGTGTATATGCAGAGTGGGGTGTACATACAGTGAGAGAGTATGTGCATTGAAGGTGTATCTGCAATGAGGGTATATATACAGTGAGGGTCTATCTGCAGTGAGGTGAGTATGTGCAGCGAAGGTGTATATACAGTGAGGGTGTATCTGCAGTGAGGGTCTACCTGCAGTAAGGAGGTATCTGCAGTGAGGGGGTAAATACGGTGAGGGTGTATCTGCAGTGAGGGGTGTATCCGCATTGAGGGGTGTATATACAGTGAGGATGTAGATACAGTGAGGAGTGTATCTGCAGTGAGCATGTTTCTGTAGTGAAGGGGTATACACAGTGAGGGTGTATCTGCAATTAGGGTATACATACAGTTTGGGTGTATCTGCAGTGAGTGGGCATGTAGAGTGCGTGTGCATCTGCGGTGAGGGTGTATCTGCAGTGAGGGTGTATCTGCAGTGGGGGGCATGTACAGTGTGTGCATCTGCAGTGAGGGTGTATGTACAGTGAAGGTGTATCTGCAGTGAGGGTGTATATACAGTGAGGGTGTATCTGCAGTGAAGGCGAATATACAGTGAGGGTGTATCTGCAGTGGGGTGAGGGTATATACAGTGAGGGTGTATCTGCAGTGAGGGGTTATGTACTGTGTGTGCAGCTGCAGTGAGGGTGTATATACAGTGAGGGTGTATTTACAGTGAGGGTGTATCTGCAGTGAGGTGTATACACAGTGAGGGTGTATCTGCAGTGAGGGGTATATACAATGAGGGTGTATCTGCAGTGAGGGGCCATGTACAGTGTGTGCATCTGCGGTGAGGGTGTATATACAGTGAAGGTGTATATGCAGTGAGGGTGTATTTACAGTGAGGGTGTATTTACAGTGAGGGTGTATCTGCAGTGAGGGGTATATACAATGAGGGTGCATGTACAGTGAGTGTGCATCTGCAGTCAGAGTATATACAGTGAGGGTGTATACTCATTGAGGGTGTATCTGCAGTGAGGGTGCATCTGCAGTGGGAGTATATACAGTGAGGGTGTATACACAGTGAGGGTTTATCTGCAGTGAGAGTGTATACTGTGAGGGTGTATCTGCAGTGGGAGTATATACAGTGAGGGTGTATATACAGTGAAGGTGTATCTGCAGTGGGAGTATATACAGTGAGGGTGTAAACACAGTGAGAATATATACAGTGAGGGTGTATCTGCAGTAAGAGTGTATCTGCAGTGGTAGTATATACAGTGAGGGTGCATACACAGTGAGGGTGTAGCTGCAGTGAGAGTATATACTTTGAGGGTGTATCTGCAGTGAGGGTGTATACACAGTGAGGGTGTATCTGCAGTGAGGGTGTATACACAGTGAGGGTGTATCTGCAGTGAGAGTATATACAGAGAGGGTATATCTGCAGTGAGGGCGTTTCTGCAGTGGTAGTATATACAGTGAGGGTGTATACACAGTGAGGGCGTATCTGCAGTGAGAGTGTATACACAGTGAGGGTGTATCTGCAGTGAGAGTATGTACAGTGAGGGTGAATCTGCAGTAAGGATGTATATACAGTGAGGGCGTATCTGCAGTGGTAGTATATACAGTGAGGGTGTATACACAGTGAGGGTGTATCTGCAGTGAGAGTATGTACAGTGAGGGTTATCTGCAGCGAGAGTGTATCTGCAGTGAGGGGTATATACAGTGAGGGTGTATCTACAGTGAGGGGTTTATACAGCAAGGGTGCATCTGCAGTGAGGGGGCATGTGCAGTGTGTGTGCATCTTCAATGAGGGTGTATATACAGTGAAGGTGTATCTGCAATGAGTGTGTATGTACAGTGAGGGTGTGTATACAGTGAGGGTGTTCTGCAGTAAGTATGTATGTACAATGAGGGTGTGTATACAGTGAGGGTGTATCTGCAGTGAGGTTGTATATACAGTGAGGGCGTATCTGCAGTGAGGGGTATATACAGTGAGGGTGTATCTGCAGTGAGGGTGTATCTGCAGTGAGGGTATGTACAGTGAGGGTGTATCTGCAGTGGGTGTACATACAGTGAGGGTGTATATACAGTGAGGGTGTATATACAATGAGGGCATATCTACAGCAGAAGTATATAAAGTGAGGGTGTATACACAGTGAGGGTGTATCTGCAGTGGGAGTATATACAGTGAGAGTGTATACACAGTGAGAGTGTACACAGTGAGGGTGTATCTGCAGTGGGAGTATATACAGTGAGAGTGTATACACAGTGAGGGTTAATCTGCAGTGAGAGTATATACAGTGAGGGTTAATCTGCAGTGAGAGTATATACAGTGAGGGTGTATCTGCAGTGAGGGTGTATATACATTGAGGGTGTATCTGCAGTGGGAGTATATACAGTGAGGGTGTATACACATTGTGGGTGTATCTGCAGTGAGGGTGTATAAACAGTGGGGGTGTACATACAGTGAGGGTGTATCTGCAGTGGGAGTATATACAGTGAGGGTGTATACACAGTGAGAATATATACAGTGAGGGTGTATCTGCAGTAAGGGTGTATCTGCAGTGGTAGTATATACAGTGAGGGTGCATACACAGTGAGGGTGTAGCTGCAGTGAGGGTGTATATACAGTGAGGGTATATCTGCAGTGAGGGTGTATCTGCAGTGGTGGTATATACAGTGAGGGTGCATACACAGTGAGGGTGTAGCTGCAGTGAGAGTATATACTGTGAGGGTGAATCTGCAGTGAGGGTGTATACACAGTGAGGGCGTATCTGCAGTGAGAGTGTATACACAGTGAGGGTGTATCTGCAGTGAGAGTATATACAGTGAGGGTGAATCTGCAGTGAAGATGTATATACAGTGAGGGTGTATCTGCAGTTGTAGTATATACAGTGAGGGTGTATACATAGTGAGGGTGTATCTGCAGTGAGAGTGTATACACAGTGAGGGTGTATCTGCAGTGAGAGTGTATACACAGTGAGGGTGTATCTGCAGTGAGGTAGTATATACAGTGAGGGTGTAGCTGCAGCGAGAGTGTATACACAGTGAGGGTGTATCTGCAGTGGGATCATATATAGTGAGGGTGTATACATAGTGAGAGTATATACAGTGAGGGTGTATCTGCAGTGGTAGTATATACAGTGAGGGTGTATACACAGTGAGGGTGTATCTGCAGTGAGAGTATATACAGTGAGGGTGAATCTGCAGTGAAGATGTATATACAGTGAGGGTGTATCTGCAGTTGTAGTATATACAGTGAGGGTGTATCTGCAGTGAGAGTGTATACACAGTGAGGGTGTATCTGCAGTGAGAGTATATACAGTGAGGGTGTATCTGCAGTGAGAGTATACACAGTGAGGGTGTATCTGCAGTGAGAGTATATACTTTGAGGGTATATCTGCAGTGAGGGTCTATACACAGTGAGGGTGTATCTGCAGTGAGAGTATATACAGTGAGGGTGAATCTGCAGTGAGGGTGCATACACAGTGATGGTGTATCTGCAGTGAGAGTGTATACACAGTGAGGATGTATCTGCAGTGGTAGTATATACAGTGTGGGTGTATCTGCAGTGAGGGTGTATACACAGTGAGGGTGTATCTGCAGTGGTAGTATATACAGTGAGGGTGTATCTGCAGTGAGGGGGTATACACAGTGAGGGTGTATCTGCATGGTAGTATATACAGTGAGGGTGTATCTGCAGTGAGAGTGAATACACAGGGAGGGTGTATCTGCAGTGGTAGTATGTACAGTGAGGGCATATCTGCAGTGAGAGTGTATACACAGTGAGGGTGTTTCTGTAGTGGGAGTATATACTATGAGGGTGTATCTGCAGTGAGGGTGTATACACAGTGAGGGTGTATCTGTAATGAGAGTATATACAGTGAGGGTATATCTGCAGTGAGGGTGTCTCTGCAGTGGTAGTATATACAGGGAGGGTGTATACACAGTGAGGGCATATCTGCAGTGAGAGTGTATACACAGTGAGGGTATATCTGCAGTGAGAGTATATACAGTGAGGGTGTATCTGCAGTGAGAGTGTATACACAGTGAGGGCGTATCTGCAGTGAGGGTGTATCTGCATGGTGGTATGTACAGTGAGGGTGTATCTGCAGTGGTAGCCTCTACAGTGAGGGTGTATCTGCAGTGGTAGTCTCTACAGTGAGGGTGTATCTGCAGTGAGAGTGTATATACAGTGAGGGTGTATCTGCAGTGGTAGTATATACAGTGAGGGTGTATACACAATGAGGGTGTATCTGCAGTGGGGCGGGGGTATATGAATGTGTGTGTTGGGTGGTCTCCTCCTCCCGGGTCACGTGGTGCCCAGCCCCAGCTGCTGCCCTAAGATGGCGGCGGTGTTGCCCGAGTGCCGGGCGCTGACTTACAGCGTTTATAAGTGGTCCAGCTATTCCTCCATCTACGTCCCCGAGTGAGTAATCGTTGCTGTGGTATTTCTATTCTTGCATGTCTCGGCTCTCCTTGTCCGCTTTGCCGAGCGATCTTTTGTTGTTCGGCCGTCGCTGCCGGCTGGGGCCTGGTCTGAGCCGGTGAAGCCTCGGCCTCGCGTAAACTGCAGGCGGCGCTGGGCTTCACCTGGCCCGCCCCCGGGCTCGGCTGGTCGTTTGTGTAGGCTTTTAAATTCTATAATTCTGGGCCGGAGCTAATTTACTTTGTTTGAAGGTGAAGTTTGATTTGCAGCTGGTGATTTTTTTTTGATGTGGTTTGCGGGCTGTATTTTGTTTTTGTGTTTTCTCTGCACCCTCGGATTTATGTACAGCTGCACTTGACCCGCAATAAATTCAGCAAACCTTAATTTTCCGATAATAGTGGAGTTTCTGCCCAGTTTTGCTTGTTCACCGCCCCTTTCCTTCCCCGCTTAATTTTTCTCAGATGCTTCTGTAACGGTCTCTGATGCAAAGCAACAGGCGTTTCTTTACAAATAACAAACCATACTCTCATTAGCAAGCTGGTTTTCACCTATTGTTTCAATGTGCTCAGCACAGGTGAGATGCGGTCTGATTTCTGTAGCGACAGTATTTGGAAACTTGTCACTTAAACAGCGAAGGGGATGTCACTGCGTAGGTAGTTATTATGAATTTGAGTCATTAGCCTTTTGATTTTGGGGTTTGAAAGCTGCTATTTCCCAACGCCTGTCCGTGGTATTGGGCTTAAAAGAAAAACAATTTTCAGTCTTGGGAGTAATTGTAACTACTTCATTTTAATTGTGTTCTTAATCAGTTCCTTTCAGTGGCTGTTGCAAAATTCTTCCCCCTCTCTCTTCCAAACCAATGTTGAAGTTGATATGATTGTTTACATATGATCTTTGCAATGTGTCAACTACCTGCAAATAGTACCAGCCACTTCAAATATTTGGGAATGCTGGGCATACAACTTTTTAAATAAATAAAACTAGCATTTCTCTGTCAAATGCAGATTTTAAACATTTACAGGCATTGAGTAATTTCTGTTTTATTTATTTAGAAACCACTGTTCAACTTTTTAGGTTTACATCATAGTAAGTTTCATTGCTGTACATCTTTTGTGTTTTTGTTTCAAAGGCTTATTAGTTGAATGGTAGTTCTGGAATGTTCTCTAATAGCCAAATTGAGTACTAACTGTTAAGCAGGTTCGAATTGAAGCCATTGTCAGAGTTACAGCCTGCATTTCCAGCTTGGATTTTTTTTAAACATGGATCCACTCTTTTCTTGCAAGTCATCTTGCCCAGATCAAAGTGCTAACAACTTTAAACGCCCTATGCTAAATGGGATATGTCTTTGGTTTGCTTGATACCAAGAAGCATCTGCTATACTCTGAACAAAACACTAAAGAATTGTGAATGCTCGAAATCAGAAACAAATTGCTGTCAAAACTCAGCAGCTTTGGTAACAATTTCTATTTTGCTCTACTCTGCTGCTTTAGCAGCAATACTTTAAAACATTCTGTCAACATCCTTGAAGATATCGTACTTATCCACTGACTTGTCGGGAAATCCCAACTTGTGACTGACCAAAATGGAAAATGCTCAGTTGGAGCACACTGGACGCATCAAGAGACTTCTTCAAAATTGACAATTGAAGTTTGGAGGAGAACGCACAACTTCAAACAACTCATCCACTCAACCCTTGAAGCATCACTTGCCCTGTGTGTGGAAGAGATTTTAGATTATGCATTGAATTTAGCAGCCATGTCTGAAACCATCGAACCACCCGATATACTGCTTGAGAAGATAGCTGTGTTTTTGGTATTTGTTTTGATGAAATGGTGTTTATTTTGAGATTCCTCATTAAAGTGACATATTGTAATTGCAAAACACTTGCAATTATGTTAGACAGAGTGCCATTTAGAATTAGGATATGTCAAAGTGCATTACAGCCACTGATGTACTTCTGAAGTGTTTTATTTGAAGGGAATTGATATTCAATTTGCAGTGAGTTCTCTCAAACATCCATATGATAAGGACCAAACAAACAGTTTTAGTGATGCTGATTCGAAGCACATCTATTAGCAAGAACAATGGAGGGAACTCCTCTATTCCTAAAAATCAGTGCCAAGTGATACTTTTATTTCCTAAGGCTACTCCTGGGTTTAATATCTCTCCTGAACGATAGCATCTTCAACAATATAACACCCCCTCAGTTCTGCCCAGCAGCATATAAACCTTAACTAATGCATTAACCTCCTGTAGATTCAAGTTCCCACTCCAATCCTCTAACTTGGGTAAGAATGCTACCATCTCACACATTATTGATATGGTAGTGTGATCTAACAGAGGTAATGTGGTTCTGAAAACTAGTTGATGCAAATGTTTATTTTCTTGGTTATCAGACTTGCTGCAAGTGTTTGAAAGGGAAAGAAAGTATAATATTACTGTTGGAGCCTTCCTCATAGATTTATGGGCTATCTACAATTCTCTGTAGAGATGATGTATATTTCCAACGATTTGTCCTGTCATTATCATTTCATGCTGGTATTGTAACTGGATTTGAAATCTGTACTGCTCTTATACAAAGCTTTGTTGGAAACCTTCCACATTGTAATCAAATAATTGTAAATAATAAAAGCTTGCATTTATGTCAGGACTTGTTCACATCAGAGATGCCCCAAAGAGCTTCATGCCCACTGAATTTGTGGAGCAATCACTTTAAAAGTCATAGTCATTTTGCTTTTGACAAAATCTGATCAGAACAATGACAATATGAGAACCTTTGTGTAGGTTTAGAGAAATTGCTCTAGTGTTAAATTTGTACCATTAGATTAGGTTGTAAGTTTGCTCGCTGAGCTGGTAGATTTGTTCTCAGATGTTTCATCACCATGCTAGGCAACATAATCAGTGAGCCTCCGATGAAGTGCCAGTGTTCTCTTCAACTTGCTATTTGTGTGTCTTGGTCTGTTGTAATGGGTGATATCACTTCTGGTTCTTCTTTGCTGAGAGGTTGGTTAATGGGGTCCAAATCAATAGGTTTGTTGATGGACTGCTGGTTTGAATGCCAAGCCTCTAGGAATTCCCGTGCATGTCCTTGTTTAGCCTGTCGCGGAACAGAGGCTATTGTCCTAGTCAAACTGTCCTCCTTCGTCTTTGTGTATGGATACTAGTGATAGGTGGTCATGTCTTTTGGTGGCTAGCTTTCTGCTGGTCTGTCCAATGTCATGTTTGTTGCAGTTCTTGCAGGGCATTTTGTATATGACATTCATTTTGCTGCCTCAGGACCCACTTCACTTTCAACGACAAGACCTACAAACAAATCAGTGGGACGTCTATGGAATCACCAATATCAGGACTCTTTAGCAGAAGCAGTTATGTAGAGGTTAGAACAAACAGCTCTTCCCAGGATCCAGCCATGACACACTGCAGCACCCAGGAAGGAAGAGGAGCTGAGGAAAAACACCTGTACAATGTATTCAGGAACAGCAGGAACCTGATTAAACGCAGTCTGCCGATTCCTGCGCAACAGATCTAAACAAGAAGACAACATGCCCAGACACTTTACCCACTGTGCCATACATTTAAGGACATATTGGAGATGATGACCAGACTGCTCTGGCCCCTAGGCATCTTGGTAGCCCACACACATACCACCCCACTCAAACAGCTCCTGATGAATTTAAAAGACCCCCTACCAACAAACAGCAGAATGAATGTCATTTACAAAATATTCTGCAAGGACTGCACTAAACAATACATTGGACAGACCAGCAGGAAACTTGCCACCAGGATACATGAGCACCAACTAGCCACCAAAAGACATGACCACCTATTACTAGTATCCATACACACAGATAAAGAGGGACACTTGTTCGAATGGGAGAATACATCCATCCTGGGACAGGCTAAACAAAGACACCCACGGGAAATCCTCGAGGCCTGGCATTCAAACTTGAGCTCCATCAACAAACCTATTGATTTGCACCCCATTTACCAACCTTTTCAGAAAAAAGAACTGAAAGTGATATCACCCGCCACAACCGACCAAGACATAGAAATAGCAAGTGGGACAGAACACCAGCGCTTCATTGGAGGCTCATTGATTATGTTACCTAGCATTGTGACAAAATGTCTGAGAACAAACCTGTCAGCTCAGTGAGCAAACTTACAACCTGATCCATAACCTGAGCTACAAATCTCCAAATCGCAAACTATTAGATTATTGTTAACATGCTATTCTTGAGGTAAGCATGTGGTGGTGGTGGTTGTTATACTGTGTTGGAAATACATATGACAGCACTGTTCAAACAAGTGGCACTGCTTGGAAAAAGCTAAATGCTGCTGAAGAATCTTCCCAAATGTCCCTGTTGCCAGGAGTGGTTTGGTATTTCATTTGTACTAGTAATTCTGTTGTGCTCATTTAGCTCAACATCAAGAATAGCTCCAATCTATGTCCAAAATGCACACAAACTGTCATCCAGTAGGTGCAGAGTAGTATGTCCAATATTAATTCTTTTCTTTTAAAAAAAACCTAATTGAATTAGCTACCATATGGTTAGCTCAAAAAGAAATTTGAAATAAAATGTTATTCCATATCTGAAAACTTGCTCAAGTGCACTCGAATATTGTTTTATTTGAGAATCAAAATATTATAAGATCCAGAGTACAGAATACCTACCACCAAGAATGTGGAGTACAAGATGTATCACTACATCAAAGTCCTATTTCGTGAGCACATCACATTGGCAAGATGAGATTTTTAAAACCTGATGTTTGTTGGATGAAAAAGTGACTTCAGGAGATGAAGGTTTGACAGTTGTAAAATTCTGATCAAGAATATGATGAGAGGAAAGTGGAGTAGATGTTGCAATCGACCAAAAGACACTCTGACTCAAATTTGTGCATATTTATTTCTTCGCATTTGCTGTGAAGGACACATTATTTACTTGGGATACCTTGAAGCTTTGTCACCAAATAATATGGTTTGAAGAGGTAATTATATCAAGATCTTCTCAACGTGCAGAATAACCCCAGAGGGGCATGTGGAGAGATCATTGTTGCCCTCATCTGCAATTTTGTTCTGAACTGAACAGGGTCCTCACTTTAAGTAGTGATCTTAAAGATAGCACCATTAGAAATATAGTTTGCCTTCACAGCTTAAAAAGTCATTCTAGCTGTTACACTTGGGTTTTGTGTGAGACTTGAAGCCTCAAACTTCTGATTCAGTTGGGAAACTTAATTGTCTGTTAGAATGCATAAGAGAAACACCTGCAATCTATTAAATTCCTTTGTTTGCATTTGCTGCAATTGGACCTGATGTTAATGATGCATCTTTTGTCAGGGTGTGGAGACTTGGAAATCTGATTTTCTGATGTTCTTGTACATGAAATAGGAGAGAAAAGAATCTAGCCAACTGACCAGCTTGTCTGGAAGTGGAATATTTTGGTTAATTTGTAAGTGGGAGGTTGATGTGATAAATAACTCTAACCCTTTTTTTGATATTCTAAAAGCAGCTTGAAATTATGTGCTAAGACTGGCAAATCCTATGGATATCAGATATGGAATGCAAGCATTCAAGTCCAGATTACTAAGATGAAGCTGTATCCACAAAAAAGGAAACAGAGTTCATGTTATAGAGTGGTAATCTTTGATCAGACCTGGCAAGTGTTACAGCTGTAACAGATTTTAAGGAATTATATAGACAAGGAACCTGTGGGAGGAGAGGAAAGAACACAAAAGACTATCTTTAATGTAGAAGGCAAGATTGATTACAAAACAAAGGGATGATGGTGAAGTTTCTCATGTATTTAACATGAGAAAACATTTTGACAGCACAGGAGCAGGATCAGCTGAACATTTTCCCACGTGCAGAGGAACCTCGCTTATCTGAATCCCAATTATCCGAAAATTGGATTATCCAAAGGAGGCTTCCAGATCCCGATGGAAACATTACATCAAAGATGATGGGGGCGGTGTTGCACGGGGTTGGGGCGGTGCTGTGGGTGGATCGGGGGGCTGCCGTCTCCTTCAGCAGGGTGTAGACTTTAACATTTCTGAGCCCCAGAGGAAAGGCATCTACTCGATTAACCGAATAATTGATTATCTGAACGAAATAGTGCCCGCCTATCACATTTGGATAATCAAGGTTCCCCTATAGTTAGTAAATTTTCATTTGGAGCACATCTGTTGACCGAAGCAAACGGAATGCGAAGTTTCCAGTGCTGTACTACAAACTTACCATATTATGCAGAGAGTTTGACCTGAAGCAAATCAATCTGGAGAGTGAATAAGTTGAAGCTGAATCACCCCTTCAAAATGAGAAAAATTTGTTTTAATATTTAGTTATAATAGTCTAATAGGAATAGTCTAGGTGCTGTACATGGTTCAAAATGTGCTATGATTTTGTATTCAGTTCAGGTAGTTCAACTGAATTATCTGTAGAATAGCCTTTTCTCTTTCCAGACTAAATAGCTTTTGTGTATCGAGTGCAGTTGCAGCAATATGAAACCAAGTGAACCCAGCTAATGACTTACATGGGGCTCGAATTTTTTAAACCCATTTCTCTAGTTGAATCATTTGAATATGGCCCAGTAATTCATTTGAATTTGAAATATTTTGTCTAATTAGTATTTTGGATTGATTTGTACTGAGCCTCTGAGGTGAAAGGTTTCTAATCTGCCATGTTACCAAGTTTTTAAGTATTGCCGCAAAAAGTTAATTTAATTCTATAATCTTTTTTAAATTACCAAAAGTTAGTTTGTAACCTCTTAATTTTGACTTTGAGTGTATATTCCTAATACAAAAGTTATTGCTGTTGTCCATCCATCAGTGCATGCTGAGTTGTGCTGTTGGACAATTAATTGACAAAATGTACTTGATTCATCCTTTCCTCCTCTGTCGACCTGTGTCATTACTTGGGTTAATTCACTCAAACACCTGGATTGTTCCAGCAAAATTTGAGGACAGGAATGTTTTTGTTATTACATTGGCTCATCACCTTTGAGCATAAATTCTATGTTTTACAGTGGTGACACAGTACTATCCTGTGCCTATTCCAAATTGCTCGCTTTTTTAAATCCTCAAATATAATTTTCAGCATTAATTTCAGAATTTGCCTTTAAAAACCTGACAATGGGAGATAGCACTGGATTAATTCACACCTTACTGGGAGCGATGCATGTTAATAGCGTTGCAGTTCACCGACTGTGACACTGCACCTAGTAGAGGCAGATTTCATCAATGCAACCATTGTCTTTAACTGTTCAATTTGCATTGGCTTTTGAAGTTGGATTGATTGATTGATTTCACCATTCTCCTTATTAATGTCATTTTGCATATAAACTTGGGGTTGCTGTTTATACATTATACAATTGCTCGCTAGTGTAGATTAGATTCCCTACAGTATGGAAACAGGCCCTTCAGCACTAGAAGTCCACACCAACCCTCTGTAGAGTAACCCACCCAGACCCATTTCCCTCTGACCTAATGCACTATCGGCAATTTAGCATGGCCAATTCACCTGACCCGCACATCTTTGGATGTGGGAGGTAACCCACGCAGACACAAGGGAGAACATGCAAACTCCACACAGACAGTCATCTGAGGCTGGAATCGAACCTGGGACCCTGGTGCTGTGAGGCAGCAGTGCTAACCACTGAGTCACCGTGTAGCTTCACCTACAGTGCTGTTAGATAGGGAGTTGCAGGATTTTGAACTTGTGACTGAAGGAACAGCAATTTAGTTACAAATCAAGATAGTATATGATTTTTGAGGGGATTTTGCAGTTAATAGTGACTTGTACATCTACCCTCTTTGGAAGGTATAAGAGGCTGTAGATTTGCAAATGTTTAAGGAGCCAGGGTGAGTGTTGTATTGCATCCTGTGGTGTGTATCAGTGTTGAAAGTAGTGAATTTTTGAAGGTGGTGGACAGGATGCCAATCAAATGGACTTTTTTCTGGATGGCATTGAGCTGCTTGAGTGTTGTTGGAACAAGACCCATTTCGGCAAGTGGAGAGTATTCCATCGTGGTCCTGACTTGAGCCTTACCAATGCTGGACAGACACTGGAGAGGCATAAGGTGAGATACTGACCACAAAACATCTAGCTTTTTGTCTGAATTCGATGCTTTGGAACTGCTTTATGATTTTTGTTTCAAAAACTAAGTACTTAATACTAAGTTAGACCACTTTGCATTGAGTATCTGAATTTAATTTCCAAATTTGAAATGATTTTAAATGAAACTTACTTTTTCAGACCACACTGGTAGTTGAAAATGTGGGATGAATTCAAAATAAGAATGTTGGTACAAATAAACAATTCTTTGCAGTGTAATTATAGTTAAAAAAAACTTGTATTAAGTGCAGTTATAATTATAGCTCAATATGACTGAAGTACTTTTGAAGTGCTTGGTTACTGCTTGTTTCTAATGATTATACAATGCTACTGGGAGTTTGAAAAAGCTAAAGAACATCATGACATTTGATGGGCACCAGTCATGGAAATATTTCTTAAACAATTAAATCCTAAGCATTTATCATAGTGTTGAGAAACTATAGTGTGTACATATGCTCATGATAGATGGCATTTGCCTGTCTCAAGAGTTGCATCCAACACAGTCCCCTGTGTCATTTTTGGATTGACCATTTGTTGTAGTTTTAGAGATCACTTTGTGAGTGGCAGTTGTTCTTGTGTTTTTTTTGTAGCAGATTGAGTAGTATGATTCTTGCAATCCTGAATGCTAGAGCAAATGTTTCATGCTCTGTTGAACAATTACTTTGCATTTTCAATAGACTTTTGAATACAAGTGCAACTGGCTTTCCGTCTCCTGTGATGCACACTCCTAGCTCTTCCTGAGATGTACCCTGTATTTACTTTCTTGATTTGTCTGGACTGTTAAGATATGTTTTTCTCCTGGCAGTGATTGTTAGTGATTTGATTCTATACTACTGGTCCTCCTGTCAAATAAGCTGAATGGTTGGTTTGTGGTGCAGTGTGATACCAACAGCACATGTTAAATTCCAGCATTGGCTGAAGTCACTGTGAAGGTCGAACCTTCTCAACTTCACCTCTTGCCTGAGGCATGGTGATCCTTGGATTAAACTCAACACCGGTTGTTGCTCTCCCTCTCTCTCTTCCCCCCCCTTCTCCAAATTCATGTAATAAGGCTGTTGAGAGTGTGGTGCAAGAAAAACACAGCAGGTCAGGCAGTATCAGAGGAGCAGGACAATCGACGTTTTGGGCACAAGCCCTTCATCAGGAAGGGTCACACTCTTGACTTTAATCTTCAGCATCTGCAGTCCTCACCTTTTTCCTATAACAATCAGAGTGTAGATACACACAAGGGATTATGCCATTGTTTCATATCATTCACCTTAGTCTAATCTTCTCTTGTATATGCACATTCACCTTTTGGAATGGTCAATTGTTGGAATTCATCTTCACCTTTCAAGTATCTTATTGTATTAAATCTGCCTTCTTCAAAATATAACTTAGTGCGATTATAACACTCAGCTCAGTCTCCAAAAAATCACTCATTACACTTAGTGCTTGATGACCGTGATCAATTGATTCTTTTGGCTGTTGAATATGAGATTAAATGGTAAATTCTGAAGCGTATTTTTGCAGCAAAATGATTTTTCCGGTTTTTCCCTTCAATGAGCAGACTGTCTCTTATCCTCAGTTCAGTATAACTCTGTTCAGGCTCTTGTTTCTAATCATTTTTACCATTTTTATTGCTGGCTTGTCCAGCAACAGGTAAATCTAAAAAGCAAAGCTAGATTTATAGGTTAAAAAGCGTACATTGGGATAAGATGTCTGTGGCCTTCCAATTTATGCTTGGGAATTTGGTTGTCACCGTTCTCGTGCTCTCTGCCTTGTGCAGATGTTATCAATGTAAGGGAGCTGTTTCAATTTTTTAAACTCATCGCTGAGTTGTTTTTGACTGTAGCTGGCACATTTTGTCTTTGTAGAAATTCAGCAGTATTGCTGGTGCAGCAATTTTTTTTTGTGTGGTTCTGGTGTAGATGTCATCTCCACACTTCTGTTTTTTGTAAGTAACACAGTACTTGGAATCAGTTTTCTTGAAAATCTCAAATAAGTTTATTCCCAGGTTTGAACACAGTTTTTAGTCACGGAGCAATGTATGCAGTCTGGGTTGTTTCTGCTGTATCGCGTGTGGTAGTTAGTCATGTAGTTTACATTTTGGTCCTAGGGCTTATTGGCATGTCATAATTTTTATGCTTTAAGACTAAGAATAGCATCTGCAAAAGTTTATGACCGAGAGGTGAACCCTCTCTTAAATCAAAGAGCCAGAAAAGCTCATCTCACCTCATAATCTGTTAAAATAAGTGTCAGAGAACTCCCAAATTCCACTACTGAAAGAAAATTACATAAATTTATTTTTAACTCTAAAAGTGAGCATTAAACTACAAGTATGCACAATTCCAAGTCCCCTTTCTCATAACTGCTTATTATCTGCCTCCAATTCCATACGAGTTGGAGGCAGTTACCTCTACAAACAGGATGGTCTTCACCTGAACCAGAAGGGTACCAATATTCTGAGGGGAAATTTGCTAATGCTCTCTGGGTGGATTTAAACTGATTCAGCAGGGGATGGGAACCCAAATTGTAGTTCGAGTATGCAGGAGGTTGAGAATAGCGAGGTCCGAAGTAGTAGGGTATTCAAGGTCTCATTAGAGCACCAACAAGCAACAAGTTGATTTGAAGCGTTTCTACTTCAATGCCAGGAGCATCCAGAATAAAGTGGGTGAACTTGCAGCATGGGTTGGTACCTGAGATTTGAATGTTGTGGCCATTTCAGAGACATGGGTTGAGCAGGGAAAGGAATGGTTGTTGCAGGTTCTGGGATTTAGATGTTTCAGTGAGATCAGAGAAGATGGTAAAGGGTGGAGGGGAAAGCATTGTTAGTCAAGGACTGTATCACCGTGGCAGAAAGGACGTTTTGAAGACTGGTCTACTGAGGTAGTATGGGCTGAGGTTAGAAACAGGAAAGGAGCTGTCAGTCTGGGAGTTTTCTATCGGCCTCGGAATAGTTCCGGAGATGTAGAGGAAAGGATAGCAAAGATGATATTAGATAGGAGCAACAGCAACAGGGTAGTTGTTATGGGCGACTTCAATTTTGCAAATATTGACTGGAAATACTATATTTCAAGTAGTTGAGATGGGTCATTTTTATTTTTGTCCAGTGTGTATAGAAGGGTTTCCTGATGCATGTGTAAACAGGCCAACAAGGGGCAAGGCCTCATTAGATTTGGTACTGGGTCATGAACCCATGTGTTAGATGAGCATTTTGGTGATAGTGACCACAATTTGCTTATGCGTACTTTAGCAATGGGAAGGGATAGGTATATACCGCAGGGAAAAAGTTATAGCTGGGGGAAAGGCAATTATGATGCGTTACGCAAGATGTAGGATGGGGAAGGAGATTGCAGGGTTTGGGCACAATTGAAATGTGAAGCTTATTTGACGAACAGCTACTGCAGGTCCTTGATATGTGTATACCTGCCAGGCAGAGAGGAAGTTGTTGAGTGCAGAAGTCATGGTTTACTAAGGAAGTTGAATCTCTTGTCAAGACGAAGAAGGCAGCTTATGTTAGGATGAGATGTGAAGGCTCAGGGCGCTTAAGAGGTATAGGTTAGCCAGGAAAGAGCTGAAGAAAGACTTCAGAAGAGCCAGGAGGGAACATGAGAAGTCGTTGGCGGATAGGATCAAGAAAAACCCTAAAGCTTTCTATTGGCATATCAGGAATAAAAGAAGGACTCGAGTAAGATTAAGACCAATCAAGGATAGCAGTGGGAAGTTGTGCATTGAGTCAGAGGAGAGAAGGGAAGCGCTAAATAATTTTTGTTCGTATTCACCCTGGAAAAACACAACGGTGATGAGAATGCTGAGATACAGGCTGCTCGACTAGATGGGATTGAGGTTCACAAGGAGGAGGTGTCAGCAATTCTGGAAAGTGTAAAAATAGGTAAGTCTTCTGGGTGGGATGGAAATTATCCTAGGATTCTCTGGGAAGCCAGGGAGGAGATTGCAGAGCTTTTTTCTTTTGATCTTTGTCATCAATGTCTACAGGAATAATGCCAGAAGACTGGAGGATAGCAAATGTGTTCCCTTGTTCAAGAAGGGGGAGTAGAGACAATACTGGTAATTATAGACCAGTGAGCCTTACTTCGGTTGTGGTTAGAATGTTGGAAAAAGTTTTATTAGGCAGGATTTATAATCATTTGGAGGAATAATTTGATTGGGGTTGTGAACACGGTTTTGTGAAGGGTAGGTTGTGCCTCACAAACCTTATTGACTTCTTTGAGAAGGTGACCAAACAAGTGGATGAAGGTAAAGCGGTTGATGTTGTATATATGGATTTCAGTAAGGTGTTTGATAAGGTTCCCCATGGTAGGCTATTGCTGAAAATATGGAGGCATGGGATTGTGGGTGATTTAGCAATTTGGATCAGAAATTGGCGAGCTGTCAGCAGACAGGAGGTGGTGGGTGATGGGAAATGATCATCCTGGAGTTCAGTTACTAGTGGTATACTGCAAGGATGTGATTTGGGGTAACTGGTGGTCATTTTTTAAAAATGACCTGAATAAGGGCATAGAAGGATGGGTTACTAAATTTGTGGATGACACTAAAGTCTGTAGAGTTGTGGATCGTGTAGAAGGATGCCACAGGTTACCGAAGGACAGATAAGCTGCAGAGCTGGGCTGAGAGATAGCAAATGGGAGTTTAATTTGGAAAAGTATGAGGTGATTCACTTTGGAAGGAGCAATAGGAATAAACAGTACTCTGCTAATGGTAAGATTCTTGGTAGTGTGGATGAGCAGGGAGATTCCTATGCCTTACTGTACAAGTCTGTGTCATTTCAAGTTTGGGTGAGGCAATGGAGACAACCCATTTTTATGTGTGTCCTAAATTATTGCTAGTTGTTTGGAGGATTTACCAAATGTTTGCTTCAGTGGATCATTTCATTGCACTGTATCCATGCACATAGATCCCTGAAAATTGCCACCCAGGTTGCTTAGGGTTGAGAAGAAGGTACAAGGTGTGTTAGCTTTTATTAGTAGAAGGTTTGAGTTTCGGAGACATGAGGTCATGCTACAGCTGTACAAAACTCTGGTGTGGTCGGACTTGCAGTATTGTATACAGTTTTGGTCACCGCATCACAGGAAGGATGTGGAAGCTCTGGAGAGGGTTCTGAGGATTTAGTCTGGTATGAGGAAAGGCTGAGGGACTTTGGAGGGAAGAATGTTGAGAGGTGACTTAATTGAGACATATAAGATAATCAGAAGGTTAGGTTGGATGGACCGTGAGAGCCTTTCACCTGTATGGTGATGGCTAACACACGGGGACATAGCTTTAAGTTGAGGGGTGATAGATATAGGTTCTTTACTCAGTGTAGCAGGGGTATGGAACGCACTGTCTGCAACAGTAATAGACTCGCCAACTTCATGGGCATTTAAGTGGTTGTTGGATAGACATGGACAAAGATGGAATAGTGTAGATTAGATGGGCTTCAGATTGATTTCACAGGAAGGGCTTGTACTGCGCTGTACTGTTCTATGTTCTAAGTTATAATGTTCTCATACTTTATTAAAATTACATCAACTAATTTCCAAACCACATAACCGCTGTCGTCTTCTGTGACTTTCTTCTTCTGGCTGAGGATCTCCCTGGGTTGTCATCTGTCTGTTATTAGTGCCGGTATGTTTCATATGAAAAAGGTACCTTTTGATAGAGACTGTTTCCTAAGCTTTAGATTGCTGCTAATTGTAGATTCACTTTATGTGAAACTTTCAACAATTTCCAGAATGAGATTGTCGATGGAAGTCACAATGTGAATGAACATTTTTATTGTGGATATGGATTGTTGAAAATGAAGGAACTCCAGGATTACTCGGGGTAGGTGAGAATGTGACTTTGAGGAGAGAATTTATATAGGGTATAAGCAGCGAAGGGAAAGAGTTAAGTTTAGAGTTTTGTGAAACAAGAGGATCAGTTGAGCATGACTCGGATCAGCTAAGAACTTGCAGTTTACAAGGCACAGATAATGGGTTAACAAGGTGGAAATGCAGTCATTATGTAAAGCCGTTTAACAATATTGGAAGCATTCAGTATGCAAGGTCAGCTAACAAGGGGAAAAATATCCATTGTATGAATCTACTGAACAAGGTTCAGAAGATCCCTTGTATAACAGGTCTCTGCTATTGATCCCTGTAAAATGACTATGTAATTCAGTGAGAAACTGCTGTTCCAGAGAAGACAGTCTCTGCACGTGGGCGATCGTTATCTCTCCTTCCACCGTCCAGAATAAAGATGAAGGATGTAAAACTATACTGTATCTCTGAATGTTTTGCTTCAACTGAGGGAGGAAATTGGACCTCTGAGAGACATTTGGATCAGCCTTGATCTTATTAAGTGGTGGAGTAGGCCTGAGGGGCCAAATACCATCCACTCTTTATTTTCACATGGGGAGCTTTGGTGGAGTCACAAGCCCCCTGACTAATTCAGAAAATAATTACGCTTCGAGTTGTTAATGGTAAATAAACAGAACAATCCACCTAGTTAGTGTAATTTTACGGATTGTATTTTTGCAAAGAACTAAAGCGAATGGTAATGTGGGTAAAATAATATTGACTTTACGGTGGTCACTATCAACTTGAGCATGTGAGGAGGGAATCATGTGGATCAGGTCAAGCTGACCAGAACAGAATGTGATTGAGTGATTTTATAAATAAAAACACTGATTTTATGAAGTCGTTTAAACTTTAATATTATTGTTACGACATCACTGAAACAGTAAGACCGTGTCTGTGTCCAGAGTGCATGTGAGGATTCAAGTTTGGCTATAATAGCCGGTTCAGCTGAGTATTAAATGTAAAGGAATTATCTCCAGCTTGTTTGTGAAATAAATAGGAAAACTCTGGTGGTCAGGTATTGCAAATGAAAAGTATCTGTAAAGGGAAGAATATCTGGAGAGGTGAGGTTGTGGAAGACTTGAGGCAAATACTGAGTAAATCATGAGGAATGTGACGGATGAATAGTCAGGTTTATTCTTTGAAATCCCATTTTCTGAAACATCTGTAATGGCATTTTATTTTTACACTTCTTGCTTCATTCATCCATTACGAGCCAAAAGTGAAAATCAACGCTGGACTTTAACCAGAATTTTCTCATCAAGATTGCGGCAATGAAACTTTCATAAGGAGTGTTTTCTCAATATTTCTATTTAAGAGTCGCATTTAACTTCTGTTGACCCAATTCATAAAACAGTTGAATATCAATTGGGAGTTTGCATTCAAATCATCTCCTTTAAATTGTTTAATTGCTTAATGAGAAATTTTAGTCAAACTGTTTTACCTTCAGAAGTTCTTATTTGAATTTCAAACTTGAAAGCTGCTTTGGTTCAGTTGGCTTGTAAGGGTAGTTTGTTCAATGGAGTGGGATGGGGCATTTCCACTATGAAAGTTGAGGGGGTACCTGATGGTGATGTATAAGGAGCATGGGCAGGGTGAATGGAAAGCAGCTGTTACCTTATTCGAAGGGGACAAAATTGAAAATTTAAAGGGCAGGAGGTTTCGAGGTATTTCAGGAAAAACGTTCTTAACCAGAAGAGCTGGTGAGGCCCGGAATGCCCTCCTTGGAGGATAGTTGAGCTGGGAAATCTCACAAGCTTTAAAATGTACTCTGATTGATACTTGAAATGTCATAATATTCAAGGTTCTGGGCCGAGTGCGGGCAAGTGGGACTGATGTAGATAGTAGTGTATTTTTAGTGATACAGCCTCGATGGGCTGAAGGGCACCTCTACTCTCTCTGATTCTATGGTATTGACCTTTTTCCTCGTGATCTAATCCTGATTACAATTCTTCGGTCAGCCAGTGTGGCCTTCAGATACTGCAGTGTATAGTTATGCTTATACTGAAGATAGGTTCTAACCATTACCTGGATAGGCACCTGAGTGTATTTTTGAGCAGTTAGCAAATTTGCAAAGGCAAGTGGAGCTTGAGTTTTGTGTTAGTTAAGTATATGGTTGCTATTGTGAACTTGTATTAAAATGCTACTGAAATACCACGATACTTCATTGTGATAGAAAGGTATTAATGATGCATTTTATTTGGGTGCTCAGAGGTACCTGCCTGCTTGGTTTGAGTTGTAAAGTCAGAAGTTGCAACACAGGAAATTTAGGGAGGAATGGGGTTACAGCCAAGTGGACCAAAATGTCTGATTACTTTGACGTTAAAGGTGAAATGATCAATTTTATTTTGATCAAATGTGGCTTGCTCGGTCAGCACTTTTTGCCCTTGAACTGAGTGATTTGCTTTGCTAGGCCATTTCAGATGTCAGTTAAGAGTCAATCAACCACCTCGCTGTGGATCTGGAGTCACATACAGGCCAGACCACCTAAGGATGACCAATTTCTTTCCTGAAAGGATAAGGACATAAGTAAACTAAATTCTAATTCCCTTTTTTGAAATTCAGATTTCCCATCTGCTGTTGGGATTGCAACATAGGTGTCTGAACTACTAGCCTATCAATAAGGCTGCTAGGTTACAGCTTCCCCTTGTCTAGAAGGCCTGAATCAAATGCTGATATGGCATGAAGGGGTCGATGGCAACAGGAGGTTGGTGAGTTCGTGGGGAGGTTTGTTGATAAGAATGGGGTTTTCAGTTTTGCGGAGGGAGTTTGTATTGGCCAACCTGGTTAGATGATAAACAAGCAGAACTTTGGACAGTTGAGTTGAGGTTATAAAAAAATTTTAAAAATTTGAAGAGGAGGCTGTCTGTTTGATAGTATTGGAAGGAAGATAGGTTTCAAATTTTAACAGCCTATTCGCTACAATGCAAAGGATTGTTATAATGACATGTAGGAATATTGTGCAAGGGCTTTTAACTTGGTATAATAGGTAAGAAACCACTTTTGAAGATAAAAAAATTATTTATTATTTTGGTAGCAACTTTTTTCTCAAAGCAAAATGATAGTAATTTGCAAAGTTGCTGATTGTTGATTTTATAATATAAATAGTATTCTCTTGTTCCGAAAAGGAGGTTTTTAAAAAATGTATGGTATGCATGTTTTCACATTCACCACATTTTCTATTTGTTTAAAAACTTTTATATTATGTGGTGAGTAATGATAGGGCTATAAGTATATGTGAGAAATATCTGAAGCAAAAAGCAAAGGTTCAACTCTTCCATTTAAAACACAGAATTAGCAAAGAAGATCCATTGTGTCCTGCTAAGAGAGTAATACCTTAAAAAACAGAAAGCTTATGTTATTAAAGAATAATATTAAGCCTGAGGGTTAGGAGTCAGGTAAGAGATGTCATGATTTGGAAGTAAAGAAATGGGAGAAATATTTTTAACAGGTTTATTTGGAAGAACTATGTTTCGGAGCGCTGCTGATGAAGGAACAACGCTCTGAAAGCTAGTGCTTCCAGATAAACCTGTTGGACTATAACCTGGTGTTGCGTGATTTTTAACTTTGTACGTCCCAGTCCAACACCAATGCATTAGACATCAGGAGAACATGTATTCTGAGATAGCAGTAAACTCTCTGGATCACCTGTGAACTGAGAGATTTGAGTGGGAATAGGTTATTGGTAAAGGTAATTTTAATAAGATTGAGGAAATCCAGTTTGGGGTGAGGTTGAAATTGAAGATGTTTTATAACAGCATATGGGTCTGAAAGAATTAGAGTCAAAATCATACAGAAACAGACCCTTCGGTCCAACATGTCCCTGCTGACCAAACATCCAAGATTCTAGATTAGAGTGGTGCTGGTAAAGCACAGCAGTTCAGGCAGCATGCGAGGATCAGGAAAATCGACGTTTCGGGCAAAAGCCCTTCATCAGGAATAGCGGCAGAGTGCCGGCAGGATGGAGTGATAAATTACATCTGCAGTCATTGTTTTTACCTACCTGACCAAACATCCAAATCTGACCTCGTCCCATTTGCCATCCTTTGGCTTATATATCCCTCTGAACCCTTCCTAGTTAATATTGATGAATGTCTTTAGCACCATCCGCTGCAATGTTAGATGTTTTTGGTGTTGGAGTCAGCTAAGGATTTGAAAGTAGTGAGACTGACTATCTAGGTCCTCCTCTTCGTCTCTCTCATTTTCCATCATAACCATGTAACTTGCATGAGGTTTCTAACATGCAATAAGCTACATCTTGTTTAAGATGAGTTTCTTGTTAGACTAACAAGTTGTTTTCTCTCTACAACACCTGAGTAGGTCCAGTAGATTCTGAACCTGGGAGAGGGTGGTGGTGGCAACAAAACTATCGTGTAGTGAGCAATAGTGCAGATCACATTCTACAACGATGTTGT
Organism: Chiloscyllium plagiosum; assembly: GCF_004010195.1. Taxonomy (NCBI): domain Eukaryota; kingdom Metazoa; phylum Chordata; class Chondrichthyes; order Orectolobiformes; family Hemiscylliidae; genus Chiloscyllium; species Chiloscyllium plagiosum. The sequence continues at coordinate 43,938,653 of NC_057732.1, read as the reverse complement.
CTGTATTGTGGATTGCTTGAATAAGAGTCTTTTCCGTGGGGATGTATGTCATTGATTTTGAATTTGCATCAGACTGCTGACCCTCCCAGTGGTCCATGGACTCCACGTTGGGATCGATCTGAATAAAGGGTACGCTCACTCTGTCTCATGACTTTATTCCTTATTTATTTGTGATGTAAGGAAAATGTCAGTTTGTTTTGTTCCACGAGGGCCATTAATTTCCTGACCTCATTACAGCCTTAGTTCAAAAGAATTGATTTCCAGAGGTGAGGTCAGAGTGCCAGCCTTGACATCAAGGCCACATTTGACTGTGGCATCAAGGAGCCCTACCAAAAGTGGAATCAATGCATATCAGGGGACAAACTCTCTGCTAGGTGGAGTCATACCTATCGTGTAGGAAGATGGTTGTGGTTGTTGGAGGTCAGTCACCTCAGCTCCTGGTCAATTTTGCAGGCATTCCTTAGGGTAGTGCCCTTGGCCCAACAAAGTTCAGCTGCTTCAAAGACTTCATCTCCTTCATGATATCTGACTTACAAAAAACTTACTTTTTCCCTTACATCACAAATAAGGAATAAAGCCATGAGACAGAGCAAGCACACCCCTTATTCAGACAGATCCCAAAGTGAGATCTGTGGATCACTGGCAATTCGGAGGTTCCACTGGGTTGTCAGCAGTCTGACTCAAACTGTATTTCCCCATGGAAAGGCAATCCATGCTACAGACCATACTCTTCTAGAATGTGGTCTGCACTATTGCTCACTATGGGATAGTTTTGCTGCCACCACCCCCTCTCGGTGTAAAAATCTACTGGGGCTACTCCATCAGATGTAATAGAGACAAAGCCACTTGTTAGTCCAACAAGAAGCTCTTGTCTTAAATAAGATGTAGCATATTGCATGTTAGAAACTATATACAAGCTACATGGATATAGTAAAAATGTTTGTGCAATATTCATAACATCTCAGATATTGAAGCAGTCCATGTTCTAATGCAACAAGCTCTGTACAGTATTCAGGCTTGGGCTGATAAGTGGCAAGTAGCTTTCATGCCAACAAATGCCAGGCAATGACTATTTCCAATAAGAGAAATCTGAACACTGTCCTTTGCCAGTCAGTGCTGCTACCTACACTGAATCCCCCACTTTCAACATCCTTGAGGTTGCCATTGACCAGAAACTCAACTGGACTCACGAGATATGCTTCATTTAGCTCTGTAGATCACAGAAAAATTAGTGATTGAGGGTTAATCAATATTTTCAAATACGCTTAGGGGCTAATGTCATGGTTAGTGCTTACCAGTAGTGCTTATAATTTTAAAGAAAATTAGCTGGAAATATGATTGAGCACAGTAAATTTTGTACGGGGCTGTGTAATATTGATTAAATTTGAGTATTTAGTTGCTTATGCAATAACAATAAGGTCCGTTTGTAAATAAGCACTTGTACATTTGTATTGTCAGACGTGATATTGTAAGATCATTCTGTGGAGATTGCACTGCACTGAATATAATCCTATAATTTGTGATCTTACAGTCAGGCTCATGTAGCACATGCAAGAAGTGTAAATTGAGTTATAAAGTCAGAAATTGCTAGAAAAACCAATAGATCTGGCAGCCTCTGTGGAGAGGAAGCAGAGTTCTGAAAAAGGGTCACAGGATATGAAACATTAACTCTCTGCGTTCACTCCACAGATGCTGTCAGACCTGCTGAGGTTACCAGTGGTTTCTTATTTCCCATAATCCACAGTTACTTGTTTTTCTTTTTTGTAAATTGAATTATTCCTGCCGTTATGGTTTGAAACTTTTATGCAGTGGCCCTGTCTTACACATGAGTAATATACAGTGATGTTTTGTCTCTGGACAACTTGAATTGCAGAATAATTTAAACCTGTTCATGACTTGAAATCTGCAATCAACAAAATGTTACCTCACTCAGCTTAGAGAATTTTGTGGCAGTGATGATGCTGGCAGATTTAGCTGCAAGATGAGCTCTTTCAATATCAGCTGATCCTGTCAGGAGCATCTTGTCCTGCTGTCAATTCAGATCAGTACTGTTTGGTTAAATAAACTCTTGCAAAGGTTTTCGGGGTCATGCTGTTGTGAATGTTTTGGCTGACCTGTTTGATTCCATTCTGATTACTGCTTTTTGATTTTAATTCATTTTCCCAGCTTTTCATTTTATCAGTGATGAAATAAGCTGTGAAGCAAGTATGATGATGGCAAATGGAAATAATGGTTAGTGTATGGCAAGGAGTTTGAAAGCCACATTTTCATGCTACGCGAACTATGAAAGACGTAGAAAAAGCTGGTCATTATTGACTTGAATGTAATGATGAATTGAGCCTAGAAAATGGGATAAATACCACTGAAGCGCCTTGAAGTCTGGAGCACCGAAAAGATCGGTGTAATTGGAACAGGCTAAGTCCTTGGGACTGATGGCTCTTTGCTGTGTTAAGATTTGAGTTAAAAGATGGGTGACTCAAACAACATGCAAGAATCATGACTGTGTGTAGGATGGGAACAACTTTCGTATCACAATAAACCTTACCCCTTTCCACCAGCAATTCAGCACCATCTTCTCGTGGGCAGTTAGGATAGGCAACAAATGCCAGCCGGCTCAACTCTTGCTAATACATGAAAAGAAGTTAAATTACTTTAAAATTACTCACCTCCTGTCTAGACCATATGTCTAGAGACCTGTGTGTAAACATCTTAATGGGGGATCATAAATAGTGCAGTTGACATCTCCAAGTTCCTGCTATGTTTTGCATCATCCTGTATGCTTGTCAGTAAAATTTTGTTTTTAAATATTTCCTGATGGGCTTAACTTTGTCTTGTGAGCCTTGAGTCATTGAATAGATTAATGAGCGTACACATAGATAGAGCCCTTGTGTCCTGGTTCGTGTCCTGTTTTAATATCCTGTTGCATTTGCTTCGTAACAAATTTTCTGTCCTATCTTTTCTTTTGTCATGCTAAAGCTTTGTTCCTGTGGTGGTGTCATGATAAAAGGTTAAGATTTACCAGCTTAATTTATTTGCAGTTTAAAGTTGTTCTGTCTCCTTTGTCAAAATAATGTTAAAACACGTCTGTTATTGTATGTCTGCTGAAAAAAAAAATGAATTGCTTAACTGGCTAACCAGATTGGTTGGTTGAACAGTTGGCCAACTTTGGAATACCGTCATTGTTAAAGCCATGATACATGCAGATCCTGTTTGGAAGATGTGTTACTTTTATATGTTGCTGTGAAGTCATGAGTGACTTTGAGTCTTAACATAACCACAGAAAGGTATATAATTTACATGTAGAATTACCTTGAGACTGACCGTTGAGTATTGAAAAACTGAACACCTATACCTACATCTGAAATTAAGATCTTGTCTGGGGATTAATACGCTGTGATTTTTTTGAAGTGGAAATATTTGATGAAGAAAATTCCACACAGTGAAGTATATATGTATTGTGCAATGGTTGCTGATTTGTGGGATATTTAGTGCATATAGGACTATTTCTCTGGATAAAAAAATACAGTGAAGTCTAAGTTTATCTTTTAGTTCTATGAGCTGACGATCTTCTAAGGACTCTAGAACTATTGGGGAAGGCAGACAGGATTTGGAAAAAATGGCAAAGCAGATTTGGAAGGGCACAATGATCAGCATCTCTTGGGTCCCATATTCCTATGAGCAGAGGCACTGATTTGGATTTGGTCTTGGTCTGAACATTTCTCAAGTTGACTATTGAAAAAACAGAACATATACGCAGAATCTCCATTATTAGGAAATGGAACAGCAAAGTTTGCAGTAAAGTTGGTGTTGACCATGTGTGCTCCCACCTCCCTTGACTGATGAATCAGTAGTCCTCCATGTTGTATACTACATGGGGGAGCATTGAAGGTAGCGAGGGTGCAGAATGTACTCTAAGTGACTTCAATATCCATCAGCCAGAGTAGCTAGGCAGCGCCACCAAGTTCTGAAGAGCGTTTTTGCTAGACTGTGTTTGCAGCAGAATGTGAGTGAATCAGCAAGAAGGGAAAATCATACTTGACCTCATCCTCCTCAAATTGCCTTACTCTGGAGCATTTATTCATGACAGTATTGCACATTCCTTGTGGCAACGTAGTCTTGTTTTCTACATTGAGCATAGCTTCCATCATGTTGGTACTGTCACCACACTAAATGAGAGAGACTTCAAATCGATCTAGCAACTCGACTGGACATCCATGAGGTACTGCGGGCTGCCATCAGTACAGAATTCAACCCTGATGCAGTCTGGTGGGGGTTGGGGAGGAATTGGAGAGAAGAACGTCTCCACTGGTTGGATTCATACCTACTATAAATGAGGGTGATTATGGATGTTGGAGGTCAGATATTGCAGTTCCAGGACATCTCTGCAGACATTTCACCAGATAGTGTCCTGGACCCAACCATTTTCCATTACATCCTTCCCTCCATCATTGGGTCAAAGTGAGTATATGCACTGATGATATGATGTTCAGCAACATTTGTGATGGCTCATACCGAAACATTCCATGTCCAAATGCCCCATGGTCAGAAGTCACACGACACCAGGTAATAGTTCAACAGTTTTAACTGAAAGCATGTGCTTTTGGAGCGCTGGCCTTCATTATGCCTGATGACCTGGATAAAATGTATATTTAGCCTAACAAGAGTCAAGTGTCCCACAAATACCAGGCCATTATCATCTTCTCCAAGAGAGATTCTAACCATTGTGCCCTGATGTTAGTGGTATTGTCATTGGTGAATTCCCACTATCAGCATCCTGGGGCTATCTTGACCAGAAACTGAAATGCACGAGCCGTATAAATACTTTGGCTACAGGAGTAGGTTAGAGGATAGGAATACTGCATGCAGTATGTAACTCATCACCTGACTCTGACCACGACCGACATGGGAAGGGTAAGGAGAGTGACAGAACAATCCTCACCTGACTGGATGGCTGAAGCTTCAACCTCATTCGAAGCTAGTACCAAAGCGACATGCTTGACTGGTACCAGGTCTCTCCCTTTTTGCTTTCACTCCCTCTGCCACTGTCACTCGGCAACTGTTTGTACAACTAAGGCTGTTGCCATCCAGAAGGACAAGATGTGGAGGAGCCGGTGTTGGGCTGGGGTAGACAAAGTTAAAAATCACACGAGCTCCAAGAGCCAGTACTTCCAAATAAACCTGTTGGACTATAACTTGGTATTGTGATGTTTGACTTGGAAGGAAAAGGCCAGTGAATAATTGGAAATACTACCACTTTTAAGTTGCCCTTCAAGCAACTCTCCATCCTGACTTAGAAATATGTTGCTGTTTGTTCAGTGCCTCCAGGTCTCCTAAAATCCTGGAACTCCTCCTTCAATGGTGTTGTGGCTCTACCCACACTAAATGAACTGCAGCAGTTAGAGAAGTTAGCTTACCACCACTTTGAGGGTAGCAATAAATGCTGACCCAGCCAGAGATGCTCACAGTGCACAAATGAGTTTAAAAACAAAAATTGGAGGATTTTGAGCTTTTCTGTCCACAGTTGTCTGTTGGTGGGTGGCTTCAGTGTTTGTCACCATACATGTTTATGAGAGATTGCACGCAAGTGTAAAGGGATCAGTGTATGTCTGAGACCATCCTCCTGATTTGCAATAATTGATGGTCAATTTGCAGGCCATTTTGTCTGCTCATCCAAAAAGCTGATTGTTGTGTCTCTCCTTTTTTTCGCTGAATATAGATGTCCATTAATGACTGCCAACGGCATCAAAAACTAGAATTTCATTGTTTCTATTCATAATACAAATATGATTCCAGCATCTTCGGTTTTTCTCATAGTTAATGTATGTTTTTTTAGATTAGATTAGATTACTTAGAGTGGAAACAGGCCCTTCGGCCCAACAAGTCCACACCGACCCGCCAAAGCGCAACCCACCCATACCCCTACCCCTACATTTACCCCTAACCTAACACTACGGGCAATTTAGCATGGCCAATTCACCTGACCTGCACATCTTTTGGATTGTGGGAGGAAACCGGAGCACCCGGAGGAAACCCACGCAGACACGGGGAGAACGTGCAAACTCCACACAGTCAGTCGCCTGAGGCGGGAATTGAACCCGGGTCTCTGGCGCTGTGAGGCAGCAGTGCTAACCACTGTGCCACCGTGCCGCCCACTATGTGTTGTGAATGTGTTGTGAATTTGGGAACTTTTACTTTCAAAGCTTCAGAATCAAATTCTTTTCTGGTTTTGGTTAAACATGACACAGCTAAGGTACCATAGATAACTTGATGTTCCCTGAATCTTCTAGAGGTTAAGGTTAATTCCATTTATACTTTCACACGAGACCATATGAAGCTATGTGCGCTCCTTGAGACTGTGAAATTAATAAGCCGTGTTTCTTTTCAGAAATATTTTGGTGGACAAACCTCACGATCAATCTTCAAGGTGGTCCTCCGAAAGCAACTACCCGCCTCAGGTGATAGATTTTATTCTTGTACTCTCTGTTTTTCATTGTCCTTCTGTGACTACTTTTTATAAAATTCCTCGTGCCTTAATTCATTACAGCTGTTACACATTATAGAAGTTTTGTGAATGTTTAGTATTGTGTTTTAGTCGCAGTAAGTGGCATAATGCTTTATTTGGAATATGCTCGTTCCTACTTCTAATGTTTGCTTCAGGATTTTCACAACTGCAATATATGTATGATGATGCACATACACCTAAATCTGAGTTATTGGTTCTGTATGACTTTTTAACTTTATTAAAAACCTTTCAGTACAAGGCACTAATCAGATGATTCATAGAATACAGTGGACGATTTTAGTCCCCTTATCAAAGGCAAGACATATTGGCGTTGAACGTATTCCAGTTCAGTAGATTGGTTTGTTTATGTTGGGAATTTCTCATGTCAAAGGTTTGAGATGTTGGACTTGTACTTATTGGAGTTTAGAATCGTGAAAGAAGACCTCTTGAAATCTAAGATTCTTCGTGAGCTTGATCGTGTAGATGTGGAGAAGTTGTTACCCCCTTGTAGTCAACTCCAGGATCAGAAAGCATAATCTGAAAAAGTTTTACCTATTTAGTGTCATCGACATGTACAGCATGGAAACAGACCCTTTGGTCCAACTTGTCCTTACCGATCAGATATCCTAAATAAATCTAGTGGCATTTGGCCCAGATCTCTCTCAACCCTTCCTAATCATACGCCCACCCTGATGCCTTTTCATTGTTCTGGCCTTCTCCACTCCCTCTGGCAGCTCATTCTTACCCTTTGTGTGAAAACATTGCCCCTTTGGTCGCTTTTAAATCTTTCCCGTCTCACCTTAAACCTATGCCTTTGAGTTTTGGACTCTGCTACCCTGGGTAAAAGATCTTGGCTGTTCACCCAATCTATGCCCCTCATGATTCTATAAACTTCATAAGATCACCCTGAGATGCTCTAGGGGAAATAGACCCAGCCTATTAAGCCTCTCCCTATAGCTCAAACCTTACAGCCCTGGCAATATTCTTGTAAATCTTTTCTGACCTTTTTCAAGTTCACAAATTTCTTTCTATGGCAGTGAGTAAGATAGCTAAGGAATTTTCTTTCTCTTAAGGGTGGGGAATCTGTGGCATAGTGGTTAGCACTGCTGCCTCAGTGCCAGGAACTCTGGTTTGATTCCAGCCTCTGATGACTGTCTGCGTGGCGTTTGCACATCCTCCCCGTGTCTGCGTGGGTTTCCTTCGGGTGCTTCGGTTTCCACCCACAATCCAAAGATGTGTAGGTTAGGTGAGTTGACCATGCTAAAATTGCCCATAGTGTTCAGGAATGTGTAGGCTAGGTGCACTAGTCAGGGTAAATTTAGAGTAGGAGGGGAATGGGTCTGGGTGGGTTGCTTTTTGGAGAGTCGGTGTGGACTTGTTGAGCCAAATCGCCTGTTTCTACACTGTAAGGATTCTATGATCTTTAATGTAAAGGACTGGTCCTTAAGTATATTCCAGGTTGGAATAGATTTTTTAAATCCCTAAGGGTTATGGGGAGAAGGCAAATAGGTGGATCTTGGGGTGATCAGCTTAGCCATGGTCTAATTGATGAAACAGATTTGATGCCATATGATCCACTTTGCTTTTATGTTTTAGTGTTTCTAAATCGCTTTCGATCAATTACAGGTTAAGTTTGTCTGATAACAAATTGAAGCTCATTGTGTGAAATAGCTAGATTGAAATCGCCTTAATTTACTCAATTTATATCTCGGAAACATTGAGCATAAAATATTTTCCTCTCAATAGATTGGATGATTGTAAAGAACTTGCAGTGTATAGCATCATGCATTTCCAAATTTCAGTTCTTTGTAAGTGGTTGGCCCTCCAGTTATCTTGGCCTTGTTCACTAGAACACCATTCAAGAACTTCTGCCACTTCATTGCCACTTGTAAACTCCTTAATATTAAATGCACCCAAAATGCTTCACAGTTGGTGAGTAGGCTCAATCCAATTTGCTTAAAGTACAGGTTCATTTGAATACTAATTTTATACTAGCACTTCTACCTGACAGTGCTCCTAACAGCAGAACAACAATTCTTTCATTGTTGATGACTTTGAAATGGGATTGTAAAAATGAAAAAAAAGTTGATGATTTTCATCAAGACTGTATGTATCCTGTTTTGTGATTATAAACCTGTTCTCCAAGCATTCTGTATATTTCTACCCTGATGCAAGCATTGAGCTGATTTCATATTTTTTTTTACTGGTGTTTTACAGGTGCATCCTTTTTTAAACTTCGATTGTTTAAAATTGGGTGGTTATATAGTTGACTTAAATTCAGTCTTCCACAAGGTGGAGATGGGAGTTAAATAAGGTAGTGCAGCATGTGTAGGGCTTGTTAGGTCAGTTTCAAAACAGATGTTGGCACATGAATTGTGTCATTGGCCATTCTTTTGTAGAAATTTTATCATGGCCCCACAGATGCATAATTAATTTCAAGAGAGCGCACCACTCTTGTTGTGGGAAAGATTGGTTTGCTGAAACCAGTTTCATGCAAGACCTCCATTTAAATTCCACATGCATTAATGATATCCAACTCTGTCTCATCACCATTTTTAAAATATTTCGCTGCCTCACTGTTGTCAGCCTGCTCGTGCTTTACACAATTTGCAAGTTGCAATTGTCTTCAGTCACTAGCAAAAACACTAGTCATTCATATCACCTAATCCTTCAGTCCCTGTTTTGGGCAAAACTAATGTATTCACATCCTTGGCTTCTAATTTGTCCTGAGTTTCCAATCCATATTCCTGAAGAAGGGCTTATACCCGAAACGTCGATTCTCCTGTTCCCTGGATGCTGCCTGACCTGCTGTGCTTTTCCAGCAACACAATTTCAGTTCCAATCCATATCTCCTCATCATATTGATCACTTAATTCCACCAACATTTTTGCCTTCAATTCTATGGCTGTCCCATCTTCCTCCATAAACCTTAAGCTCATGCAAAATTCTGCTGTTTGTACCCGAGCTGGCATCAAGTTCAACCCTCCCATTTGAATTGCTTTTAAAATTAGGGCAATTTGTGCTTATCCAGTCTTTGATCTTTTTCATGCATTTCCGTTTGTGCCAGGGAAAAGAAATAAATTGTATCTTCACATTGTAAATATGTAGCAATAAATTAATTTGGAATGTGAAACAGGATATCATTTTGGAACTAAGAAATGAATGTAGATATATTCCTTAGATGTTGATATTTTCTAATCAACTGATTCCGAGATGTTTGAGGCACCCCAGAGTTGTGAATCAAAAGCAGTGCAATTGATTGATTGGAAAGTTGAGAAAGTAGAGGTACTGATACCGTTTGCATTAAAAACAAACATTTTAATCCTATGGAATGAAATGCAGTCAAGTTGATTTTTATTAGTGTTGAGCTCTTCCATTCGTGTGATGTGTAATGCAGGATGTACCAAGCTCCACTGGCATTTTGTAAGAGTACCGCACCGTGTTGTATTTATCAATAATTAAATATAAATTATTTTTAAATATTTGCAAGATATGCTGAGCATAGAAAATTTCCTTATGACCTCAGAAGCTATTACATATTCTTTATTTGGAATTAGAGTTTTTAGTTTTAGAGTCAAACTAAACTACATTGTCCCAAAAATATGTACGAAGCATTGCTCATTCCAAGCACAGTAAAGATTTGTTTTGTGCGTTATGGTCTTTTGTCTTGACATGGGATATTTGTGGGCATTTGAATCATTAAAGTACTTCTTTCATTCCTCTGAGCCATGCACCTTCAATGTAGTGTTTGCACAGAAGTAGCTAGAGATGAGATGACCCGTGTGTATGCATTTGTCAATGCTGACTCATGTAGTAAGAACTATTTTGAAACCTGGAGGTTGACTTGCATCTACAGATTGTTCTGCTGTAGCGTATGTTTTGTTAATGTGAATTCGCTATAACAAGGTTGACCAATTGGAGGATACTATTTCTGTTGCGTGAAGTTTAAAAGCATGCAGTTCTGACCCCATTAGTTTAATTGGTGCTGCTATTGTGTGATTCTTTTATAACAAGGGATTGCACGAGAATAGAACTACTGTGTTATGGCAGAACCAACTATATTTAAAAATTGTGTTCTTGGTAATGCTTTGAGTGAAATGTCCTCTGCATTCCATTTATAGTCTGCCCCTCTCCTGGTGTACTGAATATAGATTGTGTACTGTATTGCACAGAATACTCATGAGGGTCAGCGTGATGCACAGGAGAAATACCATGAATTCACAGTCTGTACAATGTGTGGTGTGCACAACACCATGGATAGCGAACGAAGATTCTGAGTATGCTGTACACGCTTCTTTTCTGGAGTCATAATCGTAGAGATGTACAGCATATCACAACCCAATCTAGTCCCACTTGCCAGAACATGGTCCATATCCCTCCAAACCCTTCCTAATCATATACCCCTTCAATTGCCTCTTAAATGTTGCAATTGTACCAGCCTCCACCACTTCCTCTGGCAGCCATTCAATACACATACCACTCTGTGTGAAAAAGTTGCCCCTTCGGTCGCTTTTGTATCTTTCCCCCCTTACCCTAAATCCTGTATTTTTTTTTCTTAATTTGCATCAGTTTGGGTGAAGGTTTGGGAGCAGCTACAAACAATAAAGTGGAAGGTCCCTTCAGTTACTGAGCAGAATTAGAGGTGTGCTTCAGTATAATGGTCATAATAATGGTCCAATCTTCCATTTACTGCGCCACAACTTTCCCAAAGTCCCCCATTGAGCATTTGATGAAATAGCAAGCAGAATGACCATTTAGCTTTTGGCACAGCCTCTCCCACTTGCAGGAATTCAGTATCATTAACATTTGAATAGGCCATGACCCTCTGTACGATAAAAGTATGCTCGTGGGTGGCACGGTGGCCCAGTGGTTAGCACTGCTGCCTCACAGTGCCTGTAGACCTGGGTTCAATTCCCGACTCAGGCGACTGACTGTGTGGAGTTTGCACATTCTCCCCGTGTCTGCGTGGGTTTCCTCCGGGTGCTCCGGTTTCCTCCCACAGTCCAAAGATGTGCGGGCCAGGTGAATTGGCCATGCTAAATTGCCCGTAGTGTTAGGTTAAAGGGGTAAATGTAGGGGTATGGGTGGGTTGCGCTTCGGCGGGTCGGTGTGGACTTGTTGGGCCGAAGGGCCTGTTTCCACACTGTAAGTAATCTAATCTAATCTAATCTTAAATGGACTACGAAACTGTCCGGAGAAAGTGAGGACTGCAGATGCTGGAGATCAGAGCTGAAAATGTGTTGCTGGAAAAGCGCAGCAGGTCAGGCAGCATCCAAGGAACAGGAGAATCGACGTTTCGGGCAGAAGCCCTTCAGGAATGAGGAAAGTGTGCCCAGCAGGTTAAGATAAAAGGTAGGGAGGAGGGACTTGGGGGAGGGGCATTGGAAATGCGATAGGTGGAAGGAGGTCAAGGTGAGGGTGATAGGCCGGAGTGGGGTGGGGGCGGAGAGGTCAGGAAGAAGATTGCAGGTAAGGAAGGCGGTGCTGAGTTCGAGGGATTTGACTGAGATAAGGTGGGGGGAGGGGAAATGAGGAAACTGGAGAAATCTGAGTTCATCCCTTGTGATTGGAAGGTTCCTAGGTGGAAGATGAGGTGCTCTTCCTCCAACCCTAGGCGGAAGATGAGGCGCTCTTCCTCCAACCCTCGGCGGAAGATGAGGTGCTCTTCCTCCAACCTCATCTTCCGCCTAAGAACCCTCCAACCACAAGGGATGAACTCAGATTTCTCCAGTTTCCTCATTTCCCCTCCCCCCACCTTGTCTCAGTCAAATCCCTCGAACTCAGCACCGCCTTCCTAACCTGCAATCTTCTTCCTGACCTCTCCGCCCCCACCCCACTCCGGCCTATCACCCTCACCTTGACCTCCTTCCACCTATCGCATTTCCAACGCCCCTCCCCCAAGTCCCTCCTCCCTACCTTTTCTCTTAACCTGCTGGGCACACTTTCCTCATTCCTGAAGAAGGGCTTCTGCCCGAAACGTCGATTCTCCTGTTCCGCGGATGCTGTCTGACCTGCTGCGCTTTTCCAGCAACACATTTTCAGCTACGAAACTGTCAGGAATCACTTTGGCAACTGTTACTGCTTTGGATCTCATGACCCTAAAATCCTGTATTCTGGCCGACAGCAGAGTTGCAGCAGTTTGGGAAAACCTGCTCTTTATAACCAGACCAATCACAAATTACTAATCAAATGGGATAATGGAGAAAAATGCTTTTCAAAGGTGGTAATCTAATTGAATTACTGAAGATTTTCTGACAAAATTTCCATATACTGTTGTTCTCCTTCCAGTGACTGAATTTCTATATCCAAAATAGTCAGACAAAATTTAAGTCCAAAAAAATGATAATTCCTATGTTAAATCTCCTAATCTCTGCCAAAAGTCCTGATTTTAACATGGAGTGCACAGTGTAATCTGCAAACAGCAGACCCTTGATTCTGACAAAAGCTGGTTAGTAACAATGAGAAAGTCAAAGTTCAAAAATACAAGTGAGATCTAATTTATCTACAGTTGTTAAGTAGACTATGTTTGCTTTGAGAAAAGGCTCACTTTAAAGAGAATTTTAACTGATTATGTAATCTGTGGAGTTGAACACTTGTACCTTTTTATAGCTTTTATAACTTTGGTTTTTAAATTGTGCTATTTTTCCAGTGGAACAAGCTGCTTATTTTGTCTTTTAGTTTGGAGTAGAAACTAAATGAAACTATATTTAAGTACATATCAGCAAAAGGAAATTTAAACTATTCTTACTGTAGCAAGTGTATTAAGCTGAGGGGCATGGAAACTGGATACCAGTTTGTCACTTCCCTTCATTTTTGAAAATATTTTACAGATTCATGTTCCAATCGGGATTCAAGCATGAAAATACTAATCTGGTTTAAACTAAGCAAATGTAAACCTTGTAATTATTGATAACAATCAAATGTCAACCACAAAATCCAGCTATTTTTTCCCAAGGCATTATCATATCAGTGCTGTTGGAATCCCTGCGTTTCCTTCTTCAGATTGTCTGATCTGAAAGCTAACATTAAGCAAAACTGTGATTCCTTCTCACAGTTCAGCAGGAAACCCCATCTTCTCTCTTCAGTTGTGCTGACCACTTGGTTTCTGGATGAGAGTGCAACTCTGCATACCCACCTCACTCATGTGGTGAAATCTCATTTGCAAATGAGGTGAGGAATGCCCAGTAAATCCAAGGCTTATGCTATGCCTTCCTACCATTTCTAAATACTGGGGCATGCAACCAACTGCAAACGTTTTCTATTTGAGTTTTACTGTGATTGATGAACTACAATGCATCCCAGAACATCATATGTTTTTCAGTTTGAATTGATGGCCATTTCACATCATCTTGAACAATTGTGTGCCTGCTCTTTATGATGTTGTATATTTCTACACTACATAGGATTAAATACATTAATTGACTACTGCCCTTGACCATTTACTTAAAATTCAAAAAACTTAAGTCAAATAGACTTAGCTCACAGTCAGCTTAACATGAGCTGAATACCTTTTTTTAATTTTCCTATTCCTATGCCAATTCTATATTAGTTGTCTAGTTGAAATGGCTTGATAGTACAGATTTTCAATACTAGTAGTAGTGCTCTGAATCATTGCCCATGTCCTTGGAAATTCAAAACATTTTATCCTGAACAGATTATTTTGACAGCTGTGCTTTTGTTAACATTTCAAGGAGTTAGGTGGCTTGTCAATTCTGAAATGTTTTCATGTAACAGAGCAATTTTACTGTCTTTTGGGAAAAAAAAAGAGCATTTTCAAAATCAGTATTAACTGGTTTACATTTCTGATTATCACTTAATTTATGAGCAAACATATTCTCAAATATATTCTAAACCCTTTGAATTGTGGAATTATTTTACTTTAGTACTTGATTCTGAAACTTGAGAGGCCTGCAATAGTCCAAAGCATCACTTTTGGCAAATATGAAAAGACCCATGTCTGCAACCTGAAAAAGTTTAAAGTTTATGGGGGAATGAGTGAAGAAAACATGACAGAATTACTTTCAAGGTAAGTGATAACAATGGTGTCAAGATCTTCATTGCCTAGTTTGTTGATTGCTTCCATATTTAGTTATGTTATTTTAAGTTTTGCATATCTAATCAATCAATTTGCGATCACTTCTAATGAGTTAGTGATCTGATTAAGGAATTTTGGTATAATTCCTAAATTGAAAGGTCATCTGAATACCTTTATTACCTAATTAAAGGAATATTTGGTAACTTCTATTTTGAGTGTATGTTTTTGTTAAGAGAAGTTTTTGAATTGGACTTGGGTCAATTATCTCTGCTGTTTGATACCTTCCTGATTTTGTACATTAATGATATCAGGTTTTCTGGTGCTTTTGTTCAAATAAAGAACAGAGTGGATTGGATAATCTGAACTGTCACCAAAGCTAGAATACCAGATGTGGGCTGAATGATAGTCATGAGTGAGAACTTGTTCTGAATCATTTGTCTGAACTATATACACTTTGTCCCTGCTGTGATGGAAATCAGGCCTTCTTTGAGCAATAGTTCTTACAAAATTGGTAAATAAACATCTTCAGGGAATTGTTTGTTTGTCCTTCCAGCAGCAAGCATTTTTCCAAATTTTCTACACCACCACCCCCAAAGTTGAGCCAACATTTATCCTTGTATTCTCCAACATATAACTTGGTGGCTGCAGGGAGGACAGGAGATTACACAATACATTGGATCTAACAGAAGAATTTGGAAGATGGTCCTTTCTTGCCCTTGAATTTTATACATGCTGCAACAATAGAATCATTGTGTAGCAGTGCTGGTTCAGTGACTTGAGCATTCGGGGTTAGTTAATATCAGGTAGGAAATAGATGGATGAAAATTTTAGTTGAAGAGTTAGAACACAGGATCAGGAATGATGTAACCATATACAGAGGAAACTTAATTATCCGAAAGACGCAGGTGGGGTGTATTTCGTAGGTAGTATGTCCTGCCTCTTTATTTATAGGTCTTGGTTTCTTTAAGGTGGGTGATGTCAGTTCTGGTTCATTTTTTTCAAGGGAAGGTAGATGGGATCTAAGTCGATGTGTTTATTGATGGAGTTCTGGTTAGATGCCATGCCTCTAAGAATGTG
Source organism: Chiloscyllium plagiosum (assembly GCF_004010195.1). Taxonomy (NCBI): domain Eukaryota; kingdom Metazoa; phylum Chordata; class Chondrichthyes; order Orectolobiformes; family Hemiscylliidae; genus Chiloscyllium; species Chiloscyllium plagiosum. The sequence continues at coordinate 43,923,039 of NC_057732.1, read as the reverse complement.
TGCCTTTGTTTTGCCTGTCCTAGAATGTGTGTGTTGTCTCAGACAAAGTGGTGTCCTTTGTATGTATGGAAACTATGATAGTGGGTCATGTGTTTTGGTGGCTAGTTGGTGTTCATGTATCCTGGTGGCAAGTTTCCTGCTTGTTTGTCCAAGGTAGGTTTTTTTTTAATATAGCTCTTGCCTCTTATCTTGTAAATGACTTTAGTTTTGCTGGTAGTATCTACTGGATCCTTTATGTTCACTTGTCGCTTCACCGGAGATTCTCTTTGATGATGTTACCTCGTCATGGTGACGAAATGTCTGAAAACACACCTTCCAGCTCAGCGAGCTAGCATACATAGATATAAACTAATATAATTAGAGATTATCCCAAAGTAACATAAAAAAAGTCGATGCAAATGCCAGCTCATTAATTAATTGTACTTTAAAATACTTGCTTGTATATGATTGTTTGTGGCCTGATGTAGGTGGATATCAGTTAGTTATTTTTCTCTTTGATTAGGTGACCATGCTGATTTGCTTTTTTTTTAATGTATCTACTTGATTCTCCTTGAAGAATACTGTGGAGCAGTGAATACATGCACAGACTAATTAACAGTCTGGACTGTAATGAGAATGCTCCCTCCATGTTTAACCTTCTTTGAGTGTGGTGGAATGGTAATACTTGTTTTTTAAAGCCTCATTTTGTTATCTAGATATTTTCTAATCACTCAGTCCAGTGATGTTATGACACACCCTTGAACAGATGGGACTTGAACAGGGCCTATTAGTAACATCAAGGCCTAGGCTAGTGCTGTGGGGTCAGAGCTTCAAATCCCACCACAGTGGGTGGAATTTATATTTAATTAATCAAATCTGGAATTGAAACCTAGTGTCAGTGATGGCAATTGTGAAACTATCATTGTCATAAAAAGCCATCTGTTTTGTAAATGTCCTTAAGGGAAAGAAGTCTGTCATTATTACCAGATCTGGGCTAGATGCTGATCCATAGCAATGTGGTTGACTATTAACTGCCCTGTGAATTTGACGACCAGGTCACTAGTTCAAATGCAGTTGGGAATTGGCCTTGCCAATGACTCCCACATCATCTAAAGGAAATTAACTGTTGCAGTGTTAAGTGATAAACATTGATTAAACAGATGCTTTCTGAGAATTTAAAGCTGGGCCTCTGGTTTTCTTCGGCCTGAACTAGATGTAGCAGTTTGGCAGTAAGTTAAGGACCGTCATTCACTGTGCAAGTTATTTGAAGCATGCAATGCTTGTTGGCCAGTATGATTTACCTTAAATTGGGGACCAGCGCAGTAAACTAAAATGTTTCTTTTCATCCGGATAATGCAACACCACAAGTTCAACATATCCAAGATAGATGTTTGCTTGATAAAATAAAAGTACAAATACTGGAAACCTGAGTTAAACACCAGAAACTTAATGGTGCAGGTCAAGACTGGGATGTAGTTCTTGGCACCCAGGTATTCAAAATTATAAGAGACTTTAATAATGGACAGGGAGAAAACGTTTCTATTGGCAGAAAGGTGAACAGCCAAAGATGTGGATTTAAGATGATCGGGAAGAGGACCAATGAAAAAATGAATTTGTTATTAAAACTGAGAGCTATGGTGTAATAGTTGTGGAAGAAAATTCAATGAAGGAAATCTGAGCTGCATTGAATAGAAGTTTGCAGAACAGTTCTAGTTCTTCAAAAAGAACATAAAACTAGTACAGATGTATTAATATGGATGATCTGTCTCTGTGCTGCATGATTTTGTGTGGATTTCTGATAACTAGGAGAATTTGAAGGGAAGTTAAATGACAGTGTTTAGATGATAAGTCGAGCAATAGGCGAGTATGGTGATAGATGCAAATTCATTGGAGGGATTTTTTAAAAGTGGGTAGCATGTGACCTGGTGTGGGTTGGATAGGTCTGGGAGTGGAAGTTAAAACTGTGAAGAAGTTGGAATGAGCAGGGATGTCTGAAATCTGCTATGCAACACAGATAGATATAATACTGAATAAGGAGAAAAGATTGGCTCTAGCTGAGAAAAGTAATTCAATTGGATATGAAGCAATAATAAATATTTGATTTTGTTGGGTCAGTCCTGTGGTGCAACACTATGCTGGAACTGGTCCAAGTTGAGATCCTTGCTCATTTCTACTTCCCTTGAGTAGCTGCACATGTTGATGCAAAATCTGACTTGAAAAGTGTGACTGGAAGTCTCCCCAGTGGTTTCACAGAGATCAGTAACAAAAACAGAAGTTGCTGGAAAAGCTCAGCAGTTCTGGTAGCATCTGTGAAGAGAATTCAGAGTTAACATTTCTGGTCTGGTGACTCTTCCTCAGGGATCAGTATTGGGTCCTTGCTGTTTGTAGTATATATTGAATGTAGGAAGGTTGAGTAATAGTTTTGCAGATGAAACCAAAATTGGTTGGGTGGTAAGTATTGAGGAGGATAGTCTCCACTTACAAGAGGATAGAGAGAGACTGATTTAGATGGGTTGATCACTGGCAAATGGAATTCAGTCTGGTTAAGTGCGATGCATATAAGCAGGACAAACAAGGTGGGAGACAATAAAATCAAATCGGGAGAACAAATGATAATAGTAGGACTCTGGGAAGCACCAAGGATCGGAGGGACCTTGGTATGCATAAGCATTGGCCTTTTAAGGTAGCAGGGCAGGTAGGTGAAGTGGTGGGGAAGGCATATGGGATTCTTGCCTTTATTAGTGGAGGCATAGAGTTTAGATTAGATTAGATTAGATTACTTAGTGTGGAAACAGGCCCTTCGGCCCAACAAGTCCACACCGACCCGCCGAAGCGCAACCCACCCATACCCCTACCTTTACCCCTTTAACCTATCACTACGGGCAATTTAGCATGGCCAATTCACCTGACCCGCACATCTTTGGACTGTGGGAGGAAACCGGAGCACCCGGAGGAAACCCACGCAGACACGGGGAGAATGTGCAAACTCCACACAGTCAGTCGCCTGAGTCGGGAATTGAACCCGGGTCTACAGGCGCTGTGAGGCAACAGTGCTAACCACTGGGCCACCGTGCCGCCCACTGAGAGCAAGGTGTTTATGCTGGAACTATACATAAAGCTGGTTAGGCCACTGCTGGAGTCCTATTTAACCAAAGAGGCATAGATTTAAAGTAAGGGACAGAAAATTTAGAGGGTGTGTGAGGAAAATCATTTTCATCCAGAAGATTGTGGGAATCTGGAACTCAGTGCATGCGTGGGTGGGAGAGGCAGATACCCTTGTATCATTTAAGTATTAGATGTACACTTGCGATGCCAAGGCATACAAAGATGTGGGCTAAGTGCCAGAAAATAGGGTTACAGCAGTTAGATGGTTGTTTTTGATTGGTGCACACTATATGGGCAAGTGACTTTTTCCTGTGCTGTAGACTTCTATGATTTTAAAATGAAGAACTGCTTTTTAGGTTTGCAGCATTTTCCATTTTGTATTGTCAATGTTTGTTTTGTCTTTCATATGGAGGCAGTTAATCCCTTATAGCCAAACCTGCTTTTGCTTCACAGTGGCTTAAAGAATGATTACAACAAGGAGACTTTCACCTTGAAGCACAAAATTGACGATCAGATGTTCCCCTGTCGTTTCATTAAAATAGGTAAGGTCTCTTACTGATTAAATTAATTCAATAAACCTTGCTAGCAATTGAGTATGATAAGTGTATGAATGTCAGCAGGATAGAAACTTGGTAAACATTTGTTCAAAGTATATTTACTAATGGATTCCATTGACATGAACCCGAAGTCACTGACTTTGAGGTTTTTTTTGGTTGAAGATGGCATTTGAATGGCTGACAAAGAATCTGAACACCATGTTTCCACAGGGTTATTTCATGTATTTGTAGATGGAAACTTTTTGCAAAGATATGTTTGCATCATGCATCATCTGACTTTTTTTTTCTTAACCAAAATCTTTGCAGTGATGCAGAGGATGCCAGTCATTAGATCAACAACCTATTTATTGAGCATGCCAAGGTATTGTGAAGTAAGACCTCCATTTTATCCAGTGGGTTATGTTTTATGGGAAAATTTGTTGTTTCAGATTTCAAAACTTCAGATTTCAGATGACTTCAGGGGTACATAAAATTTTGGAATACTGTTTTAAGTTGAACATTAGCTCTGGTGATTTTAACTCATTGCAGCAAACTCTTCTGTTAAACTGTTATAGTAATTGACTAACTCCAATTAACTTTGCCTTTCCTGTTTAAAATAGATAAAATTTCTGAACTGGATGTGTTGCATCTGTGCAACATAATAAAATAAATCAGAAACTAAATAACAGAAGTATTTGTGCATAGGTATCGTTGAAAAGAATTTTGCTGGAGGATTGAAGGGCAACTGTTAGAGTTCCCTGTTTTCACAGGGGATGTTAAAACACATCTGGCAAACTTAAATGAATTCATTAATGTCATTATAGAAATATGAACAAACATTATAATAGTTAAAACTTATTCCAAAACACATTATGCTTGAATCCTTCAAGGAAGTGACAGAAATCGTTGGTAAGGATGTTGTCAAATGTCATATATTTGCATGTTCAAAAGATTTTCAAAGAAGTAAACTCATGGAAATGGGGCATGTAGCAGAATGGATAGCAAGCTGGCAACAAAGCAACAAAACAAATTAGTTGGTTAAAGGTATTCATCTCGACTGGCAAAGGCTAAGAAGTGGCATTCCGCAAGTGACATTGCTGGGACCACAGTTTACCATTTACTTAAGCGATTTATTTGAGGCCTGAGGGGCTAAATGGTCAACTTCTCATCCTGGCTTGTTTGTAATTTGGACTTAAAAAACCAAAAGTACGATAACATGAAAGCTGGGGAATACTTGTTACAGAAGAGGATTGCAGCAAATAACAAGACAGTAGGATGGTTGTGTACTTGGAAAATGAGCTTCAGTGCACATGTGAAAGGTGCTGTATCCTATTATGAAAGATAAGGCAATCTCATTTTCTTTGTAAAAGAAATGCTTGAAGGAGGCAGAGGAACAGTGGGCTCTGAGGGTGAAGACCTGCAAGTCACTGACATAATGAAACAAAAATAGAAAATAATTGAGAAACTCAGCAGATCTGTGGAACGAAGAACACAGTTCATGTTTCGAGTTCAAAAACTACTTCAGTCTGTATTCTTGATCACCTTTGTGACACCCAGTTTATAATTTTTGAACTTCATATCACTAAAGCTGCTATGGTGAGTCTGATGTGATCTTTTGTATCTTTTAAAACTGCAATATTTTATTGCATTCATTTTTACATTTTAAAGATCCATAACTCCATTGGAGGTGGAATTCTATACATTTTGCCTACATGAAAGAAATTGCATCAGAAAGTAATCACCCACTGTCTCTTATAGTTGATTATCACAGGCCACATGGGTCCACTAGCCCACTGAAGTCCAAGAAAAATTTAGACTTCTTGCATCATTTGAGAGCATAGTCCTGAACATGAATCTTTTATAAACCATTGAGTGGAAAATAAGACAGACCAAATAATTTCTGACAGCGGCAGTGGAAATTTTTTATTTTCTGTGGTCTAGCCGGTCAGCTCATATGGTTTGCATCTACTTTTTATTTTAATCTTCTCTGATGAAACTTTGGTTAGCTTTCAAATTTCCTTGCTCCTTAGCTTGACATCTCACTGTTCACTTCCTCCTTCCTCTCCCCAATTCCTGCTGTATTATGTAAATTTATTTCAAATTGCAGATGTACCATTGATTTAGGTTATTTTTCTGCTAAGGTCAGTAGCTATTTTCCACATTTTAGAATTCTATGATTTCATGAAATGCTTCAGTGCTCATCATTCCAATCATTCCATGTGGTAACAGATTTCATATTCTACTCCATGTGAGTGAAAAAGTTTGTTTTAAATTCTTGTTTGAGTTTATTAGTGACCAGCTTCAGTTTCCGGCTTCTGGTCTTCACAAGTGGAAACATTTTGGGAGTTAACTTAATATATGTCAGGAGACTAAAACAGGCTTGTAACAATTTGGCTGCTGATTTTTCAACACACCAGGTTTCATTTTCCACTGACTTGGAAAGTGCTGTCTATTTTAAACCAAATGAAAGCAGTAGTGAGAATATGAAGTACGCTCTGAATTTCAGTGGAAAGATGAGTCCAACTCTTGTGCTGTTCAGACATTAATCAGTTTTACCGTAGCCCTCTAGAATCCCCTCTGTATTTTAAGGTTCTTTAAATCAGGTTTTACCTTTCCTTTCTGGAGAAAAGAGCCATTTCTTGTTCATCGTGATCTAGATTAGTAAATTCTGGAGTTTAGATATATGCATGCATATTACAGAGTACACTACAGGCTTACATTTCTTTGAGAGTTCAGTATAATGGGACCATTTTTTTTCTGATTATTATAGCCAGAACTTTGAGTCTGAATTTTAGCGGAAGCTGAACCTTCAAGTTGAAATTGCTTGCTATTTATTTTTCTTTGTCATTGTAACAGTCAGGATTCAATCCGTGATAATTTGACTAATATTTCAACAATACAAGTCCTCATTAATTTTGTTGAATTGATAGACTTCATGTATGATACCATGTTATATGCATTTTCAATGAAGCTCAATTTTTATCACATAATTAGTCATAGAGATGTACAGCATGGAAACAGACCCTTTGGTCCAACCCATGCATACTGACCAGATATCCCAACCCAATCAGCACCTTCCAACCCTTCCTATTCAATTATTCAATTAAGTTGACATATTTTATGAAAGATGGTTATTTGACTTGTCCATCAAAATTCAGAACTCAATTATGCATTGCTGCTATTTTACTTGAAATTGCTCTTGGCCTAGTATGACATTAAAACATGAGACAAAACTTTTTTGCTACATTTTTAACTCTTCAATAAAATTGATGGATCAAATCAATACAACTGTCACAAATAAAGACTTCTAAATGTTTTCAATAATTCCTTCTGGCAATGAGCTAAAATAAATACAGATATACAAACCTTTATCCAAAGCGCTTGGGACCAGCTGGTTTTCAGATTTCGTAAGTTTTTGAATTTTGGAATAAGTGACAGTTCAACGGTGAAATTTTTAAAAAATCTTAGCAAACAGCAGACTCACTGAGTAACTGGCCCCGAGACAGAATTAAGGCCTGCCAGAGATGGGCCACACCCCCATCTGAGTGACATACATCGAGTAGGTGTGGAGTTGGGTTAATTGTTTGCACACCAAACAACCTTGTTAATGAGAGAAAAAATACATTTTGGATTTTGGAGCTTTTTGGATTTCAGAATTTTGGATAAAAGGTTGTCTACCTGTACACATAATTTTAAGTGACAATTGACAGGAAGGAAAGTATCTGCCACTGGTTCTGACAAAGACATGTGCAAAGGCAAAATTTGACATGGAGGTGGCTATTTATGAAGATAGCCTTGGAATACTGAAGAAGTGGAGGACATCAAATTCAAACAGAGTTTCTTATTCTATTCACAGCTTTTCAAACATGTCTGCATATGTCTTCCAGTTTTTAAATGGGTCGCTGTGCCAGGTTACATAGCATTTTTGAGAAAGATCAGTCAGCTGTTTCCAACATTTTAAAAATACCTGGTTTATTTTACTTTGTATGTCATAATATACAAATGGACAGCATGGTGGCTCAGTGGTTAACACTGCTGCCTCACAATGCCAGGGACCTGGCTTCAGTTCCAGTCTCGGGTGACTGTGTGGAGTTTGCACATTCTCCCCGTGTCTGCGTGGGTTTCCTCCGGGTGCTCTGGTTTCCTCCCACAGTCCAAAAATGTGCAGGTGAGGTGAATTGGTCATGCTAAATTGCCTGTAGTGTTGGGTGAAGGGGTACATGTAGGGGAATGGGTCTGGGTGGGTTGTGCTTCGGCGGGTTGGTGTGGACTTGTTGGGCCGAAGGGCCTGTTTCCACACTAAGAAATCTAATGTAATCTAAATTGCCCGTAGTGTTGAGGGACGTGTGGGTGACATGCATCAGTCACGAGAAAATGTGCAAGTAATAGGGTAAGGGAATGGGTCTTAGTGGGATACTCTTCAGAAAGTTGGTGTGGGCATGTTGGGCCAAATGACCTGTTTCCATACTGTAGGGATTCTATGATTCCACGAGTATAAAATAGCACATTTGGCTACATGCATCAGTCACGAGAAAATGTGCAAGTAATAGGGTAAGGGAATGGGTCTTAGTGGGATACTCTTCAGAAAGTTGGTGTGGGCATGTTGGTCCAAATGACCTGTTTCCATACTGTAGGGACTCTATGATTCCACGAGTATAAAATAGCACATTTGGCTACATTGTTGGCTTGTTCATTAGGCAATATTACCTTTTCTTTGCCTTTCCTTGCAATTTTTGAACACATTTCAGTTCACCTTTTAAGAGTTGCAGCTATTTACGTTTAGGTGCATTGTTGTTGTTAGCAGCACAGTTTTATAATGGCTCTCCATTATTTGTTTTATTTCTCTTCCCATAGCCACCCAAGTGAAAAGTGAGGTTCCTTAATCTTGAGGGATTCTGTGCTGACCTCACTAATAATTAGTGAGAACCATTTCTCATTCTGGCAGTGGACAGCAATTCCCATTTTTGGGTCATCGTGCTATCAGCAGTGATAATACTGTTAGAATCAATTTGTCAGCATTTGCAAGTTGGAAACTCAATCAGTGGACAAACAAATGCTGGCTGATTTGACATTTTGTGTAAAATAACACCAGTTTAGAAATGTGATTTAGGATCTTTTAAAAAGTGAAAATCAGAAGGTGGAATTCCAAAACAGGATGTTTCTGTTAATTTTGAAGAACTGCACAGCTTGTCTTTCAATGTCTGCATTGGAACCAATAGACTTGTTTGTCTGACGTCTGTTGGAGCATGAATTGCAGTTTTCACTGTTGTGAAGTGTTCCATCTCTGCTGCCTATTACTGGCATTTTCTTTTAATCTGTACTGTTGGTAGATAGCTCCTATTTATGCTATTGGTGGATACTTAAATGTGTTATTGGAATTGGTCCCTAAAATACATTTTGCAAATGCACTGAGCATCAATATTTTATAACTGTTATTGCCATTGCTTAGTGTAATTTTCCTGTAAAGTACTGTTTCAAAAACAGTTAATTTATTAACCCTCCATGGATGATATAATCTAACTCTATATGCTTGTCAATGTCCAAGTCATTAATGATCACAAAGTCATATATTTGACATAGTTTCAATTGATTAAACTTTCTAAACTTGAGGTGCTGTAAATAACACTGTAGAGTTAAAATGTGTGTTATTTGAATAACACAACTCTCAGAACATTAAAAACTCAACTACTTCAATGTCGTCATCGTTCACTGGCAGCAAAATGCTGTTTTATGAATGCTAGCCTGTGCAGTGCCCATCTCATGATAGAGGGAAACCTGCTTTAGGCCCACTTGAAGTCTGAAAATGAAGCTTGTACTACCACTTATTTTTTGCATTGATCAAATGTTGTATCGTTTGTCTTTGTTCATAAGGAAACTTTATTGTAATGAGTATATTGTTCATTTTCCCTCTGTATGTTTTTATTCTTTGCCATTTCAGCATAACAGCCAAACATATCTTTATGGTCAGAATCGACATTAAAAAAAAACTTAAATGATGAGTAACATGCAACAGTGAATTTTGCTGTTTCGAAATTACATGGAACTGCGTTAGCAGATCGAAAAGTCATGAATTATTTTTCCTCTTATTCTTTGTAGTTCCATTAATGTCATGGGGGCCTAGCTTTAACTTCAGCATCTGGTACGTGGAACTACATGGGATTGATGAGCCAGACATTGTACAACCGTGCCTTAACTGGTATAGCAAGGTAGGAATACTGCATTTTATGTGTGCTTGTTTCTCTCCTACTGATATTGAATTTAAAGGAGGGTCTCTGGACTTGAAATGTTAACTCTACTTGCTCTCAACAGGTGCAGCCAGGCTTGCTGAGTTTCACAGCAATTTCTGTTTTTTATTAAATTTGAAAACACTTTTCTTAATGTTACAGATATGTTGCATGGAGGATGCAGGAATTAAGCTTAGTTTCCAAGTTCACCTTAACCAAGAAAGCACATATAGAAAAGTTTGCTGCAATTTATTTTGGTGGTGATCATTGGGATTGAAATCCATGCCCCTCCAGAAATAAGGTGGCAATGCTGAACTGAGAGGAACAAGTCGAGCAAGAAATCTCTTTTTTTTTAATGTGAAGGTGTAGATTTCAGGCCTATGGTTGACTAACCATTTGATGAAAGGCCTTCAAATATAACTTCAGTACTATTACAGCTATGTCCTATTTGTCTCTGAAACAAGTTTGAAAGAGTTGATTTTTAAGCTGAAAATCCGTATGTTGGCCACTTTAAATATCGTGTAAGCTTTAGGAAATGGTACCTCAGAAAAATGTTGGTCTTCACTTGGACAAATGCAGCTTAATTAAGGAAAACTGGCTTGGATTGTTTGAGGGCAAACCAGATTTAACTAATTTGTGATAGGGTAATAGAGGATAACGCTATTGACGTGGTGCACATTTTCCAAAAAGCATTTGATCAAATATAGTGCAATGGACTTGTCAGTCACATTGCTACAGAATTAGTTAAGACAGAAAAAGAAATAATGATATGCAGTTATGCTTTGGACTAGGGAATCTTGTCTTAGCTCCTGTTAGGATCATGAGTGAATCGCGATGACCATTCTTTATAGGCGCAACTTCAGTGTTTGAGACTATAGGTAACTTGGAAGTATTTTGATCATTGAGGATAATGTAGTGACAAAGACATCATTGGAACTGGCAGATGAAATTTCATGCAGAGAAATGTGAAGTGGATCATTTTGGTAGGAAGGATGTGTAGAGATGATAAAAGGAAGGGTCAATTCTTAGTGGTTGAGGATCTGGGAGTATATGTGCATGCCTCATTCGAAGTTGGGTAATGTATTGAGAGAGCAGTTAACAAAGCACTCAGTCTCCTGATGAAAACCAAGTACCGTGGATGCTTGAAATCTGAAGCAAACATTCAAAGATGGAGAAACTCCAGAACACCTGGTGGCATCTGTGGAGAAACCGTTAGCATTTCAAGTCTAGAATGATTTCTCTTCAGAACCCTCAACGTTGTAGTATCCTGAGCTTTTAGGAAGTAGCAGAGAGAACAAAAGCAAGGAAGTATCTTCAATCTGTAGAGAATGCTGTTTTTTTCCCCTCACCTGGAGTGTCCAATTTTGGCTATTCAGTTTCAGAAAGATGTGAAGGCATCCGAGTAAGTGCATAAAAATTTGAGAATGGTTTCAGGGATGAGGACCTTCAGTTACATAGAAAGTTTGGAGAAGTTGAGAGTTTTGTCCTTGGAGAAGAGGTAAGGAAGATATTTGATAGCCTTAATCCATATAAGGATATGAAGAGTGCAGACGGAGGAAAAAATGTTCTTCTTGTGGCAGGTCTGAGAATTAGTGGCACAGATTTAAGATAATTGGCAAAGGAAGTGATGGCATCAGGGGGACTTAACCTTATACATAGCAAGTGATCAATATATGCAATGCACTGCTTGGATGTCTGGTGTAGGCAGGTTTAATTGAGGCATTCAAAGGGGAATTAGATAATTATTTGAAAAGGAAAATAGGCATAGGTATGGGGAAAGAGTGCGGGCATAGCCCCAGATGAGTTACTCCAGTAGGGAGTCAGCATGGACCTGAAAGACTGAGCGTACCTCTTAGTTTGGAAATATTTGACAACTTTGTGACTCTCGTTAATTAATGCTCACTTTAGCCAATTGCTGCCTGCTGTTTGGGAAGCTGCCATGTTCATTTGTCAGGCTTTGATTTGCGCTGCTGAATTCCATAGCCATTATATTATTTATCAATACAGACTTCTTGAAAGTGTATAATGAATAGTTTTCCCTGAGTAAGTTACATTTAGAATCAAATATAAGTGAGTTCATGATCGTTAGCATGCTTCCAAGATCTAAGCATTATTGTCTGGAAGTGACACTTGCAATGTCACCATGTGACTCCTAAATACTTAGTTTTCAATCATTACTTATTATTTTGGAGCATCTCAAAAGTGTAAACGTGACGAATAAGGTTTTATGATTAGTCCATTCTGTATTTTTTGATCAGTTTACTTGAAGTAATAGCTTTGCAAATAGTTTCACAGTCTACTTTAATTAACTTTATTGAATTGAATAAAAACTTGAAATTTCAAATTCTTTAGTATCTGTCAATATCTCTTGCCTTTGTTCAGTACAGTATCTTTATCAGCTGTATTGCTGTAAATGTCGTCTCCAGGTGCCAAAGAATGCTTTGATGGCAAGTGATGCTGTCTCTGATTTTCTTTAAACAACAAAGTATCAATGAGGTAACTGAATGAGGAAAGGCACCAACCTGTGCCCCTTCCGATGAGGATTTCCCTTGGACTTGTTTCACAGGGTCTTCTTAGTTTATGAATTTCAGAAATGCGTTACCTTTGTGCTGAATATTTCTGTTTCTTGTTTTTTTTTTATTCATGCTCACAGTTATTGTTAACCATTTGCCGAGCAGCGTACAAAAATGTCAATTTTCCAAGTATGAAAATTTTCCTTTCCCGAACTCATTAACTTGCAATCTGTTCACATGATTTTAAAATCTCACTATTAAAGGTATTGACTTCAAAAAAAATTCTCGTAGACTGAGGTTAATTCCTACTGTTCAACTGAGAGCATTTAATAGAATCTGAGAACAGGAAAATTGTTGTATTTGTTTGTGAAAAGTTGATGTTTTTCTTTGAGTAATTTAAAGCTTAGTTTTTAGTGGGTGTTGAATTTTACACCAAAAGCGCGTTCACAACAGCTGAGTGCAATTACTTGTCCACCTCCCTATAATTACAAAACATGTTTAATTATAGTTGTGATACCTCTCCTTATTTTTGCATTTGTCAATTAATATTTATCCAGTTATTAATGTTTAAAGCATCCAGTAAATCATGAATCTTGGTTTGAGTGGTTATACACTTGCAATTACAGAATTATGAGCACAGAGGGAAGCCATTTGATTCAGATGTCCGGTGTTGACCTTTTGGTACAGCTATTCAATTAGTTTCTCTACGTACCTTTTCATAGCCTTGTTGAATAATTTTCACTTTAAGCATTCAATTCTCTTGTGAATATGACTATTGGATCTGTCCTGACCAGTATTTTAAGCAGTGCATTCACAATTGCAGCAGTTCATATTTTAAATAGTGTCCTCTGGAGCCAGTCTGCTACTGGAAACGACCTTTTTGAAATTTGTCGCACAGGCAGTCCCCAGGTTGTGAATGGTTTCCATTCTGGAGTGTGTTTACAAGTTGATTTATATGCAAGTTGGAACTCGGTGCAGAACAATATAAGGGAGCTGTTCAGACACATATGGAAAACTTTTGTATGTCGAGTCTTTGAAATTATACGCCTGGTATGAGCCCGCATTTGTAAATACGCGTGCTCGTTAGTCAGACCTTTGTCAATCAGATACCCCTGTATTTGAATCATCTTGAGTTTGAGTATCTGCTCTACTCCGAAGAGAACCTCCCAGTTTCTTCAGTCTCTCCATATACTAGAGTTCCTCTTTCCTAATTTCATTTTAGGGAATCCTAACTTCTCCAAGATCGTAGTATTGGTTCTGAAGTGTGGTACTCAAAATTGAATGCAATACTCCACCTGAGGCTTAGCTAGTGTTTTTAGCAAGTTTTAATGGTAATTACTTTTTGTGTTCTTTCTAATTCCTGATTTGGAACCATGTCGTTGTTCCTGGAACTCGCTTCTAAACAGCACTGGGGTGTATGCATACTAGATGGACTGAAGCAGTTAAAGGTGGCAACTTGCCATCACCACCTCAAGGGTAATTAGGGATGTGTAATAAATGTTGGCTTAGGCGGTGGTGCTTGCTTACCATGAATAATTTTTATAAAATACTAAAACCAATTTGTCTTGCTCAGTGGTTTGTGTCCATATACACAGCCCCAATCTTTTTGTTCCTGAATTTCATTTAATGTTGTTTCATTTAGCTTATGTTGACTTATTTTTCTGCAAAAATGTGATTTCACATTTATGTTAAATTTCAACTGCCATGGGTCTGAGCTTTTGTCCAGCTTTTGTTTACTGAAGTCTGTTACTGATCCCCCTAATGGCTTACTGCATTTCTAAGTTTGTTATCTTGGTAATTATACCCTGTTTATCGTCATTCAAATCCTCAGTATGTACCACAAGGAGCAGAGGGTTCTCTGTTATATGTCAGGGTCTTTTGAGGAATCCTGTGGTATACTGTATTGCAACCCAAACCTTATCTCGAACTTGAGTCCATAAGCTGATTCCCTTCCGAACAAACTTTTTCTGTTGCACTAAATATCAGTGCATCTCCACATTGAGATATTGGATCAAACTCTTGTGATGTAAAGGCAGTTTCACCAAGTTGAACTTCTACTTGTACACCTTTTTGGTTCAGCTTTATTATTTAACATTTGTTTGATTCAAGACTTGACATTTTTTTTCATTAAATGTGTCCATGCACACTGATCATTAATTGCTGCCACCTGACACTTGTGATCCAGTACGCAGTGGCATCTCTTCAATTCAATTAGTGGATTCTTCCTGTTAATCGGAGTGCTGATAATCAATTGCAGATCAAATATCCAGTACAGGTAGATGATCCTTTATCCGAAATGCTCAGGACCAGCTGTTTTTCAGAATTTGGAATTTTTCGGTTTTTGGAAAAAGTGACAGTTTAATGGTGAAATTTTAAAAAAACTTACTGGAGGAGCAGACTTCTAAGTAAGAACATGCTTGGCCACACCCACCCAGTCACAGCTGAGTGACATGCATTGAGTCTGTGTCGACTTGAGGGCGTTCAGAGAAACCCCAGGTCTGTTGGTGCTTGGCCACGCCCCCCATGTCGCATCTGAGTGACCTGCTTCGAGTGGGTGTCGTCTTGGGTTAACTGTTTGCTTGCCGAACAACCTTGTCAATGAGAAAAATACTTACAAAAAAACCTTTGGATTTCAGAGCTTTTTGGCTTTTGGATGTTCAAATAAGGGATCTTCTACCTGTAGTTACCGTTTTAGAGTTGCTGTGCCCTTAATTTATAATATCAAACAATTTTAAGATCCATATTTCTCCAACCAGCAACTAAAATGTAACATACCAGAATATTAAGATTAATCACTGATGAACACTTAATATCTTTAACATTCGAGTGGTGGACTGCATCATGCATACTGATCAATAGCTTTATCTGTCATTATAAAGGTACAGTGTTAGAGGTTCAAAAGAACAATTCTTTGCAGACCCTATGGTTAGGAATCCAGATATTACATTATCCCAACCTGAAATTGGCTAAAATATTATGTAATGTTCGCAATATTGTAAACTTCAGTCACCAAAGGATTCGTTTAGCCTTGGACAATGTCAGGACTATGTCTGTTAAGGAGGAAGGGTGGGTTGATCTGTCCAGCTCTGAACAGCTTTCTGCCAGCTGTGCTTTCACAGCTTGGCACCATTCGTTTGTCAGCCACTCGCTGTGCAGTGTCCTACCCACCACTGTGACTCCTTCACCAGCCCTTGCTATGGTTTATATTTGGCTGCATTTGCTGGAACACATGTAGGTGTGTCAAAATTTCTGAAATGATGATCTAAATTAATAACGAAAACTTAAGCCTTAAAAGAAAATGTGCATCGGTGAAAACTGGAAAGCAAAAGCAGACATTTGGCTAAATTTAGCCTTCAATTGCCAGTAATTTTGTCAAGTGCTTCTCTTTGCATTCAGTTGTCAGTAGAAACAAGGCATGAGGCTGCTGTTCGATTCCCATTGAAGAATGTGTTTGAATTTTATAAACATGAAAATTTCTTTAAATATTTTTAATTTGCATTATTGTGGCTTTTATTATTCCAGTTGTGTTTTTGTTTCATTCTGAGAGCAGAATCTGGAGCCCTTGTTATGAATCTACCTTTCTCCAATATCTCGTCACATGTGATTGTGATAATGAAGTACTATGTTAAATGAACTGGTTACTACCTGTTTTGCACATGCCTTCCCAAGGTTTAGAAGTCAGATTTATTCCCATTTTGTGAGACAAATTAGTGTGCATAGTTGTTGAATATGGCAGGTTATGATGTAGTACTTCATTGTTTAATTGTTTCTTTTCAATGTTTCCTTATGTTCCAGTAGTACCGTGAACAAGAAGCCATTCGCTTATGTCTGAAACACTTCCGCCAGCACAACTATACTGAGGCCTTTGAGTCATTGCAGAAGAAAACTAAGATTGCATTGGAACATCCAATGTTGACCGAACTGCATGAGAAGCTGGTACTGAAAGGTGACTTTGATGCTTGTGAAGGACTGATTGAAAAAGCTGTCAGCGGTGAGTGCATCCATTGTCTTAATGCTTTCCCACCATGTAGAGTGGATACAAATGATTGGTGTCCTCAAGTGACTTGGTTTTTCAAGCAGTTTGTCTGTTGGACATACAATATATCATGAATATTGCAAAGCTTAAAGTTTCCTGTATGGACCTCAGTTTGTGAAATTGAGCTTGATGAATGTCTTAATGAATGGCTCTATGTATTCTGTTAATATGGCAAAGTCTGTCCAATTGGGAGTGATCTTGTTCAGATTTCCTCCCCTATCTGACTGAAGTAATACAAGATGGATTAATTCAAGTCTGAGCATGTGTGTACTTGATCATTTTAGAAATTGCTAGGAAGCATGTACATTGACAGATAAATGGAATCAAATTAATATTCAAAATGCAGTTATTTTGGAGAGCTAAGATATTGGAGGTGTCAATTTCGACCATTTGACACCTTATTCTGTGTGCTCCTCAGTAAGGAAGAAAAGCTGTTTAGCAATCACTTTAGTCCTTCTCTAAGCAGTTGATGTTGTTTGATGGAACTAAAAAAAAAATGAATTTTTACTCTGGGATATGTCTGTTCATACATCAAAGCATTAATTTTAAGGGTTCATCCAAATGTGACTACTCATCCTCAACAGTAACATTGTCAGGCTATGATAGCTTAATCATTTGGTTCATCAATCATAGATCCAGTGATGTGCTGGCATGCTGAGTCAAAACCTTTCGAGAATTTAAGTTTTGAAAAATAAATCCTGAATTTAATGTTTCAGATGAATTGCCTAGAATTGTGACCCAAACAAGGTGATTTTGGTGAAGTTGATATCCTGTCGTCTGGGTGATTGAACCAAGCTGATGTTATTTTTTCCAAAATGTTACTAATGTTCAAAGTTTGGGAGACTAATGTAATAGAAGCATTATTGGAACCCAAGGGAATATTGAATGCTTCTTTGAGACCTCTTGATGGTCAGAGTGCCAGAATTGCTTTTATTGAATGTCTTCCTACATACGTCTGTTCACCACATCCATTTAGCAGTAAGAAATGTTACTTTAGCACTTGTAAAGGTAAAAAAACTGGAAAAGGTCAAAATTGGAGAAAAATTATTCTTCGTTTGCTTGTTTAACTTGATGGGAATTTTCCAACCTGAGACATATAGGCTATTGGTATGGTGTTTAACGTCTGACGTCATGAGCTTGTGCTGGTAACCTATGTAATTGTGAAGTGTTGGAATGGAAAACTTTTGCTGTTTGTTCAATATCTCAGTTGCGTAGGGCATCCATAGTAGCTTATGAAAGGGAGTGATAAAGTAAAATCAAGATTTGAAGGAGATGTGATTTGAAGAGAGGATGTATGGAATGTCATTTAGAGACTGGTGCTATGGTGAAACTAAGTGCAGTTATCTTTAATTTGTGTCAAATGTACTTCATCCAAGTTGGATCCCTTTACAGAAGGTGAATGGTTCAAATGTACAGCATTGACTCTTCACAAAAGAAATTGTAGTGACAAGGTACACTGTAATTTTGCACGCTAGCAAGTCTTTCTAGTGTCTTTGGTTAAGTTGATTATCTACATAACGTGGCAAAGGTTTAAAACTTCAGCTCATTGCTGCTTTTAGACTGAGGCTACCCTGTGGATTTAAACTTCAGTTTAGTTTGGGAAGCCTTAAATAAATTACATGGATGCCATTGAGAGTAAGGATGTGGCATTGTCACTGATGTAGACATTGAACTCCGGTCAGGTCTTTTTGATGTATCCAGTGCTTTTAATAGAATACTGGCATCCTTTATTAGCTGAGAAAATGAACTGTTTAGACCTACTGAACTATTGATAGCTGATTTAATATTGTAGGCTAAATTAGGTGTTTAAGTTCTCTGTTAGCCACCATTAAATCAGTTAGCGCTTTCTTGTGTCTAATCAAATAAGTTACATCCAACTTACTGCTGCTCCTGTCTGTTTTTGAATATTTCAGTTTTTTCTTTGATTTTTTTTCTCTCATAACAAATGAAGCTTTGTACAACGTGAAATATTATGTCCTTAAGAGTTTGTGTTCTGATATTTCAAACTAAATATTGCATTCCATATTTGCCACTTAGGAGGATGACATCTGAGTGTCTCTTCTAAATGTCATCTTGATATCTGACCAGATAATTCTGCAATGCAAATCCAAGAGAAAGAAGTGAGGAAAGCTTAAGTCAAAAATGTAAAATAGAGAAAGCAACCTTTTGTTGCTGTGCAAAAAAAAATCAAAACACACTTATTCTTTTAATTTCAGATGGTTTGTTTAATCAGTACATCAGTCAACAGGAATACAAGCCCAGGTGGACGCAGATCATTCCTCAAAGCAGTAAAGGTAGGGAACACAAGAGAAATCTGTCACAACGTTTTGGTTAGTTTTGGTTGGATGAATTGAGACCATTTGAAAAGTGAAGTTTTTGTATTAATTTGAATTGGTTAGATTTGAAAACACAGTCATTATAATTGATAAACTGAAAGGGAAGGTATAGATGAGCTGTATCAATTCAACTGGAGCTAATCTATCGTTCTGATTGCAAGTTAACAAGATGGAGCTACAAGGAGCCGTAAGCAGGATACATGTCTTAAGAAATTAATCTTCAACATTGCTGAAAACTGTGTGCCTAAGAACTCCTTTTTCAAATTTACTACATGATGTTTAGTTAACTTGCCACTTGAGTGTAAAGGATGAGTTGTAGGTCAAGTAAGCAATTATAACTTTGATTATTGAAGCAACAACTCACGTATTGTTTTGGAGGTTAGGCTGAAGTACCGATACTATATTGGAAAAACCAAAAGGCATTCATATACAAATCACATGCCTCATCACATTTTCCACACATTCATACTTAAGTACAGGGTTATCACACACTTGCACTCAAATTTTACTTCAGCCTTTGAGCATCACAAAATCTCATATATGAAACATGAAATATCGAACAAATTTAGTGGTAATAGTGAATATTCTGAGATGCCTATTTTTATGTTTAACCCATACTGCAGCTGTCAGTTGAACTCCCTACATTAGGATCCATTTCTTTCATAACAGGCAGACAATAAGTCAGAAGTAAAACAAATTTTTGTTAACCTCACTTAAACAATAGCGATTTGCCAAGCAACTACAGAACATTTTAGTGGGCACCAACTGTTGCTCGGCATATGCTAGAAGATATTAAAACCACTTAAAAAGATAATCTGATTAACTCCTGTAGGCTGAATGCTGCATTTCTCATCAAGGCATGAAAATGTTTCCTGTGAGACCAAGTATACACCAAGTAAATCACTGAAGAGCTATTCCCATTATAATTCCAAAGCAACAGCTCTCAATGTTAATTAACATGTGAACCTTTGAAAGCAAAAGCTTACTCGGACATCAAGGCAAGGTTAGAGATTGTTGAAGCCATTGGGCAGCAGTCCACCAGGAGAGCGATTAGAGGTCTAAAGTAATCCATGGTGAGAAGCTTCGTAACACCACAACCTTTTGAGGAGGAGTAACAAGGAATTTTGGAATCAACTCACCAACTATAAGCTCACAGAGGACCTTGTCTGCCTGTCAGTTCTGCAATCTCTAGCTGTTTAAATAATTTTTTTCCCCTATCCTTCCTGGTAAAGTGGGTAAAATCTCAGTTTCCCACATGATGATACAAGTGCCAAATGTTTGCCCATTCACTTAGCATACTGTTTCACCTTATAGATTCTTCCATCCTTTTCACACTTAACTTTCCTTCTGTCTCGGTATCATTAAATTTAGAAACTGTGCGGGCAAGAGAGCAAGTGGTCACTCTGCCTCTTGGTGTCTGCTTCTATAATTTTAAAAGCTTCTTGTAGGATTTTGGTTGCGCAATTGTTCCAGGTTTATTTGTTGAAAATCCGATTCTTTTGCGCATGTTCCTGATTTGCTCATGTTTCCTCAATCTTGCGATGCTGACATTTTAGACAGGTTTAAAATATTTGATATGGATTCTTCAATAGACTCGTGGTGTTCCCTTGACGTTCTCCCCCCCCCCCCCCTCCTCTCCCCAGATTCAAATTATGTATCTGCCACTTTTCGGAGCTTGGTCTCCAACAGTTTTACTTAGCATTGAGTAATAATTTGATGTTTGGAATTGAGAATTCCATAATTATAGCTGCTGGCAATGCCTCCATTGCGTCTCAACCTTGTTGCTCTCCTTTTGCCCTTCTCTCTGTAAATTGAATTGGATGGTCTGAAATTGAATATAATCAGTGCAAAGCTGACAACCCCTTCCTGAATCTGAAGGAACACCCTGTATCCCCACAGATATTCTGACTGAATTTTTCTCTAAGGATGCGCTGTGAGATGAACTTGGTATATTCTTTCTGGGAGTTTACAAATTTATTTTAAAAACTCGGTTGGCACACTGCCATTTTTTTTGTTGTATTGATGTGTGCGAATGTGGAGTTTATACATTGTGAAATTTTGGTGTGCAGCTTTTCCTTGAATGCAGCCATGCAGAGTTAAATTACTGGAAAATGAATGATATTTTTAGTTTTATTCCCAAACTCCACAATGGGCTTCTCAGCGTTGCTGAGGCAGCATGATGACTCACTGGTAAGGTCAATGGTTAGCACTGCTGCCTACCAGCACCCAAGGTCCTGGGTTTGATTCCAGCTCTGGCTGACCAGCTGTGTGGAGCTTGCATGTTCTCCCCATGGATGGATGGGTTTTTGTTGGGTACTCTGGTTTCCTTCCATAGTCCAAGGATGTACACATTAGGTAGACCGGCCATGCTAAATGGAGCCATGGTAAATGGGGGGTGTTGGGGATAGAGTGGGGGCCTGGACTTGGTTGGGATGCTCTTTGGATGGTTGGTGCAGACTTGATTGTCTGAATGGCCTCTTCTTCACTGTCATAATTCTGACATTCTCTGATTCTACATTTGGCCAGGTGACGGAGATGACAATAGACCTGGAATGAGAGGAGGTCATCAGATGGTGATTGACGTTCAAACAGGTAAAAATATTATGCACTTAGCTGGGCAAATAGAGTTAAGTATAATTGGCTGTCTTAGCAGTGTTGGTGATTCCTTTTTTGGGCTGGGAATGGGAGTTGAAGATAAAAAGTCCACACAGTTGTTAAATAAAAGACTGGACCTTAATTTAACCACTTTAATAAACTCTTCAGTCCATGAAAATGTTGTCGAGTGGCTAATAGCATCCTGTTGTTTGTTCCATACAAGAGGTAATTCATGTCAACACTGAAGATTAAGCTATTATCTGTATTGGAAATTGCTATGCGAGTGAATCAGAGCATAAGTGATTTTGCACCTATAATTGTAGGTTATGTATGACAGCGCAACGTACTTTCAGTTTAAAGGACGACTGACAGGGAGGGGGTGGAACAGGGAGGTGACATGGAGTCAGTGTTTGTAATAGTATTATGCTCACTGTATAGAGTCACATTTGAGATGGCCATGATTCATCTTCTTTTGAAATGTCTGTCAGCATTGAGAAGTCAAAAAAAAACTTAATGGGAAAATAAAGGACTTCTCAACAATTCATGCCGATACGTGTTCTGATCTTTCTCTCTAAAATGACTAAATTTATCCAAACTGGGGAGCAATTTTCAGAAGTGAATGAATTTTTGATTTTGTGATAGAGTGGAACTATTATCACAATGAAGTGATGTGTAACACAAGATCTCTAATTCTGTGAGAAGTTTCAATTCCAAGTTTTCAGTCCTCCTTCTGGTCATTTGCAGTATTAGCAGGATCAATGCAATCTGTAGCTTGGACTAGAATAATAACAACACGGATGATGTCCTTTGAAGTACTGGGGAGTGATTGCATAATGAACAGCCGTGTATGATAGTGGCTGCCACTGGTATGAATAGTTTTAGTTCAAAAGTGAAAGAGATCAAAATATGTTTTTTCATGCAATTGTAAAAGAAGCTGATTTTTGTTGCATTGTGCAGCTAATTCTAGATTCTGAGAGTGGTATGTGCAAGAATGCAAGTTTACAAAATCTGCTGAGTTCAGGGAATTCTGACGTAAATCTCCATTTTCTAATGCCTGTAAGTTGCTTCTAGTTCAGAGATGAACTGATTCAGTGCATCCCTTTTTTTTTGAAACGGATATTTCCTGTGCATCATCAAAGGAATTCGTATTCTTTCACTCCATTTATTTGTTGACTTGTAGCTCTTTACAAATCTTTAAAAGGCTCGACTTATTGCTTCTCAAACTGAGCAGTATAATTCACATGAATTTAAGATATTTTAATATTTGAACTGCAATCTACCAGTAAAATTGATAATGGATAGACATAACAGAAAATAAAGTAATGTTCCCCCCCATGACTCTATTCTGAGGCTTGAAAACTGTTGTGACTCCTTGGGTGGAAGGAGAGGAAAGTTGTGTGTAAAGATATTTTGAGCCTGGAAAAGAGACTTGAGGGGGTCAGTAGTAGTTGTCTTAGAGTTGTTGGCTCCAAACTTTTAGCTCACAACCCCACCTGGGTTCTGCCCCTTACTTTGGAAAGCCTTTGGACAAATTATCCATGCCACTTGGTAGAGCATTATCATTGCCATGGCAATGGTGTTGGCATAGAAAAGAACATAACTTTTCTCAAATGGTTTACTGTTCAGATTTTGCAACTTGTTCCTATACCTTCACATAGTAGTGCTTAAGTGCTAATGATATTTACTTAGTATACTGGAGATTATAGGCAAGCACTTAACCTGGTTTTGCTGTTTGTAGGTACCTAGATCATAAATTATCTTCTTTCACTTGAAAGAGAGCAATTCAGAATCCTCCAGAGGTGACAATATCAAGCCACTATAAAACTTCATGATGACCTAAGTTTTATCTTGTTTGGCAGCATAATTCTGTATCCTGTTTTCTTTATTTAATGTGGCATTGTGTTGTTTAGGCATAATAAATGATGTTGGCTAGGTCACCACATGACCTTGCACGGGATCTTGACTATCCATCAGAGCAGTCAGGTGATCCGTTTAAGATTTTGCAGGAAGAAACACATCTTGGTCAATGCAGCGCTGCAACTACTTGATTGTGTGTTTCAGTGGAGGGTGTGGAAGCTCAATCAATCCACATCATCTCATGTCAATATTGCCTTGATCCTTTTGTTAAGTTAATTTTGGATTCAAGAAGATGTGTTTTGCGTCATGAGTTGCCTTGGTGACGTGGAATGGTGCTGTAAAGTGTTTCTATTGATTGAAATATAACCCAGTATTTAGACCAATCGAACTTCATAAAAACAATGGCCAAGTGAGAAGTAACAGGAGATCTCCCATTGGTAATAAATAACAGCAGTGACATTAGAGAGACTGCTTAGTTAATATAACCTGATCATAGCTAATTCGTCCGAGTAGTTGAATCTATAGTCAGGTTTCAGAAAAAGCCCATTCTTAAGAATGTTCATATTTATTTCTGTTTGACAGTTTCTGTGAGTTATGCTATGTGTAGTAAACCATGATGGGGCAGTTTGGTTCAAAGTTATGGTTAGAATTTCCCCTGCATGCTGAGGTCTCTCCAGAAGTATTTGAGTGAGCTTACTTATTTTCAGACAAAGACCAAAGTGGGAGTTGTGCTTTAACACAGCTGCTGGGTCTGCCTCTTAGTTCTGAGGTAGCGAACAAGTACCTGTGATACTGAGTATGATACCACCTGATGTTGCTTCTCATTGCTTTCTGTCTTTCACATTAATGTTTGCACACACCTCTTTTATCGATGCTTTTGTGGGTTTTTCTCTCTTGTTTACCATCTTATCCATCTGTGTCCTTGCTTTACACGTTATTTCTCACTAAAGTATAATTACTTAAACCAAGCAGTGTTGAAATTTCCTGCCCTTGTTATCTCAGTGGCAGGGCTCAGATAACATACAATGAAGTACTTTTGAAGTTGGTCGTTGTAATATAGGGAAACATGATAGTTAGTTTCAGCACAGCAAGATCCCACACAAGCAGCAAACTGATGTTGTTTGAGCGATGGTGATATTGTCTTAGCCAACCAAAAGAACTGCTGCTCTGTTCCATCTGCATCAAAGCACACAGAAAAATTTTCATTGAGGAAGTTGGTGTGTCTCCATATAAGCTACTACAGTATTTTCTAGTTCGATGTTGTAGCCAACATTTACATGTTAAATTTTATAACCAACTGTATCTTCCATTCTTTTCATTTCGAGAGGCAACAGCCATCCTGGTCCTGTTCTTTTGCTGTCCACTTCTTCGATCTCTCCACTAATGCGTCAAGTTCCTCAGACTCTTCAGAATCTGTGTCTGATATGTAGTCGAACTTTAACCATAGGAGAAAGTGAGGACTGCAGATGCTAGAGATCAGAGCTGAAAAATGTGTTGCTGGAAAAGTGCAGCAGGTCAGGCAGCATCCAAGAAGCAGGAGAATCGAAGTTTCGAGCATATGCCCTTCTTCAGGAAAACTTTAACCAGAGCATTTTTGTCTCGTTGATTTTTTTTTTTGATTGAGGTGCCTCCTCTCACTGTTGTATAGGGTTGCAAGTTTTTATTGTTTTTTACAAATGAAATTGTGTTTTAAAGAAAACCATTTTAAAACTGCTTTACCAATGCAACCTTAACACAATTTGTGATTATCTAGTTGCTGTGATTGAAAATGTGAATCATAATTGCATTTGATAGTCAGATAGTTAACTATCTGTGGGCAGGTTTTTGGTGGGCATTTCATATATTTTGTTAATGGCTTGCTCTATTTGAGTAAGAATGTCTAACTCATTGCAGAATGAAGAATTGAAGCATTAGGCAAGAGACTTCCTGCAAGAAGGTGACTTTTTTTAATGCAAGCTCTTGAGCTGGACTCCATTGTCATGTGCACCACTTGCTGTCAGCACTCACTATTTAGCTTCTGCCAAGTTGGTGTTTCATTGTGCCTCTAATTTAATAAAGTATCCCAGCATACATTGAAGATATTATGAGCTGTAATGTAGCAAATGAGAGCTGATTAAAAATGGGATGATTTGTTCCTCAAGCTTTTTCATAAGGTAAAATGAAAAGAAGCAAAGCATGTCAAGATATTTAAGAAGAGAGTTGTAAGAATTTACTGTTGATAACTGATCAGAAGGAGTGTGTGATTAACATCAGGCCCTAGTTGATCATCTCTATTGGATTGTAGGCAAATTCAGACCATGGAGGGGCAAGCACTTAGTCTTAGAGTCATAGAGATGTACAGCACGGAATCGGACCCTTCGGTCCAACTCGTCCATGCCTACTGGATATCCCAACCCAATCTAGTCCCACCTGCCAGCACCCGGCCCATGTCCCTCCAAACCCTTCCTGTTCATATACCCATCCAAATGCCTCCTAACTGTTGCAATTGTACCAGCCTCCATCACTTCCTCTGGCAGCTCATTCCATACACGTACCACCCTCTGCGTGAAAAGGTTACCACTTCGGTCACTTTTATATCTTGCCCCTCTCACCCCAAACCTGTGCCCTCTAGTTCTGGTGTCTCTCTCTCGCTCACGCTCTCTCGC
>NC_057732.1:43888936-43896713 GCF_004010195.1 Chiloscyllium plagiosum | reverse complement strand
ATAATTTAAATGGATTTTTGTAACCCATGAAACATTGCAGTGCCTCAGATGGCCGTATTTTACAGTAGATATTAAAGTAATGCAGAATGTGACAATTGCTGTACTGTCAGTAGGCCTGTATGAACAGCAATGGGGAGGTGATGGCCTGATGGTGTTATGCACTACTGTTAATCCAGAAACCCAGGTAATGTTCTGGGGATTTGACTTTGAATCTTGCCATAGTAGATGGTGGAATTTTAATACAGTCAAAATCTGGAATTCAGCATCAAATGATGACTGTGAATCTATTGCTGACTGTCAGAGAAACCCATCTGGTTCACTAACTGCCACCCTTAACTGGTCTGGGATGGTCTTGTCTGGTCCTACATATGATTCCAGACTCTCAGCAATGTGTTTGACTCGTAATTGTCGTATGGGCAATAAATGATGGCCTAGCCAGTGCCACCCTCAACCCATGAATGAATTTTTAAAAGGATGAACGCTCCTTTGGTTTATTTTTGGTGTTTTGTTGATAGAAGAAGCATATTAAATTGGAAACTCTCATCAAAGGGGAAATCATTTTAGGTGATGTAGTATTATTGATGTACCAGGAAAGAAGGAAAAGGAAAGGTCAGGGCCACATTGGCAGACTGGAAAAGAGAAACTAGAGAAGAGTGGCTTGCTTAATAATATTGGATGTCCAAGGAAACATTGAAGGTATGAGACAGAAATGAGGTGTTGCAGTCAGAATTTAGTGACTTTGAGGATCATTGTTGTAAGTGACCTGAAATACCTGCTTGCAGGTCTTCGGGGAGGTATTGGAAACAAAGGGTTAATGAACCTAACAGCTCAGCAGTCATATTTAAATTTGAGACCAGATTTCTGAGCTGTAAGGGCATAGTGGTGGTGTTGGAAGGCACCCATGACGTGTTGTCAAGAGTATTTGAGACAGTCGTGAATGATTTAAGTACTTATTGTCATCTTGGATGTTGCGTGATTGACTGATGTTGGTATGAAAGACAGAAGACAAGCAGATCTTCCAGAGTTAAAGACCTACAGTGTAGTTTCTTTGGTTTACAGTGGCAAGATGATGAGCTATGAGGACCTAATTATGGTAATGTTTTGACAGTGAAGTTCTGGATGTCTGAAAACGATAAGTCATAACATTTGAGGAGTGATTATATATGTGGATACGCTAGCCACTTTGGTAGGGAGTGTGGGGGGTGGTGAGTCGAGCAGGTGGACCAGCACTGAGGGAGGGCATGTATTAATATAACGTGAAGTCATTCCCAAGAGCACTTTGCATGCAAAGAAGCTAGTTACAAAAGAGAATTCAGCAAGGAAGTTACGTGATGCGGAGAAACGGTTGAAGAAATAGTGCAAAGGCTGTTTGACTTCACTGAAGGCATGAGGGAAGGGCTTTAGGATATGATTGAGAAATAATAGTATTCTGAGATCTGCAATGAAATTGGCAAATGAATCCAGCATTTAGAGAGCCAGATTTGATATGAAAACTGCAGAGTGGTTCTGAGTGAGAGCAGAGGCCATAGGACTGTTGGGTTTCCTCCGGAAGTTGCCAAGACCCCACTGTGATTGTAATAAAATGGGAACAAGCACTTAAATTGAAAATTTACTTCTCTCTTGCAATACTTCTAAATGCTATTTAAAACTATTCTCAAAGTTAATAACAATGAAGATTTTGCTTGTTTGCACACCAGATTGTAGTCTTGCATTGGTCAACTTGTTGTTTCAGGAAACTTTGTGACTCATCGTGCCTTTTACAGTGTCTGCATCATTCTTGATATTGGCAGTCAAGCAAGTTTGTGGGCTATTAATGTGTTGGATTGCATTGCCATGGAAATCTTTGAGTTACCCAATGATGTGGCTGTAAACATGGACGATTGTGTTGAACACCAGCGCTGTGCAGTGACATTTTATCATGCATGGATTAGAGGCCCATTGGAGTATAATTAATGAATTAAAAATTTGTGAACACTTGCCATTTGTTGGAAGTGACCAATAAAAAATGTTAATTTGATATTGTGGATTACAGGATATTAAAAAAACTTTTGTTTCTTGTGAATAATTTTTGGGCTGTGGCAAAAGTACATTGTAATGAGCAAATCTAATTGTAGGAAAGTGGCAGGAGGTAATTGGCATTTTCACTGCTTCTGCTTTTTTTCTGCCAGTGCTTACTAAGAATAAAATGCAGGCAGTGAAAACTGCTAAGATCTGAGTTCAAAAATAGTTGACAACCCCTTCTGATATTTTTTCACTCTATAGTTTTTTTTTGAAGAAAACTATCCTATCTTTTGCACTTCATGTTTGTCTAATATGTTTCCTCCACTTGCTTTCTTTGGCCCCCAGCTAGTTATAATTGATTTTTTTTCCTTGTTGCTGTATTAAAGTGTTCCATCTTATTATTGCACTGGAGTTGAGAAGTATGAAGATCATATGAATATGGTATTTCTATGATGAAAGAAATAAACCACTTCCGTTTCCACACCGTGTGCTGCAAATTGGATTAACTGAGGAAGAATCACGTCGTTTCCGATACTAATCACCACAGCTTCAAAATATTGCCAATGGAGTTCCTCAAAGCAGCATCCTTGGCCCAAGCATTTTCATTAGCTTCATTGGCACTGGTCTTTTTGTCGTCATTTTTGAAATGATGTTGCGGACTATGTATCCTGTTCAGTCCCACTCTCAACTCTTTTAATAAAGAAGCAGGATCTGGGCCATGTTTTGAAAAATGGCAGGCAATATTTAGTGCTCACAGAATTATCCAGGACTTAGTATAATCATAGTCATAGAGAAATACAGCATGGAAACAGACCCTTTGGTCCAACTTGTCTGTGCCGACCAGATATCCACCTGCCAACACCCGGCCCATATCCCTCTATACCCTTCCTATTCATATACCCATCCAGATGCCTTTTAAATGTTACAATTTAAATGTTAACCTCCACCACTTCCTCTGGCAGCTCATTCCATACACGTATCACCCTCTGCGTGAGAAAGTTGCCCCTAAAGGTCTCTTTTATATCTTTCCCCTCTCACCCTTAACCTATGCCCTCTAGTTCTGGACTCCCCCCACCCCAGGGAAAATACTTTGTCTATTTATCCTATTCCTGCCCCTCACGATTTTGTAAACCTCTATGGTCACCCCTCAGCCTCCAACGCTCCAGGGAAAAACAACCCTAGCCTATTCAACCTCTCCCTGTAGCTCAAATCCTCCAAAATCTTTTCTGAACCCTTTCAAGTTTCACAACATCTTCCTGATAGGAAGGAGACCACTCTGATCTTGAATTCTATCACTGCCTCCACAATTAAGATCCCCCACTTTTAGCATTTTGCACGTTATCATTGATTAGCAGCTCAGTTGAACCAAATCAGTGCCATGAGTAAACGAAAAGAGCAGCTAAGCTTTTTGTAACAAGTGGCTCATTTCCTGGCTGCTTACTATTCCTCTATCAGTCACATGTAGGCATTGACGCAACATTGAAGGAAAAAAGTACTGGAATTTTAGACTTCGCCAAGACATTCTTGTTCTTAAAGTAAATACGTTGCCACCCAGATTGGGGAGGGTTCCCCAGTATCCTGAAAGAGTTTTTTTAAAAGATGAACTTTTTAATTTGTACCTATTGTTGAGATCTTAATATATCATTAGATTAGACTACTTACAGTGTGGAAACAGGCCCTTCAGCTCAACAAGTCCACACTGACCCGCCGAAGCGCAACCCACCCAGACCCATTCTCCTACATTTACCCCTTCGCCTAACACTGTGGGCAATTTAGCATGGCCAGTTCACCTGACCTGCGCATTTTTGGACTGTGGGAGGAAACCGGAGCACCCAGAGGAAACCCACGCAGACACTGGGAGAATGTGCAAACTCCACACAGTCAGTCACCTGAGGTGGGAATTGAACCTGGGTGTCTGCCACCTATCTATATAAGTGGCGTCAATATAAAGCAGTTCAGCCTGTGGAGGGAACAGCATGGATTTTGAGGCACAAACAACAGGAAGTTCATGCTGAAAGTGGGTGAGTTTTCTGAGATGTGAAGGAACCAAGGAGCAGTGATGTTTTACAATGTGTTGAGCGAATATACAGTGAAATGACGAGTCATTCTAATCTTTGGCCTGTCTCTGGTTGTACTGTTAGAGATGTATTTAGTGGCGTGAAAACAATTGCTAGAATTTCAACCTGGGAATCCTGAATAAGTGAGTATAGATATCTCTTGTTTAAACAGTTCTGTGGAGCTTCAGTGCTACTGTACTGCCCTTTTTGACTGAACATATTTAAATGGTGAGTGCACAGAGTGGAAGATACTGACTTGAAGCTGCTGTGCCAGGAGGAAGTTAACTGCATAGATCCAGTCCCCTGCAAAAATATTTTGGGTTAAATGTCTCCCACTGCCAAAAGCGCGCACAATAATTCCTTCTAGCCAAGGTTTAAATAATTTTTGTAATTGTTTATAATGTTTTGAATGTTGACGCGATTCCATTAGATAGTCTTTTTATGGACTGTTGTCAGGTATTTTTCACTGACTCATTTTCTTTTAAGTTGAATTTGGGGAAAAAAAATCTCTTGACAACTTCTTTTTCACCTCTGCAGTACTATTCAAATTCATAAGATCTTAAATTTATGGAAATCCTGAAGGTGGATTATTTGTATGGAGTGCTTTCTGTCTTCATTTGAATTAGTGATACATTGAAACCAGCTGTACAAATGGGCTTGATTTGCATTCCCTTGGGCATTTGCATTTTGCTGTGCTTTCTGCAATATGTCTTGGATTGAGTTGCTGCCATTTCAGAAACCACTCCAGCCTTTAATGTGCTGATTTGATTTGTACAATTCTAACATGTTTCTGCACCTTTGTTGACAAGCAGATGGGCTCTCCATTCCTTTATCCCTTTCCTTGAAATGGACGTAAATATGAAATGTGGATGATTGTTCTACAAAAGAGCATTTTTAAACATCTCTTCCAGAAAAATCGGTGCCTTTATGTATTTGGTGGTCAAAGGTCAAAGACCTACCTGAATGACTTCTTCAGTTACGATGTGGACAGCGATCATGTGGAGATAATTTCTGACGGCACAAAGAAGGATTCTGGTATGGGTAAGACAAAAGTCTGAATTCTGCACGTTTCTGAGGTCTGGTATTGTGAATTTGAGTTCATAGGCTAACAATTCATAAACTGAATCTGAGAAACATGCCATTTTAACATGTTTTAATTCACCATGAGTTACAACTGTGCAGTGTAAATGTTCTTTTAGCTCTGGGCTTCTACTTAATCTGTTACAGCATGTATTGCAGACCTATAAGGGTATCACCGTAGTTCTTAATTTGGACATCTAATCATCCATTTTCTCAGTACTATATTGGTACTTTATCATGTTGGTTTGAGGATCTAAGGCAATGATAGTTTCAGTGCTTTCACTTTGCTTGCATACAGGGCTGATAAAAAGAATGTGGGGTTACTTATCAATTGTGTCATTGTACAGATCAGCCAGCTCAGCCACCATGTTCCAATCTTGGAAGCAGCATCTGATCATATGAAATCAACAAGACAGAATCTAACCATTGTTGAAACTTTATTGCTGGAACAGCACAGCAGGTCAGGCAGCATCCAGGGAACAGGAGACGGCTGAGACAAGTTGGGGGGAGGGGGGATGAAGAAACTGGTGAAGTGCAAGTTCATCCCCTGTGGTTGGAGGGTTCCCAGTCGGAAGATAAGACGCTCCTCCTCCGACCGTCGCGTTGTTGTGGTTTGGCGGTGGATGAGTCCAATGACTTGCATAGGCGGTGGATGAGTCCAATGAGTCGAAGAATCTAACCATTGCCTATTGATGTTCAGTGATATTTCCATTGTTGAATTCCCCCCACAATCAACATCAGATCTCATTTGGAGGTGGGGAGATAACCATTGACCTGGATAAGCCATATACGCACTGGAGCTACAAGAGTAGATCAAAGGCTAGAAATTCTGCAGCAAGTAGCCTGTCTTCCCCAGTGCCTGTCCACCATCGACAAGGCAGAATAATGGAATATTTTCCTCTTTTTACAGGATGAGTGCAACTTAAGACCATCTGGGATAAAGCAGCCTGTTTGATTAGAACCCTGTCCGTGCCTTTCAGTGTCCAGTGTTTGGAAATATGAAATCTCAGTGTGTACATTGTCCAGTGAAGATAAGTTTGTGGAGATAGCAGTAGAGAACATCAAGAAAATGTTTGTTTGCTTTATTTCAGAAGAATTTGAGCATTGGATGATGTCCATTAAGACATCCTAGGAAATTCTTAATGTAGATGTGGATTCAAACTGAGCATACGTTTTATCTTCCAGTGGAAACATGCAAGGGGTTGGAGATTAGGTATTATTCCATTGCAAGCACGTTATCTACTTCAGTCTACTGCAAATCTACCGACAATGGCCAGAAAATACATTGGGATTTGAACAGTTTCATGTGCTACACAATTGACTGTTAGCAATCTTGTAAATAGAGCTTCATGTGGATGTAGATTTGCTTGCTGAGCTGGAAGGTTCATTTTCGGACGTTTCGTCACCATACTGGGTAATCTTTTCTCTGAACCTCTGGACGAAGCACTGCTTTCTATTTATATGTTTGAGTTTCTTTTGGGTTGGTGATGTCATTTCCTGTTCTTTTTCTCATCTGGTAGATGGTATCCAAGTCAATGTGTTTGTTGATAGAGTTCCGATTAGAATGCCATGCTTCTAAGAATTCTCGTGCGTCTCTTTTTGACTTAGACTGATATGTTGTGCCTGTTGAAGTAGTGTCCATCCTTATCTGTATGTAAGGATACGAGTGAGAGAGGGTTAATAGACAATAGGTGCAGGAATAGGCCATTCTGCCCTTCGAGCCAGCACCACCATTCATTATGATCATGGCTGATCATACTCAGTCATGTCGTTTTGTGGCTAGTTGATGTTCATGTATCCTGGTGGCTAGATTTCTGCCTATTTGTCCAATGTAGTGTTTGTTACAGTGCTTGCAAGGTCTTTTGTAAATTACATTAGTTTTGCTTGTCTGTATAGGGTCTTTTGTTCATTAGCTGCTGGTTTAGTGTGTTGGTGGGTTTGTGGGCTACCATGATGCCCAGGGGTCTGAACAACAAGCAAAACTAACGTCATTTACCACCCCTTGAGAAAAATAACAGGACGTGACATCACCAACCCAAATAAAGCCAAACATGTAAATAGAAAGCAGGAATCATCAGTGCTTCATCCTGAGGCTCACTGAAGATGTTACCTGGTATGGTGACGGAGCATCTGAAAATGAACCTTTCCAGCTCAGCGAGAAACCCGATATCCAGAACCTCAATCTGAGCAATCAAAACTTGCTAAGAGCCTCATCTATTTGATCAATTAGTAAACAAATAGCAAAAATAGGGATGTAACAAAGCCATTTTATGGGATAATGGCTGTCCTGTTCAGGTCATTGCTTGCTTACAATATCTAGTGCAAACTCATGAATGGGCTAACATTGCCATGTTTGGTCCTGTGAAGTGCACAGTCTCTCTGGGTAAGGTATCTCCAAGGTTTGAGCAAGACGTGAAGCTAGCTGTTTGGTGCTGCTACTATGCAGTAATATCATGAGTGGTGGTTTAGAACATAGAACATAGAAGAATACAGCGCAGTACAGGCCCTTCGGCCCTCGATGTTGCGCCGATCCAAGCCCACCTAACCTACACTAGCCCACTATCCTCCATATACCTATCCAATGCCCGCTTAAATGCCCATAATAAGGGAGAGTCCACCACTGCTACTGGCAAGGCATT
>NC_057732.1:43863836-43885982 GCF_004010195.1 Chiloscyllium plagiosum | reverse complement strand
CCAAGAGCACTAGCAAACCTCCCGCCAAGGGTACTGGTGCCCCTCAGGTTCAGGTGTAGACCATCCTGTTTATAGAGGTCCCACCTTCCCCAGAAAGAACCCCAGTTATCCAAAAACCGGAATCCCTCCCTTCTGCACCATCCCTGTAGCCACACATTTAACTGTTCTCTCTCCCTATTCCTCGACTCTCTATCACGAGGCATGGGTAACAAACCAGAGACAACAACTCTGTTCGTTCTAACTTTGAGCTTCCAACCTAGCTCCCTGAAAGCCTGCCTAACATCCTCAGTGCTCCTCCTACCTATGTCATTGTTGCCAATGTGGACCACGATTTCGGGTTGCTCCCCCTCCCCCTTAAGGACCCGGAAAACACGATCAGAGACATCACGTACCCTTGCACCTGGGAGGCAACATACCAAACGTGAGTCTCTCTCGTTCCCACAAAACCGCCTATCTGTGCTCCTAACTATCGAGTCCCCAATTACTACTGCTCTGCTCTTCTCCTCCCTTCCCTTCTGAGTAACGGGGACAGGCTCTGTGCCAGAGGCCTGAGCCCCGTTACTTACCCCCACAAGTATCCAAACGGTATACTTGTTCTTGAGGGGAACGGCTGCAGGGGGTCCCTGCACTGGCTGCTTCCTCCCAGTCCCCCTCACTGTCACCCATCTATCTGCCATCTTTGGAGTTACTACTTCCCTAAAGCTCCGATTTATGACCCCCTCTGCCTCCCGAATGATCCTAAGTTCATCCAACTCCAGCTCCAGTTCCCTAACACGGTCTTGGAGGAGCTGGAGATGGGTGCACTTCCTGCAAGTGTAATCAGCAGGGAAGTCCATGGCATCCCTCACCTCAAACATGTTGCAAGAGGAACATTGCACTGCCTTCACTGCCATCCCTCTAAAAGTAACCTTTTTTAAAAAAAAAAAATCAGCAACCTGCTGATTTTAAGCTAAAAAGAAGTTCTGCGTATCTCACAAATGAGAAGTCTGGTATGTAAGTTTCAGTGCCACTGTGATGCCTTGGTATATAGACTGTATGTTCCACAGATTGGCAGATTGTGTCAAACCACAAATCCTTTCATCTCTTGGCAACTCGCAAGGTACAGACTGTGTATCCAACCAGCTGCACTTGCAAAAGCAAAACACAGAGTCCAGCATTAGGTGTGGCTGCAAAATTTGACAACATTGACTAAACTTGAGGATGCAAATAACAATGCTGACAATCAAACTCAGATTTTCAACTGGACTCACAGTGTGGCACCTTTATATGCATCGGAAACTACATATGTAATTCCACAGGCAATTGTTTTTTGAAAACAAAGAACGTGCACCAATTTCATCTCAACTCTGAGGAGTCCAGAGCCAGGGACCACAGCCTTAGGATGTGGGGTAGGTCATTTAAGACTTGGATCCGAAGAAATTTATTCACCCAGAGAGTGGTGATCCCATGGAATTCTTTGCCATAGAAAGCAGTTGAGACCCAATCATGTATGTTTTCAAGAAGGCGTGAGATATAGTTCTTGGGTAAAAAGGGATCAAAAGGTATGGGAAGAAAAGAGGTACTGAGTTGGATGATCAGCCATGATCATTTTGAATGGAGGTGCAGGAATGAAGGACTGAATGACCTTCTCTTGCTGTTTCCCACAGCTGACTGCCATTTTCTGAATAATTTTCTCAGAGCAATGCCTTCACCAGAATCAACCTGCTTATTTTCACATAGCAAACAGTCAGTTTACTGTCAGTCATCATTAGCTGGTGCAATCTCAATGCCATTGTCTTTAGCAATTACAGTCCACTTGCCAATCAATCAACCCTTACATCCCATACAATATAAATGTTTTCTCTTTTTATTTTGGTAATTCCTGCAGATTGTCCTGAAGTCATCAAGTGGAAAAGCTTTGACAAAATGTTTTTTAATTTTTGATTTATATAGGATACATATATTTGTGTCATTGGTGTAGAACACCTATTTGAACATTTAATTTGAAGGAGTGAGAAAGGAAAAGAGGAATAGTGCCTGCATGATCTATCAGACCATTGAGTGCAGTTTTCAGTGAAGTAGACAAAATAATTGTCTTCATATTCTGACTGTACTTGTCGCATCCTATTCTGTCATTGCTTGAAATTTTCATGAAGAAACAATGACTGCTGTCAAAAATTGAATGAAAAATTTATATGACCCATAGCCTGCTGATCTTTCTATATGCATCTTTGCTTTTTCTGTCTGGTGATGTAAATAAACAACTGAGACTCATTTCGGTATTTACAGACTGAAAGACAGCTCAGTTGCAACTTTGAAATTGGGACCAAAGAGCTAATGTTCTATAGAACATAGAACATAGAATTGGTATTTTTTGGTGCATAGAAATGGATAGCACTTAACTTGTGGTTCTCACACTAAAAGCAGGGTGGGTCCAGTGTCTCAACTGATCTAACCGCCTATGTTAAGTTAGACATTTTCTGCTCTTTTCTGTTACTTTTCCATTGGCTAATTCATACCATTAGACTTTGGTTTTACTTGTTTATAGAACACTGACCTGTACACGCCCATCTTATGTAAATATCATGGACAGGAACCCTCCGTTGACCTACTTTAATTATTCCAAAGTACAAATTCAAATTTTTTTCTTTTTACAAATCATCCAACATTAATTTCTATATTTGGACCCAATTTATCTGGTTGCTTGTCTTCTAACTTGCTTTTTGTGTGTTTTTTGTTTCTATTCCATTACAAGTGGCAGAGCCTTCAGTCATCCACCCTGTCTACCCCATCATTGAATTTGTGTCTTTCTACTTTTTCAAATGCCCCTTGAAACCCTGTATCTTCTGCATCGAATTAGATTGTTTAATATCAGATGCCTGTAGAATGCTTGGTGATGTGATGATATGTTATGTATTGTTTGCAACAAATGCAAGTACCATAGGTCCACACACATTATGTCCCTCAATTCTTCAAGTGCTGGTATTAATCGCAGTCTAAACTTGCAGACCCCTAGCTACCAGCAGCTGGGATTTCTTGGTAGTTTATCCTTGTTTCCTGATGAGGCTAAATATGGTTGTGTTTATTGAAGTTGCCAGGGTGATTTGAAAACATTTGGACTACCACATTTTATAGGACAGGAGTCTCATGTAGGCCAGACAGGGAAGAATGCTGGGATTTTTGGAATTATTAAAAGAATGTTTGTTTGTTACAGCAAATGTTTATTACATTGGCACTTAGGTTGGCCTTGAAAGGATTGGCTGGAATGGCTTTTCTAAGTTGCTTAATGATGAAAGACTGTCTGTTGTATAGCACCTCATCACGTCTCAGCGTCCAAAAGCATTTCGTATGCAGTGAATTGCTTTGAAATGTTGTTGCAGCTTGGCAAACAAAAGCGGCAGCGTTTTATGTGTTAATAATTTTCAACCATGTAGCAAAATGCAAAAAGTGTTTTCCTTTCTAGTGCTGGTTAAGGGAGGAATGATGACCAGATCAATGGGGTCTTCAACACCTAATTAAACCAGTAAACGATACCTTGATTAAATGTCATTAACACTACACACAAAACGCATTATTGCATTGAAATGTTTTAGGTTACGTGCTCAAACCCTCGAGTGGGCCTCAACTCAAGCTTCCAAAGTTTGGCACAATACAGCAACCAGCTGTGTCATTGTGACATATTAAGGAGTGATGCAGCAGGGATATCAGTAGCTGCAAAGAAAAACAAGATGAACTTTTTAGGCGTAACTAAATAATTATTGAACTGTTGAATACCAAAAATACAAGGAGAAAGGAAAAATCATTAATAATTGAGTTAAAGAGGCAGCAGCCAGCTTGTTTCAACTACTTGAATTGATCTACAGTCGGTTTTGCTATAACGTATTGCTTCAATGTGAATTGGCTTTAACGCGATTTAAAAATTTAGACTGTTACTTGTGGATCACGAATTTTCCTTCCCTTTATTGACTATAATGCGATTCCTGCCCCATTAGTTTAAATGGCAGACAAGTGCGCGATTTTCTTATAACACGAGAAAGGAATTATTGCGTTATATCAGAACTGATTGTATGTAACGCTCAAAGTCCTCTGACAGTCACTTTCCATGACACATCCTCCTCTTTCTCTTTCCATCACTTGCTTCATATGATTTTCTTCCCAAATTCCTTCAGTTTCCTGACCCATGCCCAATAAGTTAATGACACAAGTGTTCGTGTCTTGGAATATTTAGAAGCCAGACATAACCCAAATTTAAGTTTCTGAACCCTTTAGAAATCCCAATCTATGATTCTGCAGGAATTGTCTGGAATTTAAACATCCAACAGACAATTCCCCAGCTTCCCACCAACCTGTGCAAATATCTTGGATTTGATATCAGGAAATTTTGAATACTTCTGACTTGCTTACCTGGATAGTTGCATTGGAAATGCTAGAATGAATTTTAATCTAATTTATGGGGTAACTACAACTCAGCCTTCTGACTCAGTCCTTGCCCCATGCTCTCTGGTTCTCCAAACTGACATCCTTCATTGGTCAGTGCATTGAGTAAAGGAATTGGGATGTCATATTGCAGCTGTACAGGATATTGCTGAAGCCACTTTTGGAATACTGTGTTCAATTCTGGTCTCCCTGCTGTGGAAAGGATATTGCCGGATTGGAGGGTTTGAGCTATAGGGAGAAGCTGAATATGCTGAGGTGTTTTTCTCTGGCATGTTGGAGTCTGAAAGGTGACTTCCAGAGGTTCATTAAATCTGAGGCGCATAGTTAGGGTGAATAACCAAGGTTTCTCCCCCAGGATAGGAGAGTCCAAAACTAGAGGGCATAGGTTTAAGTTGAGAGGGCAAGGATTTAAAAAGGAACTGGGGGGCAATTTATTCACACAGAGGGTAATGCATGCATGGGAGCTGCCAAAGGAGGTGGTGGAGGCTGGTGCAGTTACAATATTTAAAAGGCACCTGGATGGATAGACAAATAGGATGGGTTGAAAGGGATTTGGACCAAATGCTGGCAAATGAGGCTAGATCAGTTTAGGATATCTGGTTGGCATGGATGAGCTGGGCCATGCTGAATAACTCTGACTCTATTATGAATGGACCTCTCATATATTAGAGGCGATTGTTCTCTGTACCTTCTCTGTAACTGTAACACTGTATTCTGCATTCTGTTCAATTACCCAGATGTACTTATGTAAGGTATGATTTGTCTGGTCAGCATGTATCTTGGTACTTGTGAATAATAAATCAAATCAAAGAGGAGGGAGGGCAATAAATGCTTCCCTACTCAGTGATGCCCAATTATCATTTGCAAAAATACTTTTAAAAACTTGGTTACTTGTGGAGACTTGGTCACTGAATGTTTGCAATCTAACCAGTGTTGCGTTACCTGAAAAATCTTGAGGGATTTTGGATTACAGTGCTCCTCTTGTGTTGATCATATACCCGTTCCCCATCCTGATCTTCCACTAAGCAGAATAGGGACTGCCAAGTCATTGGGATCAGTACACATAACCAAAAGAACATGAGGGTCCCTGCTAGTCCATGAACAAGCTAATTTGTGTACAAAACTTATAGCCTGCTAATATATGTCATCAATTGACTCTGTATTCTTGATTGCAGTCTGAGTTGTATTGAGTTGCTATTCCTCTTGTTATTGCATCAGGCTAGCTTTTTATTAGCTGCATTTGTACTTTTTAGGAAAAAAATACCATAGATTCTGGAAATTGGAAGCAGACATTGCTGGAAAAGCTCAGCAGGTCGTCCAGTATCTGTGGAGAGAAAGCAGGTTTAACATTTTCGGGTGCAGGGAAGGGTTCTGATCAAGGGTCACTTTCTCACCACAGATGCTTCAGACCTGTTGAGTTTTTGGAACAGTTTTTGTTTCATACTGTCTATAGTCTTTGACTTTGCATCATTTTTAAATTCTAAAAGCTACTGTTTGAAAAGAAAGGCTGGATCTTTTAAGCAGCACCTTTCACAGCTACCAGATGCCCTGAAGCACTTGACAGCCGATGAAATATAAGAGAAAGTGAAGACTAGATGCTCGAGATTGGAGTTGAAAAGTGTGGTGCTGGAAAAGAACACAGCAGGTTGGGCAGCATTCCAAGAGCACGACATTCTACATTTTTGGCATAAGTCTTTCATCAGGAATGTGTTGGGGAGTGGGGGGTAGGTAGGAGGGAACTGGGGCTGAGAGATAAAGAGGAATGTGGGGTTGAGGTAGCTGGCATGGCTATAGTTGGGTGATGGTGATAGGTTGGAGGGGAGGGTGGAGTGGATAGGTGGGAAGGAAGATGGACAGGTAGGACAGTTCAAGAGGGCAGTGCAGAGTTGGATAATTGGATCTGGGATGAAGTGGGGGGAGGAGAGATGAGGAAACTGGTGAAGTCGTCACTGATGCCACTGATAGAAATACATATATTGCTCTTTTCTCTTAGCTTAGGAACTTTACACACTGTCCCTTGATGACATATGTTGAAAGTGTAGAATCACTTCTCTCACATGACAACTGACATTCAACGTGTCATGATTCCATCATTTTGCTACACTATAGAACTCATTACAGCCAACCAGATGTTAAATATTTATCTAGTTTCATCTTAGAGCCATCTCTGCATTGTTATCAATCATTCACTAACTTAAAAAGTTTCCTAGTTCTCTTCCACATAATCTGCAGTAGTTTGGAGATTTGTCTGCAATATGATGATCTTGTAATCTCCTTGAAAGTTTCCTGCACACTCTCTTTACAGCTGTTGAAGGTTGGCATGTTCCACTCTGAATGAACCACACCTGCCTTGAGTCATCAATTGCCATGTTTAACTCTTCCTCTTTGAACAACTGACTCCTATTTCTGCCCTGTCCAACTGAAGGAAAACCATTATTTCCTGACTGCGTCTTGTTTCCCTTCAGAATTCTGCCTCACCTCCTCCACGTTGACTGTATTTCATCCACTTCATTTCACTTTTCTTATTTGCCGTTTTGTTTTTTTCTAAAAATAATTTGGAGCCCTTTATATGAAAAAAATTTTAAAAGTCATTGCTTTTCAGAAATGTGGGTGCATTGTTTAAAGCTGCATGATCTACTTTCACTCTCATCTGTAGTTGAGTTACTTTTGGGGGCAAAACCTCACTTGATTTTAAATGTTGTAATGTTTGTTACAATTGGTTAATATACTGTTATTTCTCCTATTAATCTGAAGAAGTTGAATTAGAACAACATGTTGGAGACAAATTCCATTGAAACTATTAGAGTTAGAGGGTGTTATCGGTATTGCTGTCCTTCATAGTGACTTTGTCCCACAAATTCCTGTTCCATTTTAAACCTTGTCATTTTGGGGATCAGTCAGCCTAGTTAGCTGGACAGCTGGCTTATGATGCAGTGTGACGCCAACAGCATGGGTTCAATTCCTGCACTGACTGAAGTTACCACTGTGGTCTCTTTCTCAACTGCTCCCCTAGCCTGAGCCTTGGGTTAAACGACCACCAGTTCTGTCTCTTCTGAGGGAGCATCCTTATGGTCATGGAAGACTGTGGTGACTTCACCTTTGTGCTTAAGTCTGAACTGCCCATTACTTGTTGTCATATATGTGAAATGCTGTTCAGGTGGTTGTATTTCTCTTCATACAGCATTTTCTTTACTGGTTCAGCTGCATAAAACCTTAACATGTTAATTATATTTTTAAAATCTTGAGTTACCCTTTTACCATTCCTTGGACAGCAAGATCGTCATGTCCAACTTAGCAACTTGCTAAATCAAAGCTGAAGCCAATCATTGTTCAAGTCTCGCTGAGTAAGATTGACCTTTGTATGCACAGATGCAAATATGGAATTATATAACTTTTTAAATCTGTAGTAACAGTTTGAATATAGGTGACTAGAATATTTGGATAATTTTCCAAGGTCAGGTTTGAGGTTTTTTCCCAGTTACGTTTACTGCCAGCTGCACAGTGCTTAGGCAGGCAACACAAATTTCAAGTAAATCTTAATATCAGTTGATTTTTAAAAAATAATCATGGAATGAGGGCAGCATTTATTTTTCCACCTGTAATTGCTTAAAGTCACCTACAGTGCTGTGGGGCTGGATTCACATGCAGGTCAGACCCTGTAAGGATGGCAAACTTCACTCCCGAAAGGATGAGTGATCCAGTTGGGTTTCTTCCGACAATCAGCAATGGATTCCTGGTAATGATTAGACTCTCATTCCAGATTTTTATTGAACTTGTATTCCACCATCTGCAGTGGCAGAATTTGAACCGAGGTTCTCAGAATAATACCTGGGTCTCTGCATTAATACCCTAGTGATAATACCTCTAGGTTGTTGCTTTCCCCTCAATGCTATTTATTAAAAGTATTTTTGGAGAGTGAGGAATTAAATTTTCAATATCTTTTTTAAAAGTTTTTCTCCAGAATTTGATCATGTGTGTACATTGGGGGAAAATCTTCATTTGCCATAACTCGCCACACGTAAATGTGCATGAGGTAATTATTTATGTTTGTAACGCTGGGTGTTAATTTTTTTGAACAGTTTGTTTTGGGATGCTAGGCTTATACCCGTCAATAGGCTTTACTTTTGATGTTTAAGAATTTCAGGACAGATTTGAGCTATTCATCCCATTAAACCACAGCAATGGTTCTGACTCAATTCACCATCCTTCCGCAATTTCTAATAATAGGCATAGTCCTCAGGCGAATTTCTGTTTTTATTTTAATCACCTCAGTTGAATCTGCAGTTATGTTGCTATTCACTGTGGAAAATATTTTTCTGTCAAGACTTATGACTGAATTGGCTCAGTATCTTCTATGCTGAAAATGTGTTGCTGGAAAAGCACAGCTTTTCCAGCAACACATTTTCAGCTTTGATCTCCAGCATCTGCAGTCCTCACTTTCTCCTCAGTATCTTCTATAATCATCTCTTGTTCTGCAGAGTAGAAGAGACCTAACTGGCATGTGAATTTACTTCTGTGTTTTTAAATATGTCACTCCAATATTCCTTGTCCCATTCAGTGGATGACAAAATAGTTATGTCCAGCTAGCAACTTGCTAAATCAATGCTGAAGCTAAATTCAATCCTCTGTTCTTGAATTCCTCTAATTTCTTATCTACATATTGCTGGTTCCCAGGTGATGCAAATGTATCGTCCTTTTCCAAGTAGAGAGAATTTCCACTGGTCTACTGTATTTCCAGGAATAAGAAACAATTGATTGTGAAACTGGCATAAGACCAGCCATCCATGATGTCTTTTTGGTTGGAAAATCTATAGTCTGTTATCAGTGCCCTGAGTGAATTAGCTGAGGTACTCACATAAACAACACTTCATGTGTGAGTTATTCTTCATAGAATTGTTAAGTTTTCTGCATAACCAACATAAATAAATCTACAAATAAGGGTACAGAGAAGGGTATAATGCAAAATATTTATGTAAAAACTTCGGTTAGGCTGTACCAAGACTCACGAAAGATCATCAGACCAGTAAGTTAACTCTGCTTTTGTCTATCCATAAATGCTGCTTGATCTTTTGAGTATTTCCATAGTTTTCCTTTCCTATTTCAAATATATTTGCAGTATTTTTCTTTTTTATTGTGTGTTACTAATTTTAACTAATTATTTCTGGAAAGATGCATTAAAACATTCTGCTTGGTGTGCTTGAATTTACAGCAGCTAAACTCATCAATATAACAATGTAATTCTCATTTGCGGTTAACGGACCTGCGCTCCTGGAGTAGCGCGTGTGTCTAGTTAGGTCGCACACATTGTATATAACACTTTGAGAAGCTGTGGACCAAGCTGAATGAACAGTGTGATCTGCTGGGCCAGTGTTGTTAGAACCTGTACCTTGTGGATTTCTAGATCTGCCAAGTGTTGCTCATTAGGAGTGAT
This sequence comes from Chiloscyllium plagiosum, assembly GCF_004010195.1. Classification (NCBI taxonomy): domain Eukaryota; kingdom Metazoa; phylum Chordata; class Chondrichthyes; order Orectolobiformes; family Hemiscylliidae; genus Chiloscyllium; species Chiloscyllium plagiosum. Next base: position 43,876,135 of record NC_057732.1, on the reverse strand, counting down.
GCTCACCCAATTAGATTTGCAAATAGACTTCGGTTTGATTTAAAAAGAACATATCTAGATTTTATAGCAGCATATACAGCGCCTTAAAGTTATCCCCAAATAATGAAAGGTTTGGAAAAATGCCCAGTACTTGGAGCTTGGCTGAAGACATAAGTTTTTTTCTAAAAGTGTTAAAAAGATGGGCATGGAAGAGTTTAACCAGGAGAAGAAACTACTAATGGTTGACTAGGCGCAAGATGGCAGAAAAAATGTTGCGTTGGGGGTAGTGTTAGCATGATTAGAGGATTGGCTAACGAAGGGAAGATAAGAGTAAGGACAAAGGATAATTGTGTTTTCACGATGATCATCTGATCCCTGTGGCACTGATACTATTTGCAATGCGAAGGCCACAACTATTTACAATGCATATTAATGACTTGGTGACAGAAGTGAATATAGTATTGTCAAGTTTGCGAATGTCACAAAAACAGTGGGGAGACAAGTAGTGAAGACTACAGTTTCAGTAAAGCAATATAGATTGGTGAGGTGAGTGGCGAAAAGCTTGACTTTTGGAATAAAATGTGGGGAACTGAGAGGTTTTGCACTTTGGCAGAAGAGCTAATTAGTATTTAGTTTAATGGTCTTCCCATTGTCTATCCAGAAAAAAAGTTGAAATTCATTCCAATTCTTGATGTTAGTTTCTCTGATTTCATTTTGAAAGTTACTACTGAATCTGCTTAAACCTGTCGGGTAATGCAATCTAGATGATGAGAGTCTCTTAAAAATAAAAAAGCAAAGGAAGTGATCAAAGAGCAGGAAACGAGCAGTTGATGCTGCTTTCACCGAACCTTGTTACTGACTCCAGTGGTGAACAGATATTTAATGAGATCTAATTGGGAAACAAACTTAACATTTTAGAAACATATGGAAGCTGTTGTTTTGCAGTTCTGAGTAATTAGTTCTTGTGCTGTGATGACCTAATTTTGAGCCTGATTTTCTGTTCCTAGTTGTGCATCTTGTTTGTTTCTTCTGCATTATTGATCTTTTGCACATATAAGGTAGTAGAATTTTATGCTTTGAAATCCCAGTATAACCAGCTTTGTGCTGCAACTCCTCAAGGACTGGAAAATATATCCCATTGGCTTAAGCTGAAGGCCATTTAAGATTGAAGTCCTGATTTAGCTGCATCCCACATATGTCATCTGTTATCGGTCTATTGCTGCTTCAACACTAACTGCATTTAACAGAGAGTTGGGTTATTTTCGTCTACCTGAATGATGGGTTTGAACACAGACTCATCAGTGTAATTCAGGAAAATATCAGAAAACAAAATTAATTCTTCCAAACCCTTTCACTTCCCGGAATTTTATTTAGTTGCTCTTTTTAACAGGTTTATTCTGTTTTTTTTCCAAAAGTTCCTTTGTAACTACTTCAGTATAAGATTTTCAAAGTTTAAAGATATGTCCTGCATTCCAAACTGGTAAATCACTACATTGTAGTGCATGTTCTGTATTATTTAGAGGAATACTGGCAATCTGCTTTATGATGTAGTTTATTTAACATGCTACTCATAAGTAGTTGGCATCTGGAAGGACCAAATCTGTGGCTAGTGTTTCTTAAGCTTTGTTGCCATGCAGCACCTTTTAAGTTCTGGTGCAGGTTGTGCAGACATCACCTTCTTTAAATTACCACAGAATATAAGGGGCTGCACACAACCTACTTGCTGCTAATTATCTATTGACTACAGGATGATGCCAGGAAGAGTGGAGGTAGATGACGTCTCTGCAAAGTTTTGTTGGCTCCAGTTGACACATTTCAAGAAAATTAATATCAAAAAATAGACTTGGTAATCTAGTACTTGAACCCAACTCGAGAATAATATTACCACCTTTGTTTATTTAAAGATTTTCCCTATATTTTACCATCCATAGACACTGTTGATAATCAGCCATAACTTTGGCCATTAATGGGGTATGCAGGGCTAGACCACACACTGAGGCTTGAAGTTCTTACCATCACTACACATGACACATCACTACATTAAGTTAGTATTCTAATGGCAAAGTGAATGGACAGACAAAGGTAAGCTTATAGCTTTGAACTCATGAAATATTCGGTTTAGTCTGTTAACTCCGGTACTGTATATTGTTTTGGGTGTCTGTCAACATTAGCTGATTGCAACTACATCCAAGTCTTCTAAATTTGGGTGAGTTGAATGTCTCCTAATGTCAAAGGACAGGAAATGAAGTCAAGCAAATAGGGGGTAAACTGTTGATTCAAAACCAATTTTTATTTTTATGAAACAAAACTCTTGTGTTCTGAGGAAGGGTCACTGGACCCAAAATGTTAACTCTGATTTCTTTCCACCGATGCTGCCAGACCTGCTGTTTTTTTTCTAGCAGTTTGTGTTTTTGTTTCTGATTTCAAGCATCCACAGTTCTTTTGGTTTCTATTTTTGTAAATTTTCTCAGAGAAAGTGAGGGCTGCAGATACTGGAGATCAGAGCTGAAAATGTGTTGCTGGAAAAGTGCAGCAGGTCAGGCAGCATCCAAGGAACAGGAGAATCGACGTTTCGGACACACTTTCCTCATTCCTGAAGAAGGGCTTATGCCCGAAACGTCGAATCTCCTGCTCCTTGGATGCTGCCTGACCTGCTGCGCTTTTCCAGCAACACATTTTCAGCTGTAAATTTTCTCAGTTGGCTTTAGAAATCAGTCTTTTTGCAACTATCGATTAACTCAGTAGTGGAGGGGTTTGCTAACCACCTGGATTTTCATTTGCATCATCCATTTACATTGATGAACAAAGCTGGTAACTGCATTTTAACACTTTTATTACGAAAAATCTATCCTTTTTCTTGCCTTCAGTTATGGTGTACAGCTACCACTGTTTCTCATGATTTCCGGATTTTCACTGCCTTTGTCCTACATTCCTGGTGTTCTTCTGAACTAGCTCAAGATCTGAAGAATGGAAGCAAAATGCACTGTATACTGGAAATCTGAAATAAAAACAGCAAATGCTAGAGAAATTCAGCATGTCTGGCAGCATCTGTGGAGTGAGAAACCAGAGTCCTGCTAGATCTGCTGAGCTTCTCTGTTTAAATTTGATGACTGGAGATGTTAACTTGTAAGAGTACTTCTGTAAGTTGTGCAATTTCTTCTCATGAAGTGTATTTAAAGTCTATTTTCCCAGCTACTCTTCATTTCATTTCAAACTAATTAGGCTGCTTCATGCACAAGGTATTGCATGTACCACCAATGCCTCCTTACAAGTCCCAACGCTATTAGAAAATATATTTGGAAGCTACTTGTCAACTGTACAATCTAACGCGTATACCATCTTTTTATAAGAACCATTCATTTTAATATGTTTAAACTGATGAGTTTCATTGAATATGAGTGCACTAGGATCTGAGTATTTTCCCAAGTGACTGACTGTTGCAGTAAGTAAAGAGTGAACAGAAATTGTTGAAAAAAACCTAACAATGTCTGATACAAGAGTACAGATCAGTTGGACTTTTGGGAAACAAACCCTTCTTCAGATATTAGAGTCGTCAGATGTTACAAATAAGCTGCATTTAAAAGTACAGGGCAGGGTGTACACAAAGCTCCCTGGAGTGTGCTTTCTCTCCCTCATCAACACAGTCATTCTCCATTACATATACTCACATGTGCACAGGCCCACGGGCATCCCACTTGTTCCAAGATACGTCAGCACACCGATTCTCCACTTCTATTAGTTACAACATTTGAGAAGGCAAGCCACTGTAGAGTATTGAGTTGATCAGTGTTATTTATAGTAAAAATATCTTTAAGCTTATCCTCACTTGATTTAAAGTTCCTGAAAAGAGAACATTGGAATATTTTACCATCTGTTAATTTTCTTTCACCAGACTTGAGGCAGTGGAAGACGTGTCATTGAATATTTTTAGCATGAATATAGATAGATAGAGGAGAAAGTGAGGTCTGCAGATGCTGGAGATCAGAGCTGAAAATGTGTTGCTGGAAAAGCGCAGCAGGTCAGGCAGCATCCAGGGAACAGGAGAATCGACGTTTCGGGCATAAGCCCTTCTTCAGGAATCAATAGATAGATTCTTGTTTGTTAAAGGTATTAGATTATTGGAACTGTGGAATTTGAAGCACAAACAGATTTTTATTGAATGGTGGTGTTGGCTTGAGGGGCTGAATCATCTACTTCAGCCCTGTTTTGGCTGCTCAAAGACTGAAGTAGTCACAAGATGGGAGTAGAGCATTATTCAGATATTGCCTCTGAAAGCATTTTGAAACTTGTGTAAATGTTTGCTTTGAAATACGTCATTTTTGAGTTTTTGCACTCTTTAGTTCCAATGACAGGTTTCACTCAACGAGCTACAATTGACCCAGAACTGAATGAGATTCATGTCCTGTCGGGTCTCAGTAAAGATAAAGACAAGCGGGAAGAGAATGTTCGGAATTCTTTTTGGATTTATGATATCGCTCGGAATAACTGGTAAGTGCCAAAGCATAAAAAGATTACCAGAAGTGCTAACCACGACCTCTTCCATGTTATCCAACGGTTTTGTACTGCTAAGCACACTCGGGCACTTATTTTTGGTTTGCTCTTGTGATGATACTATGGCTTTAAGAAGTGTATTTTGTCAAAGAACAAAGAAAATTTACAGCCCGGGAACAGGCCCTTCAGCCCTCCAAGCCTGAGCTGATCCAAATGTACTGTCTAAACCTGTTGCCCAATTCCTAAGCATCTGTATCCCTCTATTCCCCACCTACTCATGCATTTATCCAGGCTCATCTTAAATGAATATACCGTGCCTGCCTCTACCACCTCTGCTGGCAAAGCGTCCCAAATGCCCACCACCCTCTGTGTGAAGTACTTGCCGCGTGTACCCCCTTAAACTTTCCACCTCTCACCTTGAAAGCGTGACCTCTCATTATTGTCCTTATTTATAGATTGAGATCAGGTGTGCCAATCGGCTTGCTTCTAAGCTCAGAAAATAAACAGCTTGTGAGGCCTTGGTTTTTTTAAAACGTTGGAACAATAGAAGCAGCCTGAGTGGGGTGGGGTGAGGTCAAACTCCCAGGAGCCGGGATTTTTAGTTTTAGTTTTTTGGTGGCAGTTGCTGGGGTCTAGCAGCTGCTGTAATTCTCTCCCTGTGGCAGTCTGTCTGAGCTTTCTCTTGATACGTTTTCCTCATAGACTGGAAAATTGCCTGAGACCATCAATTTTACTGAATTTGCCTTTGCCCGGGGTGTGTTTAAGGAATGCTCAATATTGGAACAGTTACTGTTTAGTATTAAATAATCTATTATTCTGTTTAGTTTTCCATTAAAATTATTCTAATTTCTTTCTTCCTTTTGTAGTATTTTAACCATAGTGTATGAATAAAGTGTGTTTTGCTTCAATTCTGGTAGTTTGGTGAATTGAATTGCATCTGGAGTACAACACCTGGCACGTGCCTTTAAAATAAGAAAACGTTAGTGTCTAGGCTATTTTGAGGGATTTGGTCTGGTTCATAACACACTTTGCTTGTTTTCTAAAAGCCTGCAGAGCCCTTAAGTGTTAGTATAGAGTTATAGACTAATTTAGCTCAAGAAGAAATAATTCAACCCACTGTGTGTATGTGCTGACTTTTCTACTGTATGTTCAAGGAAGAAATCAAAACCGTACTTACATGACGGATTTTTCGTTTCATTATTTTCCATCAATTTTTGTGCACTTGAATGTTTCCTTTTTAGTTCCCAAGGTAGTCAAACTGTGAGCAACTGCATCTTTTGTTATCTCGGATTACTAGTTTCTAGATAATTAATAAGTAGTTTGACTGTCCTTCATATAAATTTTGCCTGAAATACCTTTGCTCAGCATCATTTTGTGCTTGTTCACTATGATGCTAGAAAGTATCATTGAGTTAATGGCATTAGAACAAAGACAATTGCTTCCACAAACCGGAAGGTTTGAAATTGTAGTCTTGCCATTCCATGATACTTGTTGTGTAACATGTTCATGGTTGTATTTTTTTTAAACCTGTAAAATTAGTTCCTTAAAGAGTTGCGAGTCTATTTAGCTGTCAGCTCATTGTTCTTGTGTACCATATTTATACAATGAATGGGGTGAACTGTAGTTTAGGTACAGAAGCACATAGGAGGGGGATGTCCAGCTTTTGCTTCATGTTGCCCTTCGGGGCGGCACGGTGGCACAGTGGTTAGCACTGCTGCCTCACAGCGTCTGAGACCCAGGTTCATTTCCTGCCTCAGGCGACTGACTGTGTGTGGAGTTTGCACATTCTCCCCGTGTCTGCGTGGGTTTCCTCCAGGTGCTCCGGTTTCCTCCCACAGTCCAAAAATGTGCAGGTCAGGTGAATTGGCCATGCTAAATTGCCCGTAGTGTTAGGTAAAGGGTAACTGTAGGGGTATGGATGGGTTGCGCTTCGGCGGGTCGGTGTGGACTTGTTGGGCCGAAGGGCCTGTTTCCACACTGTAATCTAGTCTAATCTAAAAAGATACTATCATTAAAACTGACAATTGCAGCAACCAGGAAATATTCCACGTTGTCTAAACTGGAACTAACTGTCTGAAAAGGTGGGAGAGGCAGAGACCCTATTTATGCTTAAATATACTTGACTATGCACTTGAAGTGCCAGGACTGTAAGCACTATTAACCAAGAAATGCAAAATTAGAATGTAACTTTTTTTTTGGCTTGGACAGAAATAGTGGACTGGATGGCCTCATTCTGTATTGTAAATTTGTTTACACTAAACGTTGGTACTATGTTTTAAGTGTGTATGGTTTCATTTTCTGACATGGTGTCATTTAAAGCACTCTACTGAATTTCAGACCTCCAAGTCAGAAAGTATATTCTGATTTTCTTGATCCACATATTCATGATTGCTGTGCATATTTGACTGGCATCTCCAGCTAAGAGTTAGATTACAGTCATTACTCTGATCTTGACGGTATTGAGGGGTGTATCAGATTCTGAAATGAGTACTGTTTCAGAAGCGCACAGTGTTTCAAAACGTATTGCCTGTATGTCATAGAAAAAAATCCTTAGCCCATTGAATCCATGTCTAACCCTTCTATTATTCTACATAATGCAACTCAGTTCTACTCCAGCTCTTTGTCCGTAGCCCTGCCATTTTTTTCCAAACTTCACCGTTTATCCAGATCCTTTTGGAAAGTGTCGGTGCTGCGAGGCCTGCAGAATATTTCCATTGTTTTCTGTTTTTAAGTCTTGTATGCATGTATTCACATGGGGACAATTATTTCCATCTGGAAAAATACCCATAGCATTCCTTTCTGAGTTGTGTTCTCTCGAGTTTAAATGGTTAACTTAATTAAACTTTTCAAAATGTTGGGACAAAACCTAACTCACTTTTATCTCTGTGCGTTAATTAAATAAAGCTAGTGTGGTTGTGTGAAGCCAAATAATGTTCAACCAAATTGATTGTTTTCTGATGAAAAGAGAGAGAAAGTGATGTGTACTTGGGATTTCATATGGAGATGAATTGAAGTGCATCAAATGAACAACTGACAAGGTAGTTAGAGAGAAACTATTTCTACTGGTTAAGAGTTTAGTCTGAAAAATATAGCAAAAGGCGTTTGATGCTAAAACAATTGAGAAACGCTTGGATGAGAAACATTCGATGTAAAATTAAAGGATCCAGGGCAAAGACAAATGTGTGGAGCTACATATGACCTTGAATAGTAGAACAGACTTGAGCTAAATGTTCTTTTCCCTTGAATCTACATTGTTGTAATGACATGTTTCTCTGTTGCATAGGTCCTGTGTTTACAAAAACGATCAATCTATAAAAGATAATCCAAATAAGAGCCTTCAAGAAGAGGAGCCATGCCCGCGATTTGCTCATCAGCTCGTCTATGATGATATGCATAAGGTATCTTCACATTTTTGGTTCTCATTCACTCTTGGATTTATTTTTTCCTTCCCGACTTTTTCATCATCTGCTCCCAGAACATTTGCCTTCATTGTACAGTCAGATTAGCTGAAAGCAACTATCACTTTTGTGAGCAAAGAGCAAGCTGACTTGCATCCTATCATCATAACCTTATTAGAAATGGGAAAAAGACCCCACACTTGAGCCAATAAATCTGCTTCCTCAGAGTTCTGAGCAAAATCTTTCCTTCTTCATTTTTCCAATCATATTTTGAGGACTTGTGCCGAAATCGACTACCGTCATGGCACTGTTCAGGTACTGCTATGTGAGCAATATATTTGTTTAGGTGCCTTTTGGAATATGAAAGACTTAACAAGATGCTTGTCCGATTTGAAGTTTTTCTTCAAACTTCTGATTCTAACACCAGCTTAATGGCTATGTTTTTAGCAAATGAATTTCTGTTACTTCCCCACCATCTTCGTCACCTTTCAAAAAAATCATGAAATATTTTTGAAATGTTGTTGGTGTATCTCTTTGCCCTACATCCACAAATGTGGAAATCCTGTATCTTAAATCCAAGGACTTTTTTTCTGTACTAGATCTTGATCAGATGTGGCAATGGAAAATTAATAGAGATGAAGATAATTGTCAGGTAATAGAAAAGAAGACATGAAAAGCATTGTAAAAAGGCTGTATTTAAAGTGCTTAACTTTGAAGTAGAAGTGTTGGCTTTTCCAGCTCAGCAGTTAAACTGGCAATTAATTTATTTTCCTTTTTCTAGATTTCCCATATTTGACTACACTAAATTTGAAATGCATGGAAATGAATATGAAAGCAATTATATACACACTTTTGTTGTTATAGCATTCTAGGAAAGTACTGCTCAAATAGAGTTGTTTGATTTTCTGTTTTGTTGTTTGCCCTGCAGAACTGGTTTTGTTGAAATAGTTTTGTACCCAGGGTTATCAAATTATTTCACCTGTGTGGGTAGGAACATGAGAATGTATATAGTTGATAAAAGCAATTATGATCCCAGAGAACGGCCACTGACGGTGTGGAAGTAAACTTGTGCCTGTTTAAATTTCTCAGCAATCTGTGCCCTGTCATGATATGTGAGATCATTGTGGCCTCGAAAAGACACTGCGGACTACAAACTATCCCGTTATCCTTTTACTAATGTTGAAATAGATAAATACTTGATTTTATCTTGGCCTGTTCTTGACTCTTAAAGGATAGTGTCATGTGAAAAAGGAGCTTGTCAGACAATCTTTTTCTCTTAATTTGCGCTCCATTTCTGGAGGATTGATGGATGCCAGCGTATGGCTGTGAAGATGCTGGGCAGCATTCAGTACTTTGTTGAAGTGACCCTACTTTAATTGTAAGTGCCGACATCCAGGATGAGCAGGGAGTGCTGCCATTTGTTGCTTTCATCTACATTGGTGTGCACTTCCTTATTTGTCACGAGTTTTAAGTAGTTTTTTTTCCTTTCTTTTCTTCCCCATCACTCTTTCCAGCTTAAAAACCCTGCAGCTATGGCTGACATCAGTAAACTAATTAGTGCATTAGAGTTGAACCTGCTATTTCCTGATTTATATGGCTCATTTCCACACTGGGTTGTGATTTTTTGGAACTGAGCAATAATTCTTTCTTTCTTTTCCTCATTTGGATGATGCGTGAAATAATTGACATCTAATACCTTTCCCTTTGCAAAGGGACAATTGAGTACTTACCCCCTTCAAAACAGAGCTTCTTTAAATGGGTTGATCTCTTTCATCAACCCAGCTTACCTGTTTGCACACAGCTGGCTTTGTTCTTACTGGAGTCAGCAGTTTGAAGGCTGATATAATTCAGCAGGGAAAAGCTTGCATTTGAAATCCAGCTCAGAAAATCAAATTTCCTTAGAATAGAAGCAGACCCCTCTTATTTCAATAAAAGTAAAACACCTGTTGCTGTTCAGTGTGTTCACAATGCATCAAGGCGGCCTTTTTCTATTGGGTGCATTCCAGCAGAAGCCACAACGCAGCAGTCACTGTGAGGACTACATTGTGTTTGAGCAGACTGCAATGCCTCTTAAGGTAATGCAACTTGTGTTTGAGCAGACTGCAATGCCTCTTAAGGTAATGCAACTTAATTCACTTGCTGCAAAGTGAAATCACACCAGACTAAATCTCTTACCTTTGAAGTGGTTTAGCTAAGTTAGCATGTGGGTACAATAAGTAATTAAGGCACAAATTAAATTTTGGCCTTTTAAAAACCGGGAATTCTTGTTACAACTATACTGTGTGTTGGTGAGGCGACCCTGAAGTACTGTTTACAGTTTTGGTTCCTGTATTTCAAAAGGATCCACGGGTATTTGAAACTGCTCAAAACAGATTGAAGTGAAGAGATTGACATATCAAGAACAGCTAAACTAGTTAGGTCTTTGTTCATTAGACTTGAGAAGAAAATGCAGTGATCCTATTGAAATATACAAGTTTGTGAAGGGGCTTCACAGGGTAGATGTTGAGAAGATTTTTCCATCAGCAGGACATGGTTTAAAGCAGAACATTTGAAACTCTGAAACAAAGCACGTTCTCCTCTCAGATGGTAGTGAATATCTGAAATTCTCTACCACACAGGGTACTGGAGGCTAGAATACAAAGTATTTAAGTAAGTAGTTAGATCATTTTAAATGTGTTAGGGCTTGGAAGCTAAAGAACTTCGGGAAATAAATAGCAACAGCTTTAAAAATGTCCATATTATATTGGAAGAGGTGCTACAAGCCTTAAAGCACACAAAGTGGATAACTTCCCTGGACCTGAGCAGGTTTTACCCTGGAAGTGATTGCTGAGCCCTGTGCTGAGATATTTGTCTCATTGGTAGTCACAGGTGAGGTGCTGGAAGACAGAAGGTTGGCTAATTTGGTGCAGCTATTTAAGAAAGGTAATAAGGAAAAGCCAGGAAGCTATAAACAGGTGAGTCTAACATCAGTGGTGTGCATGTTGTTGGAGGGGATCCTGAGGGATAGGATTTACATGTATTTGGAAAGACATGGACTGATTAGGGATAGTCAACATGGTTCTATGCATGACAAGTTGTGTCTCACTAACTAAATTGAGTTTTTTGAAGAAGTAATGAAGAGGATAGATAACGGCAGAGTGGTGGATGTGATCTATATGGGCTTCAGTGAGGCCTTCGACAAGGTTCCTTATGGGAGACTGGCTAGCAAGGTTACGTTGCACAAAATAGAGGGAGAGCTAGCTATTTGGATACAGAACTGGCTTGCAGGTATGAGACAGAGTGGTGGTGGAGGAGGGTTGCTTTTCAGACTTGAGGCCTGAGACCAGCAGTGAGCCACAAAGATCGATGCTGCGTCCACTGCTTTTTGTCATTCATATAACTGATTTGGATGTATGATTAGCAAGTTTGCAGATTACACCAAAATTGGTGGTGTAGTGGACAGCCAAGCAAGTTACCTCAGTACAGTGGCACCTTGAGCCGAGAAATGGCAGATGGAATCAAAATTAGATAAATGTGAGGTGCTACTATTTGGAAAGGCTTATCAAAGCAGGATCTGTACACTTAATGATAAGGTCCTGGAGAGTGTAGATTTATAGTTCATTGAATGTAGAGTCACAGGTAGCCAGGATAGTGAAGATGTTTGGCATGCTTGCCTTTATTGGTGAGTGCATTGAGTATAGGAGTTTGGAAGTCATTATTGCAGTTGTACAGGACATTGATGAGGCCACTTTTGGGATACTGCATGCAATTCTGGTCTCCTTGCTATAGGAAGGTTGTGAAATTTGAAGGGGTTCAGAAAAGATTGACAAGGATGTTGCCAGGGTTGGAGGGTTTGAGCGAACCCTCCAACCCTGGGGGTCTAGAGTTAATAGTCTGGGGCTATTTTCCCTTGTGCATTGGAAGCTGAGGGGTGACCTTAGAGGTTTATACAATCCTGAGGAGCATAGTTAGGGTGAATAGCCCAGGCCTTCTCTCCAGGGGAGTGGAGTCCAAAACTAGAGGGCATAAGTTTAATGAGAGAGGGGAAAGATTTAAAAGGGACCTGAGGGGAAACATTTTCACGTAGAGGGTGGTGCATTAAGCAAGGTTGAGGCAAAGGTGCTTAGCAGAAGACTCCTTTCCAATTAAGTAAACAGCTTGCGGCCTTAGAGATTTTATTTAAAGTTGGAACAGTAGAAATAGTGGAATGGGTGGGGTCAAGCTCTCACAGAATCAAGGTTCTTAATTTTAGTTTTCTGCAGTAGCTGGGGTCTTGAAGCTGGATGTGGAAGCTCTTAATCCTCTCTCTGTTACATCTAAAAGCTGCAGTTCTCTTCCTGTTGCTGGAATTGCATGTGAGATGATCTATTTTACTGAATTTGTCTTTGCCAAGGGTGTTTGAGATATTTTATTGAAACAGTTAACTTGCAGTAATTAATATATTTTCTGTTT
>NC_057732.1:43826019-43863336 GCF_004010195.1 Chiloscyllium plagiosum | reverse complement strand
TCAACAGTCCTTATAGCCAGTAGCTATACAGTGGAAGTTTTTTGTCTCTGCAAATTGTTATTTGATTTCAAATTGATTTCAAAGCTCCATTGACCCTTGAGTTTGAACCAAGGTATGGAACCTTGGAAGAATAGTGGTTGCTTTCTTTGTCAATTACAGTCAGGTGATCAAGAATGCAAGTTAGCCTTGCCTGATGTCTCAAAAATTCATATCATTTTTCATAACACAGGTTAGACTTTTTTTGGACATCAGTCAATTTGCAGGCATCTAATTCAAGGACCAATCTGATTATAGCTCATCAAGACATTAATGGAAGTGAGTGGATCAAATAGGCCAGTGTTGAGAATGCTCGAAGATGTATTGGTCTGGCTTGATTGCAACTTTGTTTAGGTGCCTCTCTGTCTGGAATAACCTTTGGAAGCTGTTGGCTATTTTATTCGGCTCAACTTTATTTATGTTTTCTGGTAATGAGGTGCAGGTCAGTGGAGCTGAAGCTGTCTTGTATTCGTCCAAGATTTATTTTAAAAAGTCTCTTAAAGCAAACTGTGAATCTTGAAATATTGTTTTGATTTCTTAACTTTTGTTATACCCATGATGGAAATAATGGACTGAAATCAAGCCCAAATTATCAAGGTGGCCAATTGCTTCTCTTTACTACAACTGTACAGATGAAAGTTAACTTTCACTGGAGTTACATGAACCACTCAAAACAATTGCTTTATTACAAATAAAACTTTGAAGTAAGTGGCAAACTGATTAGCACCTAAATTCAAAACTAATTACTCTTAATCCCACAGCCAGGCACACTGAGCACAAAGACAAGTCGTTGCAAAATTTTTAAGGCGAAAACATTTTTATAAACAAGCCCCAGTGGGTCAAAGGTCTGAAAACGAAGGATAGAATGTGATTGCTGGGCAACTGTAGCACAGAAGCCCTCCCAGACCTTGCAAAGTCTGTTTTTCTTTCCCCTAGTATACTATAAACCCCATCTCCTGCCTCCTTGAATGCTTTGTTTCAGTAGTTTCTTCCCAGTCACCTGATTTCTAATAAACAGCAGTAAAACACAGCACACATTTCAAAGGAATAGCATGGTTAAAAATGCTCTTCAATGTCGATAATGTCCAAGTAGTTAAAAGTTCCCCAGGCAGTCCTTAAATAGAGTATAGTATGTTCTCAAAACTTTAGTAAGGAAAGATCCAAATTAACTGTAGTTATTCATATATTGATTTGTGTTTCTGTATAAGTTTACAGAGTGTAATAAATTGACAGCATTAAACTAAACAGTATCTCAATCTCTCATGTTTCAACCTTGAAGCAATCTTGAGACTGCAGTGGCATTCCTGTTTTTCAGTGCAAAATAACTGAAAGTAATTGTAATCTGCTGGATAGTGATTGATTCCATAAGTGAAGTTCATTATTTTCCATTCATTGAGGTAAAATCCTGTTTTTGAACTCCTGGTGCTGAAATGTTCTGAGGAGAAAGTGAGAATTGTGATTGTCCACGTGTTATTTCCAGTGGGGTGAAAAATCAGGGAATGCTTAGCAACTAATTATCAGTGACATCAATAAAAACCTAGGTAGCAGTCTAGAGACGTATTTCTTAATTTAAAAGTGATTTGGGAAAGAATAATTAGTAATAAGTGTTCTCCGTTCTATTTAAATGGATCTTTTCCTTCTCTTACTCTTCCACGTTTTGTCAATTTGGACTCCAGCATTAGATGGCAGTTTATGCATGAAGTTAATACTTGTGTGGATGTCTGTTCATTGTATTAAATACTTGCCTGCTTGCTTCATGATTGGTCTGCACGTTTGTGCATTCGGGACATCTGGAAAACAACCAGGCATTTTCAGAATACCCATCATCTGGTTTAAATGGACACACCTGTCAACCTTACTTGCCACCACTCTCCCACTACCTGCATGTTCAAAGCAAACTCTAAAGAGAGAAGTCCATTTGCAGACTTCTTTCAGCCTCAGAATTATTTGCCCTGTAATTTTAGCTTTAATGTATGTTTTTAGAATGTTGATCAGAAGTTTAATTTTTTTTGCATGTAATAAATGAAGTCCTGTATTTATGAGAGCAGGTTCACTACTTGTTTGGTGGGAATCCCGGGAAGTCGTGCTCACCCAAGATGAGATTAGATGACTTTTGGTCACTGAAGCTTTGCCGCCCTTCTAAGGACTACCTCCTGAGACATTGCAGATACCTCATCCGGAGACACAGGTATACAAGAACAATCTCCAAAGTTGCTTTCGATAGAGCACAGAACTTGCGTGCCACTCAAAACTATCCTGAGTGTTGATTGTACCTGTGGATCTGTGCCAGAAGCTTGGTTGTTAAACATCCTGTTAGTTTCCAGCTATTCCTGGTTGTTCAGCCTCATTTGATGAATAATATTACCATAAGGTGTGTTTCATTGACCTTGGTGTCCATTTCTTCTTCAGATATATTTGACAGTTGCAGAGCTAAAGGAATTAGATGCATTTTTCATCTGTTCTCATATTTCATAATAATCCAACCCATACATGTTTTCCTCTTTGTTATGAAGTTTTTTTAAGAGATACTGGGAAATATACTGAAACATGGTTTAATATCTCAAAGAAAAATCAACTTGGTAGTCAGATTTTTAATGTAACTTTTGTTTTGCAAGGACTGTCCTATTCATTGGTTTGTCCCTCCCTTAGATTCCCATAGACCCTCTCTAGTTTGAGAGAATGCCTGAACTTCTAACATTGCAGCTATGCAACTGACTGCAAGAAGCAGTAACAGTGTCCTTTTTCCATTGAACAACTTTTACTCATCATCCCTTTGTCACCTGAAAGTGCCAGATTTCCAAATCACGTTTCCATTCATTATTCTAAAACTACTGAGCTTTGTAACTGGAGCTGTGGATATCAAAGTATAGTGGAATAGAATGTATTTTGTTCTTGTCCTGCAAGTTGATTAATATGTTTACTTAAATCCTTTACTGTAGGTTTGAGGAAAAAGCTCGAGCAGATCCTTTAAGTGCTTTAAAATATTTACAGAATGACTTGTATGTTACTGTGGATCACTCAGACCCTGAAGAAACTAAAGAGGTAAGGTGGACTGACTTTACAATCACCAGCCCCACTCTTTGTCTTGATTCTGCTGCTTAAGATGATTTATAGAACTTGTGGGTAAAAGGAAGATTGGAGGCTGCAAGTTGACTTTGGACCCAGGTTTCTTTATGCAGAATGTTTGTTTGAGATTGCATAAAATTGAGAGTCAATTTGTAGAGTTTATTTATTGATGTCAACCGGAGGGAAAAATTGGATGAGCAAGGGCAAGACAGGTTTTTAACCTCGACAGGGCCTTGTTTAGGAAGGAGGGAAAGGCAGCCAAAACTTTGTTTACTATTCAATGATTCCTGGTGGGAAATGGATGACTGTGGACCTGTGTTTGAACACCGACCTGGGATTGGCTGTGAAGCAAACATTTTACTGCCTAAGTTTTGACTCGAGGAATGACCACTTGGTTGAGGCAACAGGGCTTCTGTCTATCAGCAGTTTTGTTCAATCAGAAATCAGGTTTTGCATTATTGGTGCAAGGCCCAGAAAAGGAAACAATGATAGGCAAACAGCTGTAGAACGTGGGAAAGGTGATGTTTTGTAGTTGTGTTTTGGTCAACTTATCTATGATGACTGCAGCAGCGTTGATGCCTGTCTGACCAAGGTTCAGTTAACAAAAATACAGTTTTCACCATCAGTTCAAGGTCTGATAGAAAGCACCTCAACGTGTTCTATTTGTTAGCCGATCACAAAAAAAAGCTTTCAGATTCTACTGAAAATCTATGACATGGGTTTAAAATGGGATTTAGGGCTGATATCTAAAGTTTGTTTTCATATGCAGTGATCAACGTGTGGAATCAAATCAGGTAATGGAGATAAAAATTATTCTAAGAATTGGTTGACGCTGGGACCAGTCTACATTGTTTTCTGTCTAAAATGTCCAGTACACTTTTTTTCTTGTGATCAAACTGATTTACTTTTGAAAGTGGTCTTAATAATATATGAATTCCTGGTTTTATCCAGACATCAGAGATTTTCATGAATCTTGGGACTTAACATGAAATTGTTATGAAAGTGATGTTTGTAATTGGCTGTATTTCTAAACTGGCTGCTTATTATGAAAGAATATATTTAAATAACCTTGAATTTTATCGTGAGGTGAAATAATAAAACCATAAGATGTAGGAGCACATTGAGCTTCACTTTCCTGCCTTTTTTGCATAACTATTGATTCCTCTGCTGATTAAAAACCTATTTATCTTAGCCTTGCATATGCTTAATGACTCAGCTTCAACAGCGCTCTGGTGTAGAATTCCCAAAGAGGAGAAATTCCATTTCATCTGTGTTAAATGTGTGTGACCCCTTTTTCTGAGATTATGCCTCTGCTCTTTTAGAATTAGGTTTATTGTCACGTCCAGTGAAGTACAGAAGTGCCATGAAAAGTTTAAAATGTCACCCCATGTCGAGCCATCCTAGTTACAAATGTTAGATATAAAACAGAGAAATAAAGAGAAAATTACATTACCTTAGTTATTCCTAATATAAGAAATAAAGTTAGAAAGATAAACATAGAGTAAGGTTAGAATCTCCATCAGGGTAAACAACCTCTCTGCATCTACCCTGTTAAGTCCTTGAAGAATCTTGTATGTTTCAATGAGGTTGCCTCTCATTCTTCTACATTCCAATGAATGTGGGCCTGATCTACTTAACCTGTCCTCACAAGACAGTCCCTCCATACCTGGGTATCGATCTAGTGAACTGTCTCTGGACCACCTCCAATGCCAGTATCTCTTTCCTTAGATAAGGGATCCAGCACTGTTCACAGTATTCCAGATGTAGTCTGGCTAGTGCCTTGTATAGTTTCAGCAAAACCTCCCTAATTTTATAATCCATTCACCTTTTAAATAAAAGCCCACATTCAATTTACCTTTTCTGTTTACCCTCTGAACTTGGATGCTTGATTTTGTGATTTATAGGCAAGGACTCCCAAATCCCTCTGCTTCATAGCTTTCTACAATATTTCTCCATCTAAATAATATTCAGCTCTTCTTCTTCCTGCCAAAATGCATGACCTCACATTTCTGCATATTACATTCCACCTGCCAAGTTTTTGCATACTCACTGTCTATATCCCTCTGTCGACTCTGTAATCGTCAACACTTGCCTTACCACCTGTTTTTTATGCTATTCACAAAGTTTGTTAGAGTATGTTCACTTTCCTCATCCATGTCATTAAATAATTGTGGCCCCAGCACTAATCCCTTTGGCACCACACTAGTTATAGGTTGCCATTCCTGAAAAGGCTGACCAACTTTCTAACAGCCCTCTGTCTGCCTTGAGGCTATAACTCAACTCTGTCTTCTAATAGTTAGCCACTCCTTAATCAACGCTAAGATACTGTCCCTAATACCTCGTGCTCTTTCTTATTAAGGGACCTGTGTGGTTCAGAGAAAGATAGCAATAACCTGAGCACATGTAATTGACCTCATTGCTGGAATTGTTGACTTCTTGGTCGTTCTGATGAACTCTGGCAAAATAAATGCCCCCAGTTATCTTTTCATTGTATTCTGTTGCAGTTTACCATGTATTTTTAATTGGACTTTTTCTTTTGACTTTGCCTTACTGACGTTTTGGGCCTCTGTATTTATGGGCATTGACTGTTTCTAAATTTTCAGACTGCTTGTCTGACATTTAGTATTGAGTGAGCAGGGACTTTCTCTCAGGAGAATATTAGGAAGACTGGTCTCCAGTTCCTACTAGAAACTTCATTCCTTGCCAGCTGTCTACAGTCAGTCTTGTTCAGCCAATTTTGGATTCCAAGTCTTGGGTTACTACAGTGTATTTCTACCTGGCCTACACTATTCCGTTTGAGGTCTTTCAGAACTATCTTGCCAATGTCCTTGCTTCCAACAAATCTTTTATCCCAGCACTCCTTTGTTTGCTGCCTGCATTGAATCTGCAATGTTTTAACTTCAAATTCTCATTCTGGATTTTAGATATTTTCCATGACTTAGCATTACAATATCTCAGTAAGTTTTTACTTGATTCAGGAGATGTGCCTTTGCTGGCTTGGTCTGCATTTATTAACCATCCTGAATTGCTAAGAAGGTAGCAATCCTTCTAGAACTGTTGCTGTCTTTGTAGGTCCAACCACGATGCTGGTTAGGGAGAACTGGTTCAGAACTTTGACCCAGTGGTACTGTGAGGGACTGATCTATTTCCACGTCAGAATGGTGAGTGACTTGGAGTGGGAGCTTGCAGGTGGAATTCCTGTGTATCTGCTGCCTTTGTCTTTCTAGGTAATAATGGTTGTGGATTTTGAAGGTGCTTTCTGCAGAGCCTTGGTCAATTTCCACAGTGCATTTTGCAGATGGTACAGGTGGTTGCTACTGCCCTGTCACTGGTGGACTTCTTTAGCCTCCCTTTTGTTTTAAAGGCTGTATCAGCCCTGAGCACCAGAATTCCTATATCTCTGTTTCTCTCCCTTCCGTTAAGATGTTCTTCTAAAGCCTCTTGCTTTAGCCAAACTTTAGTCATCTTCCTAACTCTGTCCTTGTGTGACTTCTTGTTATATTTTGTTTGGATATAATCTGTGAAGTATCTTGGAACATTTTGTTACATTAGAGGCACTGTGTAAATCTATCTTGCAGCTACTTGGCTCTAACACTGTGCAGTCACTGTATAATCTGTTGTGATTATGATGGTGGTCTCCTATTGAAAATTCAGAATATACTTTATTGGGGTATGTATTGCCTTCCATTTCATAATCTTCAGATTGGCAGCAGACTGTGTGGTTTAATGCTGAACCAGTTAGTGTGCATTGCAACAGGATGTGAGGTCCTGTGTATCTGCTAAGTGTGACAGCTTTGTCTGGAGATGGTGCTTTCTGTGCTAAACTGATTTCTGTGAATTTGCAAGTAGTTCTAAACAGCTTGGACCACTAATGCCATTCACCAATCCAGTTGTCTTTGAAGCTACAGAATCACACCATGGGACATTTTGTTATTTATGGTACTCATTGACTAACATTGGAATTAAAAACTGCATTTGCACTTGGGAAGTGGAACAAGTTTAAAGTTGTATGTCATCTGGTGTATTTGGAGATGTTTGCTCTGGAATTTGCTGGATCTTTATACTTGGTTCAAATTATTAGTGAATCAACAACTATTATTGTGCATTTGTGTTTTGTTTTGCAATCTTGCTTGACACCTCAGCTACCCACTGCACCATTTCCTTGCAGTAGGGTGGATGGGTGTGGAGGTTGGATTCCGTTTTTGCCAGTGCCATTTTGTAATCAGGTTTATAGTGTTGACCTGGGATGACTGGTCCACAGCTTTCTTTCCTTCCTTTCATTCCATTCCCTCGATGCACCTGGCTCTTGCTTGGAGCCTCCTTTCCTGATCTTCCTTGTATAGATTACACATGTAAGCTGAACTTTGGGCCACTGCTAGGATTTTCTAATGCTGTGCATTTCTTGAATCAGCCTTTCATTTACTGTGATCAAACAGGGTTTGTGCTTTCTTCGACATTGCATTGATGATTGTCTTTTAAAATGATGTTTCTTCCATCCCTTTTTTTAACAACCAGTCATGGAGCTACAGCTAAATAATATTAGTATTGCATTATGGCTACTTTTCCTTATAGAAGATCATTTATTATAAAGTAAAAAGAGAAAATGCTGCAGAGACTCAGAACAGGCAAAATTGGTGGGGGAAGAAACAAATTTGTAGCATTTGGCTTTATTACTTATTATGAGCTTGTGTATTCCAACAAGATGAAGTAATTTCACTTGCGTTATACATTTCTGACTAATGTGTTACCTTTATTCTCAAGTTTCAGTTACTGGCTCAGGCACTCTTCAAATCAAGTTCAGATTTCATACCGTTAGGTAAGTGTTCTTAAAATGCTTCTATTACCCAATATGAAGTGGAGAGAGTTCTGAAATTCATGGCTGAGGAGTGGTTGAGGTCAATATCACTTTTACATTGAACAGACAGGTAAGTACATGAGGCAGAAATTAACCAAATAATGCAAGATTGGTAAATATAAAGCTTTGAGCCAAATGGTCTGTTCTGTAAAGTTTTTTTACATTCTATGTAACGCTGTGTCTACTAGAAAAGTAGCTGTTCAGCTGGTTTGCAAACAAAGTTTAAACCTGTTTGTATAAATCAGAGAACCTGAGAGTGGGGAATAAAATTTCAGAGTTATGACAAGATTATCAAGCGAAAATTAGTGTCCTCTCTGCGCAAGTGCCAGCTAACCTGAGTGTTTGTTGTTTCAATTAATGCCATAATGCAAAAGTAAATCCAGTATCAAAGTTATCATGTCTCTTGAAAGTCTTACAGACAATTTATTTTCTTTCCTTCCATTTCAAGCTGTTTTAATTTTTTCAGCTGTAAAATTTTAACAAATACATTACATTGTCAGAAAATAAAACCATAATTTTTTGAATGCAGGTGGCTGACTATGTTGGAAGCAGAAATGGGCTGCCTCACAAAGCAAGCTTGCTTACTCAGGAATAGGGAGGGAATGTAGCATCCCTTCATTATAGGGTGCCATCACTCTGATACATTGGAGATCAATGCAGCACAGCATGGACTTTGCACCTTTAGAGCTGTTGCCCCATGGTTGCCTCGTTGCCTTAAGCAATTTAGCTAAAGAGACCACTAAAGGTGTTTTGCAGTTGTGTTTTTCTGTGGTTTTATGTGAATGATTTGGAGAAAAGGGAGTGGTGCATTTCTTTATTTCAACTGATTTATGGCCCATTATTGCATTCCAAGCTTAGAATTTGCCCATATGTAATTTAACATCACTTGTTTCAAGACCTGTAATATTCTCCAGTTGGTTGAAGCTAAAACTGATCAACTTGTAGAAACATTAACATCAAGGTATGGCAGTAATGAATCCATTAAGAGCGTGACTGGTGTTTAATCATCATTAGTAATGCAGCTTTAATTAGATGTGTGTCCTTCCCCTGGCCCAAATTCTGTCTGAATAGTTTTTAAATGCCACACTTAGGAGTCCTATGCTTTATTGCCCCCAGTCATTATCTCTTACTCAGTAAGCATTATACTGACATCATTCATTTGATGTTCATCTCTCTGTCTCATTTCTCAACAGGTTTTTCAGATGTTGATCAGACTTATGCCCAGAGGACTGTGCTGTTTGACACGCTGGTAAACTTCTTCCCTGACAGCATGACACCTCCAAAAGGCAATCTGGTTGACCTCATCACACTGTAGCTGGACAGCAATCGATGGATTTCATCTGAAGAGGAACTGAAATACAAATCTGATCTCCTGTTTTGTACAGGCTAGATTGGCTTACGATATTTGGCTGGCAAAGTTTTTTTTGTTATGCATCACTTCTCATCTAGTTTTGATTTGAGTGTCTAATTTCAATGCTGTTTTAATGCAGATGATAAAACTGGGTTGAAACAGATGAGTTTCGTGAATATGGGTTTGCTTCTCTGTGTGTGTTCGGTCCCTTCCTGTGTTGGTAAATATTTGGATTTAATAATAAATCCTGCCATCAGAGTTTCAATAGAGACATGCAGTTGACGTTCTTAATGTGTTGGAATAATGCTGCAAACATACTTCAGCAGTAAATCAGTCAACTTTTGTCCATTTACCAGTCCAATAGTCTACACCCTTGAAGTAACATGATGGTGTTTTATGTGCTATTCACATTCTCTCTGGTCTCCACAGCAATATTAATAACTGCTTTAAAAGGTGCAATGATACTTTTGAAATTGAATTAGAGTGCTGTGCATCACGTATTGTGACTGCAGCATTACACAGTGCCCTGTGGAGTGAGCTGACTCTTGAATTCTCAGCAGGTGAAGTAGATTTGCTGCCATTATTGGGATGTGTTTAACTTCAGAATTGATTCATTATACTGTTAATTTTAATGCTTGTGT
This sequence comes from Chiloscyllium plagiosum, assembly GCF_004010195.1. Classification (NCBI taxonomy): domain Eukaryota; kingdom Metazoa; phylum Chordata; class Chondrichthyes; order Orectolobiformes; family Hemiscylliidae; genus Chiloscyllium; species Chiloscyllium plagiosum. The sequence continues at coordinate 43,853,387 of NC_057732.1, read as the reverse complement.
TTCATTCACAGTCCATTTGTAAAGGGGACTGACTTCACATCTGTCACATTTTAGTTTTTTTGATGGCATGGTTTAAAAAAAAAAGCTTTCAAAATATTTGTTTCTGAGCTGTCTGTTTAAAAGGTATGAAGGATATAGAGAAATCTTTCCCTCTTGGAACAAGGTTATTTCAAAGAAACAATTGCTGTCAAAACTCGTAGCTATCAGCAATTTGCTTTTTCCAGCTTGCCCTCAGTGCCAGGTACAGCTGGTCAGTATCCAAAGCCTTCTGATGTGTATGTTCCCTTGGAAAGTGCAGTCCACTATTTTTTTAGATGCAAGGTTACTGTCAGTTTTTGAGTTTCCTAATTCACCTCTTGAATGTGATGTCGGCTACAGGAAAATGAATGGCAAAAATCCTGTTTATCTTTGGATTTGGAGTTTCATACTGAATCTGAGAAACCACTTGTGAAAAGCCTATTTAATGCAGAAATTCAGTGGTGTTCCCTACTACTATTCAGGATGTCTGATATCCACATCACCCACAAAGTGGTAGATATTCTCTCAGACTACTGTAAAGTCCCCCTCACTTTATTTGCTAAGTAATAGACAATGTTAAAATGTGTGTAATTTGCGAATAGTTGTTACGCTGAGTTCTTAAGATGGTTACTTTTAAGCAGTGCAAGTTTGGTTTAGAATCCTTTCTGCAATTAACCTCCATATACTAACAAAAGAGGCCAGATTTCAGTCATATCTTGCGTTATTTTTCATATTTCCTCAATTATCTAAGACATGCTGAGTGAAGTTTAGTCATCAGTTGCAATGTCATTTCGTGAAACATGTAAAACTGATGTTTCTTTTAAGTGTGTTGTCCTTTTTTAAAAAAAAATCCAGCTCACCTGCCAAAGATGGATGTCGTCAATGGTGCCAATTAGAAGTGCATATTTGAAACTTAGAAATGGGGACCTTGTTATAGTATTTTAATTTTTGATAAGTTTCTCCGATGACATATTTTAATTCCTTCATATCTTAAAGAATCTGAACTAATTATTGGAAATTGTTAAGGAAATTGTGAAAGATTTTTGCTGATGCAGGTTTCTAAGTTCTACTGCTTTGCACAATAGTTATTTATGTATTTTTAATCCATTGTCACCTTTCAATTTAAATTCCTCATATAACCTTGTGTGGAGGATGGTAGCAGCAAAGGTGTTAAACAGACACAGTTGTCAGTGACAATATTAAACACTTTCACTTGTCTTAGGAATGGACGTAATTGCGATAATTTACCTCACTGATTGGATTGCTCTTTTTATGCTGTTTTTGTGTTCGACTATTAGAGATAATAGTTTTTTTTCTTATAGAAGATAATTTTAAATTTGGTTTTCACATATGGTTCCTAAAGAGTATGTTATTTTCAAAAACAATGTTGATTGAAGACATTTTTCGCTACTGCTACATTTGCGCCTCTGCCAAACAACTTGCACCACTGTGAAAATTCTGATTTGTTTCTAGGAGCACTGTTAGAGAGTCAGGATTTTGTTAGCATTACTACTGATGGGTGTCTCCTGAATGTAGAGTTGACCCTGTAATATTAAATTTTGCCTAGTTTTGCTAATTCCCCAGTCTGCCAACTGTAAAGATGCCTGGTGTGAGAGGTCTTTTTTGGAAAAGTGGCAGGAGTGTTAAAAGAATAGAATTAAAAAAGCCTCTTCCAACAGTGTGTATATAAAGTGTTTATGATCTAGGCAACATTTTTTCCATTTCTCAAATGTTGCCACATTCCAGTTTATAAAATGGGCCATTTGGTATTCCAAATAACAAGGCATTTGAGTGAATTCTTTAAAACCAGAAACTTGAAGCCCCTCCCCAAACTAAAACCCAATCAGCATGGCTAAGAATTGTGTAAAGGCAAGTTCAATGAACCTCTGCTGAAATAAGGAAGCAAAAAATTTTCTTTTTGTTTTAAACATATCCAGTTCTGAAACATAAATTTCATAACAGATCAACTTAACTAAAGCATATTGTTCCTGGTGGTTTTACACGCAGGTACTTTTAATTGACATCCAACCTGCCCTGATGGTCTTGGCGCAAGGCTAATAAGAGTTTAGGGCCATTGGGAATACAGACATGCTAAAAGTGTTTACTTTATTCCATTGTTCCTATTTAAGACAATGATGCCAGCAATTACTACACAAAATTGAAAAGCATTGCTGCAAAAGTGCACCTCGTGCACCAGATGCACTGACTTAAAAATATGCCTATGATTGGGAAATTAAGAACTGGACCCAACAAAGTCACTGTACAAATGCTTAATATACACTTTCAACTGTTTAAAACATGGAGTTTGTAATTTATAGTAGGTTTCAGCAATCCCCTTTGTCTTTGTCAGATAATGCTCGTTGTTAATATGATTTGAGTATCTTTGTGTACTTAGAGAATTGGGGTTGCAGGCTTCATAGTGTAGAATATGTCAGACTGAGTATTGGAAAGTCTTAATAGTCAGAACAAAATCACAGGTGAGAACCAAAGACAAGTTAAAACATCCTATGCGATAGTGTGACTTTTCACTGGAATAGAAGGAAAAAAGAAGAAAAGTCTTCCATTTATAATTGCCTTTTGTAACCTGGCAGCATCATGAATTGCTCAACTGTTCCTTCTGAACCTTTTTATTTAGGTAAAACGAAATGCTTAGAGGGCAAAACCTGGCCATTAACATCTGAAAAGCTAAAGATTGTATATTTGTTGAAGAGTCAAACCAAAAAGGATTAGCCTCTGCCTCGTGTAGGCTGAACTACTATTTTTGTTAATGGTTTCCATTGTATCTTTCAGTATGCTTTTTTATTTGAATTACTGTTAACTGTCCTTGTAAAGCACAAAAACAGATCCTAATGTGGTACAATTTGCCACCAAGTTTTTCAAATGTACTGTGAAGTACTAATGATTAATTGGTATGAGCTACCATATTACTGTTTTCTATTATAGTTCTTTGACTAATGGCCCATTTAGTTGCATGGTAATGTCTTAAGTTTTAAGCTTATCCCATTTTGCAGAATTGTATTGAAAGCGGGCAGCTTGGCAATTTTCTTTTATCTTTTAGAAATACCTGGCTGATTTATGTCAAGTTGACATTTTAATTAAGTGGCACAAATAAAATTGCAATAATTGTCAGCCTTGACAGTATAAAGCATCTGGCTGATTCATTCATTTTTATATGAGCTATTCTATTAGAGGAAAACATATGAATGCACGGGTCAGATTTTGCTGTACTAAATATGGTTGGATTGGCCCAGTGCTAAAACTTTCAGTTACTGGCTCCACATAGTTCACAGTTCACATTTTCATTTTTTGTGGGCTGGGACTTTCTGCTTTGATTTACAGTTTCATACATTTCCAGATGAGTTGCTACGACCTATCCTAATACGTCTCATATCCTAGAGATTGCTAAACCACCAACAATTCAATATTTAATAATCAGATTTAGGATTGACCCACAGCTGCAGCAATTAACTGTGCTCTGTTTAGTTAGAAGTGTGTTGCATTTTCTCTGCTTATATGCATGTCTTAGCCAGTATTTCTCCTCCTACCCACCGAGTTTTAGCATGAGCAGCCCACTTACTGCAACCACCATTAACAAAGACGAGATAACAGTTTATTCTGCCATTGTTTGAGGTCCTGCTGTGTGGAAATTGGCTGTTGATTGTCTACACTACAACAACAGCTTCAAAAAGTAATTCATTAAGCACATTGAGGTGACCTGATACAGTACTATTGAAATAGTTGGAGTTTTGTCAGTCAACTATCTGGCCATTTAAGGGAGAGGCCTTTTACACTTCAGTGCACTTTCAAGTCTAGTTTGTTTAAGACCCATTGAACCCCAATCCTTCACCATAACTGGTGCAAAAAAAATAACTCTAGGAACCATTTGCTTTAAATGAAATTACTTGGTCTTAGTTTTGGGGTTCACTGAATAACATTGCCTAGAATTTGTTATTAATTGGTACTAAATAAGCATCTCTTAATGAACTCTTTTGTATTCTGGCATGTTTCATTTTGTTGTGGGGCAATGTAAAGGATTGAATGCAATGTATACTTTTTAATGTTGACCATCAAAAAGGTAGAACTGTTCCTGCACCCATTATTCATGTCTGTGCGTTTTGATCCTTTTAAATGTCTTTGTACCTGCTTTGTATACTCTCTATATATTTTTGAATGTGTTCGGAAAGAAATAGTGTTGTTTAAACCAGGTTGGCTGAAATGCAATCTATAGGCCTATGAGGCTGAAGTAATTTTGCTTTAATTCAAACAGTCTAGATTTGAAAGTGAAAACTGAGCATCTTGAGCCAGCTCTACTTGTAAAATGAAGTAACCAGATCCTGTATCAACTTTGATCTCCTTGTCTTTTAGTCCTCATCTCACTAAGTGAAATGAAATTTGCTGAGCGTAGACATAATGTGATTAACATGACTTGGAGGTGCCGGTGTTGGACTGGAATAGACAAAGTTTAAAGATCGCACAACACCAGGTTATAGTCCAACAGGTTTATTTGGAAGCAGTAGCTTGGACTATAACCTGGTGTTGTGTGATTTTTAACTTAGTATGTTTGAGGTATAATAATCCGGTGAGGATGCATTTTCGGTTGATGTATCAGATCAGTTATGATCTGAATTAATTGGTTAAGCAGGTTTGATTTGTATGTATGTAGAAAGGCGTGGTTGGGCAGCTTATGAGCCTGCTTTAATAAGCAGCTGAATGTCTGTATTGGAAGCTGGTGGAATCAGGATTGTGGAACGTGATAGTCAGGTAGGTGTTTTCATTTTTACCCGTCATTATTCAACAGACTGGAACAAACGGAGTTTGAAGATTTTATTTTTAAAACAGTGCAAAAGGATGAAAAATACAGAAAAAACAAAATGTATGAACAAAACAAAAGGTAAAGAAAGTTACAAGTGAGAAGCATGCTGTGTTGAAAGCTTGAAAGAGAAGCTTCAAGTTCCTAACAATAGCTCTTAGTTTGAGGGATTCTTAAAAAATATTTTTGTTTAAAAGCCCGGTTTAAAAGAAGTTTGGATTTGTTTTATATTCATGATAATCACAAAGGCTATTACGTGACTTTTCAAAATAACCGCAAAGAAGTGGAATTAAGTGAATTGCAGATGTGTTGCTGAATTGGGTGAATGCTTAGGGACGGAGCAAGGGAATGGCTATCCCATTTTAAAAACCCAGAAACTGGTCTATTCCTTCCTTTTAAGGTAAATTAAGTGTCTATATTGTGTTTTGGAACCAGTTTGAGAATGAGTATATTGTATCTTTGTGCACACTTTAAAAATAGATTAAATATTTGAAAGTAGGCAACATTGATCAAAGGCCAAAAATATTCAATATGATTGGGGAAATAAATTCATATTTTTAACTAACTTTCTAACTGCAGTGCAGAACTTGGGTTAATATCGGTAGCAAAATCCCATTGAATCGCTCACATAAGATGTTTCCTTTTTGTTTTGCAAAATTATTGGAATGTGTTTATTTGGCACCTTTTGAAGTTTCGTGTCTTTCAAACCACAAAAGTCTTTGTACTTTGAGTTATTTGTTGAGTTGCAGTTTTTAAAACTGTCAATGGGTGGCGCAGTGGGTTAGCAATGGAATTATTGCTGTAATTTCTCTGAACTCAGATTCTCAGAGTGCTGGTCAAATCAGTTCCCTTTTTAATAATTACAAAGCCCCATGAGGAAAAGACACAGACCAACCATACAGATTAAAGTTAATAAACTGGGAATGCTAAAGATTGGAGCCAGAAAGAAGCAGAAAATACATTGTCAGTGGTTTGAATACAGTTGCCAACATGAATTTCATGCACCTTGTAAAGGATCTTTATGTATGTTCACCTTTTTTCTTGAAAAACGACTTTGTTCCCATTGTTATTTTTCTAGTTGGCATATGTACTGCATAAGAACTGTATTAAGATGAAAACAAAGCATGCACCTTTGGGAAGAGTTTAAATTTTTTTGCCCCTTGACCTTTTTTAAAATGCCAAACACTGTGCCACTTACTAGTAGCGAGAAATGTAGTTAAGTTCGTTTAACTTTAACTTGGTTGACATTATGGTTGTTATGTAGCTTCTCAGTGCACAGGGAGTGTGGATCCATTATTTTGGGGTTTTAGTAATTATTTTACACCTTTTATAGCTTAGTTGAGCAGATTGGTTGGATGAATTTCAAAAGGATTACCTAATATTGATGCTGTTGCTTGTTTGGCCAAAGACATTTTCTACCTTTGTTGGCACTTGGTAAAATAATCTACACTTTCCAGTGTTTATCAGTGCTGTTTTGTGCTGTTTTCTCAAAGGGTTCTTTTAAATCCCACCTTTTTGTTGATTCTGATAAAGGGCTAACACTCAATTATCAACGTTCAGCAAGCTTGAATATAATTTTTTTTAAATTGACATTTGTGTAAATACTCGTTGAATGCAATTTGTCTGGAATGGCAAAACTCCCTTCATGTTCTTTTTTTTAAAAATGGACAAATAGTTTGTGGATTGGAAAGAGATTGCCCCTGAATGTCCATCAATTTAAATTATTCTGAAGAAAGAATTTGTCTCCTTTCCCCTTGCAAATGTCTCATCAACAAATTCTATCATTCAGACTGATGAATTACTGACATCTATACATATATGACCTTGCTGGGTGGTGAATCAATATTGCTGTGGTAGATGCTGAGGTTCCAGAAATCTAAACTTCATTTTTAAACTACTTGTGTAAATTTGGTAATTGCAATAATGAATTTTCTACTAGGTGTACCCAAGTTTGGGTAGAGAAAGGTGTGATGGTGGTCGGATATCATAAAACGACATTACCAATTTTTTTGAGGAAAGTGTTTTAATCTCAAATATTAATGTTTCTCACCATTTCAATCAGAGGGGCTTTTAATCAGTGTAGAATTGCCCTGCTCTACCTGACTATTTATAATGAAGGATACAAATGTATTGGTTTAGTGAGTTATGTGGTTACATTTTCTGTCTGGTAATGCCCTAAGGACATTTAAATATAGTATGGGCCTATCCTTTCCTGTTCCAACCTGTTGTTTTGGACAAGCTGCAATAATTTTGCTGTACACGGTCCAATGATACGATCAAAGAAAGTCACGCAGATCTTTTTTTTTACTTGTGACCCTGAAAAAAAAAGACCGAATAAACATTTGTGAATCCATCCCTCCCAAATGGTGACTAATTATGACTGGAACTAAATATGGTTATAAAGTCAACCAGAAGACCACTGTTGAGAAATGATTGGCCAAAGGACTTCAAAGTGTGCACAGTTTTAAGAAGGCTTTCAGTTGTTTATATTGGGTGTTGAACCCAGTTTGGTGCTTCAGTTATTCATGTTTGTGTGTCGATGATCCTGATTAGTGCACAGGGGCCTGTATTCATAAACTTTTATGCAATACATCATGTACAGATTCCAGTTATACTTTGGGTTATTTGTGAATATGGGTCCAGGGAATGTTTTTTTTCCCCTTTAGTCTTTCAGTGATTGTTCAGCAACCTCCAAAACAGAATGTTATCTTCCAAGCAAGCCCAAGGTTCCACTGAACAGATTTAACTTGTGAGCTGACCGAACTGGTGTGTGTGTTCCATTTCTTTTTGGAAGTATGAAGATCCCAACATTTGCTGAAATGTGTACAATTTATGCACTACCTTGTTGTGAATAACTGAATGTGTAGACCCAGTGAACAAATGCAACTGTAGAATTATGTTGTATGTAATGTACATATGGAAAAAAGACTGTATTTTGTTCAGTTTCTTTTCTTAATAAAAAAAAATGAAAAGCAAAAGTGTATTTTAATGCTTGTCAAAAGAACAAATTAGAGGCTAAAACTGATTGATGATTCACCGATCTCCCAATGATTAAGTGCGGGAACCTTTTGATCTTCTATGGCACAAGCTACTAATGGTCATTGCCATTCATGCTTTCCATACTCTTCTCTGACAAAGTGTTCTCTTCAGTGAACAGGTCTTTAAATGAATTGAAGCTTGCAATAATGAGGTACAGGAGAGCATACCTGGTTTTAACGATTAGGGGCTGATCATTGTAATATCTTTCACAGGAAAATGAGTGCAATTTCTGCTATTATCAGTTCTGCAAGTAGAAAGGCAGCCTTGTAGACAGGTTTAAGTTATTCCGGAGTAAAATGCCTTAGCAGCAGAATGTGGCAGATTACTTGATTTTATTACTGTCACGTACTTATTTACAGTGAAAAGTTGTGTTTTGTGTGCAGTATAGGCATATAAAGTGCTTTTGGGTAATAGAGCAAGGAACACCATGTTTGGCTGCAAAGAAGGTGCACAAAGAGCAAGGTCAACGTTACATTTAAAATTTGAAAGGTCCATTCAGAAATCTGATAACAGAAGAAGCTGTTCTTAAATCTGTTGGTTCATGTGCTGAAGCTTTTGTGTCTTTTGCCCGACACGAGGTTGGAAGAGATTATAGCTGGGGTGTGAGGGGGGTCTTTGTGTTGGCTGCCCTCCTGATGCAGGGGGAGTACAGATGGAGCCAATGAATGGAAGGTTGACTTGAGTGATGGACTGGGCTATATTCATAACTCTGTAGTTTTTTGTGTCCTGGGCAGAGCAGTTGCCGTACCAAGCCATAATGCATCTGGATAGAATGCTTTCTGTGGTGCATCTATAAAAATAGTTAAAAGTCTTTCCAGTCATGCTGAATTTCCTTAGTGTCCTGAGAAGTAGAGGTGTTGTGCTTTCTTGACAGTCAAATCAATGTGGGTGGACCAGGACAGATTGTTGGTGATCGTCACTCCTAGGAACTTGACTGTAGTTCAGGAATCGAACTAGAACTGCCTTGATAGTAGTTTCTAATGGTAATTGAATTTAAAGCCCTGAATCTGAACAGGAGACATCCAAGTCCAAATTGGCTTGGCACATGAATATAGGCAGATGGTAAATCATTGAGTTCCAAATAGGGAGCACTTGTTGGAATTGATCTTCACAATGGTGCTGTTTGTGCCTTTCTACTGTTTTGAAATTGCTTTGATACAATTGTAATCAAGAGGAGCTTTTACAGAATAATATTGCTGAGGACCTTGGCCATAGCCTGTGATTTGTGTAACCCAAAATGCATTAAAGAAAGAGAATTCACTTAAGACAGATATTTTAAATTTTGTTGTGAAGCTTGGGTCTGATTTTATTTGTGCATGGATGTTTCAAGGAAGTGCTTGACCTTTGTATCAAATTGACAACATTTAACAGGATTGAGAATTAATCATATCTCATGAGACAAACTAGTTTCAACCACAATTAGCAGTGCTGACCTCGTTGCCTGGAGACACAGGTTAAGAATTATATCTAGATCCTCTTCCTTTTTCTATTTCCTATTCTAGTTCATTAGCTGCGTCTTAATCCATTCATTTAACTGACCCAGTCCCATTTCATTGCTGTTGATATCGCAACTACCAGTGTTACAGGTAGTGGCTTTCTCCAAATCTTAGGAATTCAGCAGAGATTTTTGGAGAATTTAAGTTGTCATTTAAATTCTCAAAACAGACAAAAAAAATCATCCTGTACTTTTAAATCTTAAGCCTGGTTTCAAACAAATTTACTACCAACTTCATAAGGTGTTGTTGCTTTGGTAAGTGCCACTTGTAAGAATTTATTTAACATCTCCTCGAATTATATCCACCATTCTCAGCTATTTTCATTAACTGATAAACCTTTTGCTTCTGAATTTTGTGAAGTTGATATTTATCTTACAAGGAATTATTTTAGGTTCTTTAAGAAAGCTGGATGCTTTTATGGCTCAGAAATGAGTTACCGTTAACTATTTTTATATTTTGAAATTAGTTTTAAAGAATTTGAGTAAACACTTTCTTTCAGTGTTTGGTTCCATGCCATCAACAGTGATATTTGTGTTCGATGAACATGTATATAGGAACAGGTGTAGGCTATTCAGTCCCTGAGCTGTTCTGCCATTTAATAAAGTTAAAAATCACACAGCACCAGGCTATAATCCAAAAGTTTATTTTGAAGTACTAGCTTTCAGAGTGCTGCTCCTTCATCAGGTAACTAGTGGGGCAGAATCATAACACACCGGATTTATAGCAAAAGATTACAGTGTCATGCAATTAAAACTATGTATTGAACAAACCTAGATTGCTGTTGAGTCTCTCCTCCTTCAGATTGGGTTGAAAGTTGCAGTTCGTTAATGTATAAGTCCCAAAACTACTTTTAAGTCACCACCTTGAGATAACAAGACTTTATAGCAAAAGGTGACATCTCAGCTGAGACAATGCATTAAAGGTATGAGGTTAGAGTCTGTATCCCAATCTTGAGTCAGACTGGTTCTATTTACAAAGTAGGAATTTATAAATTGTTATATGGATTGACTGCCTGCAGGCTGTGTGCTTTTGAGCAAAAATAGAATTTATCTGCAAATCCAAACTCACCCCATAGACTTCTGTGTGTGCGCGCACATGAGTGAGAGAGTGTGTGTGTTTGTGTATGCGCGTGCTTGGTAGAGTGTGTGCGTGAATGTGATAGATTATAAGCTGATAAGAGTGTGAGGGCGGGTGTATGTGTGTTGAGAGAGAGCATGTGTATGAGGGTCTGTGTGAATAAGTGTGTAGTGTAGTGGGGTCAGCTGTAGTGTGACATGAACGCAAGGTCTCAGTTGAAGCCATCCTCATTGATACCGAACTTGGCTATCGGCTTCTACTATCACCTCCACATCATGGCCATTTAATAAGATCATGACTGATCTGACCATGATCTCAACTTTGCTTTACAACTTGCCCTGCTAACCACTGACTCCCTTATTGGTCAAGAATTTCTCTACCTCTACCTTAAAATTCAATGACTCTCCACCACTCTTGGAAAATGCTTTACAGACTCTCAATCCTCTGAGAGAAAAAAAAGTCATCTCAATTTTAAATGGGAGATCCCTTATTTTTAAATTGTCCCCTAGTTCTAGCCTCTCCTACAAATGGTGACAGCTTTTCAGCATTCACTCTGTCAAGTATTGTTGAGATCCTGTATGTTTTGGTCAGATCACCTCCCATCGTTCTGAACTCCAATGAATGCAAGTCAAACCTGTTGAACCTTACCTCACATGATAGCTCCCTTATAATTAATTAGTTGTGTGAACCTTCTCTGAACTGCCTTAAATAGAGACTCAATCTATATACTGTGTGCTAAATATGATCACATTAATGCGCTGTACAATGGAAACAAAACCTATCTACTTGTATATTTCATTCTCCCTGCAATAAATGATGCCATTCTTTATACTTTCCTAATCACTTGCTGTACCTGATACTAACTTTGATTCATCTACCAGCACACTGCACACATAATCTTCACATTTAAATAATGTGCTGTTTTCTACTTTTCCATTCAAAATGTACACATTTACACTTCCTTACATGCACTATGTAATCCATCAGACCTTTTTCCTCATTCACTTAACCAACTGTATCTCTTTACAGGCTCCTTATGTCCTCTTCACGACTTACTTTCCTCCGTGTCATCAGTTACTTGGCTGAAGGAACTGATATAGATTATGAATTGTTTAGATTCCTGTGGCACTCCACTCATTATCTCTTGCTAACTGAAAAGCAGCCAGTTTGTGCCTTTTCTATGTTGCCTGGTAGCTAATCTATCCATGCTAATTAGTCCCTATACCCATTGACTGTTACTTTGTGTTGTACCCTTGTATGCTGTCCCTTGTCAAATGCCTTCTGGAAATCTTGCGACACCACATTCATGGGTTCTGCTTTATTCAAGTTTTTAATTACTCATTCAAAGTACTCTAATAAAATAGTGAAACAAATTCCCCCTTTCACAAAATTATTGTCTAATTGCATTCAGATTTTTGAAGTGCTTTCCTAGAACATCCTTAATAGATTCACCTATTTTCCTTATGATGAATGACAAGGTAACTTGACTGTAGCTTCTTGCTTTCTGTGCACCTGTCTTGACCAGATACACTCACTGTGCTTCATCTAGACTCTAGGAATTTTGAAAAATTAAAACCAATGCATGTATTACTTCGGCAGCTGCCTCTTTGTTAAAAAAAAAACTAAGATGATTTCAATTAGGACCTGGAGACTTGTCAGTTATTAGTTCTATTAAATTTCCCAAGTATCCTCACGCTGTGATTGTCTTTGTTTCTCCCTCCCTTTCAACTCTCTCAATTATTTCTAGCATCATACTTGTATCATCTTCAGTGAAGACCAATGCAAAATATCTTCCTGTGCCATTTTATTAATTCTCCCTCGAGATCGATGCTGACTTTTCACTCTCTTTTATAGACAGTTGTAGAAATGTCGACTAGCTTTTTAAAATATGTTTCTAGCTAACATTCTCTCATACTAAAGTCATCCCTCATTATGCTTTTACACTTCAATATTCTATGTAATCTTCTGACCTGTCTCTTCATGGAATTGTATGTTTTTCCTTTCCATTGGTGCATCTTTGTTTTTCTTTCTCATTGCAATGTGTCTTTGTTAAATGTTATTGAAATACCTTCTTTAATATCTGTCACTGCATTGCTGCTGTCCTACCCTTTAATCCAATTTTCACGTTCATTAACCAGATCTGTGTGTTTCTACCGTCATCATTGGCTGCGTTAAGTTTGAAGCACTACTCTTAGCATTCTTTTCTCTTTCAAACCAAATGTGAAATTGAATCATGTTATAGTCACTCCTTCCTGGGTCACCTTTACTGTGTGGTCATTAACTGCTTTTATTTCACGCTACTAGATCTTAGAATAATGACCCCTCTGCTTGGCTCTGGAACATGATGTTCAAAGAATCTCTCCAAAAATGCTCTATGATCTCATCCTCTAGACCACTTTTGACATTCTGATTCAATAATTTGATGTGTAGATTTAAATTAACCCATAATTATTGCCACAGTGTTTACATGACTGGTCCAAATCAGTTTCAGGTAACACTTTCTTGCCTTGCCCTATCTCTTTAATCACATCTTCCCCTCACTTGATCCCCTTCCTCCCATTCTAGTTTAAAGCCCTGGTAGAACACTGATCCCAGCACAGTTCAGGTAGAGACCATCCCAACAGTATTGCACCCTTTTTTCCACAGTACTGGTGCCAGTGCCTCATGAATCTAAAATTCAGTTTTCCAAAACCATTCTGAGTTGAGTTGATCTCTAATCTTGTTTACCCTATACCAATTTGCTCATGGCTTCGGTAAATTACATTTGAAATATACTTTAGTCTTTGAGTCTAACTCTCATCTAGCTCTGTATTATCAGCTTTGCTAGTACTGCAATGCAATCTCAATTTTATTTGGCCTGTTTGGACATATGACGGACCTTGGGCAAATGGAATCTCTGGCCCAGAGGTAAGGACACTGCCACGACATCACAGGACCTTCTCATTCTCCAATGTTTGTATGCCCCATTATCCATGAAGGAGAAGAAAGTGAGGACTGCAGATGTTGGAGATCAGAGCTGAAAATGTGTTGCTGGAAAAGCGCAGCAGGTCAGGCAGCATCCAAGGAGCAGGAGAATCGACGTGGGGAAATGAGGAAACTGGGGAAATCTGAGTTCATCCCTTGTGGTTGGAGGGTTCCTAGCCGGAAGATGAGGCGTTCTTCCTCCAACCGTCGTGTTGCTATGGTCTGGCGAAGGAGGAGGCCAAGGACCTGCGTGTCCTTGGTGGAGGGGGGAGTTGAAGTGTTATCCATGAACCCAACTGAGAGAATTGGATGATTGAAAATAAGCTGGACTTAGAAGCTTCTTTCCCCCCCGCCTTCAGTCAGTGTAAGCAGCTGCTGATTAGCTCAATGTACCACCTCCACTTTTCACCTTGAGCTCTTGCGAGAACTCTGAATACAGCAGATCTTTCATAGTCAGCTCACCCATTGCTATGTTCTCTGTAGTGTTGTGAAATGGCTAAACATTCTGTTTATTTAAATCACGTTATTTATTCATGTGGACACTTGGACATCACATCATCTGGAACCAGAGTTTTGCCAGGTAGTGGTATTGTATTGGTACTTATTCATTTTTATTGTTCAACCATTGGAGTTTCCTCCATAAACAAGCACTATGAAATTGACATTAATTGTAAATACAAGAACTGTAATTGTTCTTGGCAATAAAGATCTGACAAGAATGAGTTGCAAATTGATAGTTGCTGCGGAACTAACCATAACAGCTTACCAAGGTGTTACATCCTACTGTTCTGACCTCCAACATCATAAAGTTTAAGGGCATTAATGTTCAGAATGCATGTCAAAGTGACACAGCCTCTTGCCCTGCAGGTATTAGCCATTCTTTCATTGCAGATCTAAACAGTTGCGTATCTAAATACCATCATGCGCAACCATCACTAAAAGTAGTGTGCAGTAGTTCCAAGTAAAGTCCACCAACTCTGGTCACCTGTGGTTAGAAAGTAAATCGACATTGCTAATGTCCCAAATATCTCTAAATCAACAATACAAACTTTATTTATAAACAACTTGTGCTCCTCAGTAACTGGGATGGTGGGGCAGGGAATTCTAATTAAGAGATTTTGGCAGTCAATTAATGTTCTCATCTGTTGACTTTATGAGCAGGTCCACCTGCGTGATAGTGAAGTCAAACTCTGTTCTGTTGGTCCAAAATTCTGAAATCTTGATGGTTGAAGAAGTATTTGTTGGGCACCAATCAATTTTAAAATTATAACAAATCTTTAATGAGTATTGTCTGCTGTTCTGCTTTCCATTACTCTGAGATTTCACCTAATTGTGTTTGGAGTGATCAGCCAGACTCTATGGTCTGCACCGTTCCTTGATGAGCGATGAGTCTGGGCAGATCAATATTGATGTAGGATTTGTATTGAAAAGAGGAAGATAGGTTGCTGGTTAATGTTTGGATTGAGAGAGAAGTTCAACAAGATATCATGGTCACGATGTGAGCATTTCTTGTTAATGATCAGCAAAGATTGGGAGGTGATTTATGCAAAATAAATCCTTCATTACTTCCATACTTAATATTGAATTTTCCTATTTTTGACATAACCATGTAACGCTTGACCTCTGGTTCACAGACACGTTCCTTGGCCAAGGACACGTCAATGCTATAGGACACAGTCGTGGGACTTGCCTTAAACTTGTGACCTTCGTATGGAGAGCTGGTTGTGCCATTGTGAGAAGTTTAAAAGTGGAGACCAATTTAGACCTACTCCCCACCATTGGAAGTAACAAAAACTGATCAACTATTCCATTGAATTCTTATATTCTGAGTTTATGTTTTAATAATGGTCATTTAATTTGCTCGTTAGTTGAATTCTGAATCCTGATACTGCTGCTTTTGCAAGTGAAAGGGAAATGGCACTAAATTGGAGTTTGGGGAAACAGGCCACAGTTACGCCAGCTGTGAATGGTTCATGTGAACAGAAGGCAGGCTGCAAAATTTACACCACAGGAACAAATTCTGGGCACTTGGAATGCAAGATTATTGTCTGCAGGTAGGTATAAACAGATTATAACCACTATAATGGGCAGCATTTCTAGTTCTGATAAGCAACAAAATATAAAAGATTAAAGTGAGCTAAATAAATAATATCTAAAATACTGAGTCACAGTTTGCAACTGGATTCAAAGTACAGTACAACCTAGTCCATTCACTTAAAATTGATTTTGGAAAGGAACATTCTGAGTCAAATCTGAGTATATCAAGGGATGTAATTGTTCCTCTCTGTAATCAGTTTGAATGACCAGATGTAGGTCATCATTTGACTCCCAATTGTAAATTCATTGTGTTTTACATATATGTATTTCTGAAAGTAAAATAGCATGATGGGTGCACAAGAAAAGTGAGTGGTTAAAAGAGGCAGCATCTTAATGTTTAAGAATTGGCTACAGAGCTGACTAACTCTTTTAGATTTGGTTACAGAACTGACTAACTGATTTGGAAAGAAACCGGGAAATGTGACTGGGATAACTTGCTTCAGAGAGCTCTGGGCTAAATTACCTGTGTGCTGTCATTTCAATGGCATTTTGTTGCAATTTTCCTTAAATTTCCTGTCAGGTTAACATATTAAGGAGTTATAACTTGTGCTTAGGATCGTGGCCCAATTCAGAATTATGCTGCAGTGACGTGGGGGTGGTACTGAGGTTTGGGCACACCTTATCTTCGATTCCTGACCTGCAAGATAAAATTTTATGTATAGCAATGCTGAGTAATTTATAGGAAACCCTGCCATTGCTCTCCTATTTGTTCCTGAAGGACTAAATACAGAAGAGTTCACTACCTTCCTTCACAGTAATCCACTACACGGTCCCACTGAGCAGCTCCCCAAATCTTAATTACCCCAACCTCCTCTTAATCACCCACTAACTACCTTTCACACAATCCACATCTCTGAGCTATTCTACTCCCTTCATTGACTGTTCCTGACCCTTTATATTCTACCTCTCCCTCAGATACCCCTTTCTCCTTCACTGACCAAAATTGGTGGCATGGTTAACAGTGAAGAAGATTATCTTAGAATATAAAGGGATTTTTATCAATTGGCCCAATGGGCTGAGGAGTGGCAGTGGAGTTTTAATTTGGATGAGGTACTGCATTTTGGTAAAACAAACATGGGCAGGACGTATACAGTTAGTGATGGGCCCTGGGTAGTGTTCCTGAACAGAGAGACCTTGGAGTTCAAGTACATAGTTCTTTGAAGGTTGCACCACATGTAGACAGAGTGGTTAAGAAGGTGTTTAGTACACTTGCCTTCATTGCATAGACCAATGACTAAAGGCGTTGAGATTAGGGAGTGTGGTGCTGGAAAAGCACAGCAGGTCAGCCAGCAGTCAAGGAGGAGAGTCGACATTTCGGGCATAAGCCCTTGTCCGAAACATCGATTCTCTTAGCCCATGGATGCTGCCTGACCTGCTGTGCTGTTCCAGCACCGCACCCTTGACTCTGATCTCCAGCATCTGCAGTCCTCACTTTCTCCAAGGGAGTTGAGTTGTCATGTTGAGGTTGTACAGGACATTGGTGAGCCACTTTTGGAGTTCTGTGTGCAGTTCCAGTCGTCTTGCTGTTGGAAAGATGTTAAATTGGAGAGAGTTGAGAAAAGATTTACTAAGATGTTGCCATAAGGTGAAGAGGAGAAGTCTTTTCCCGAGGGTAGGGCAGTTCAAAACTAGGTAACATATATTTTTAAGGTGAGAGGAGAAAGATTTAAAAATGTCCTGGGGGCACAACCTTTTCACACAGAGGGTGTGGAATGAACTGCCAGAGGAAGTAATAGATGCAGGTACGGTTAGAACTTTCAAAAAGCATTTGGACACATAGATGAATTAGAAAGGTTTAAAGGGATATGGGCCAAATGTGGGCAAGTGGAACTGGACTGTTTGAATTTTTTCCATGCTGTGAGACCTTTTGGTATCCCTTCGATCCCATTTATACAATCCATCACTCCCTTTCCCCTCACAGTACCACTAACCTCTCCTTCCTTGCAGAAGGATTGAAATACAGACCGATTGTAGATACCTTTGAAAAAAGGTATCTTCACAAAACCACTCTTCTGTTGTCCTCGTTTACCACACTGAAATGTTTATCACTCCCAATCCTGGGACCACACTCCAAACTGATTCTGTCTCCACAGTCGTGGACTTTACTTTTCAACTAAATCACAAATACCCACACCCGCTGCACAAAGGGTAGCTCTCCAGTGGGAAATTATCTGGGTTACTTGGCAGAAGACTGCTCTTAAGTCTCTTTCACAAAATAAAGCCAGAACAATCATGAAGTGGATTTGAACAGAGAAGCAAATTTAACATGACTTTCTTGTATCCTCCTCGTTTGTGGATTTTAACTTTTCCGTGGTAGAATCCTTGTGCATGGGTATCACAGAGTGAGAGACATAGAGTCAGTCTGCATTGTTTGGAACGGTTACAGTGACAATTAAAGACATTGTTCTCTCACTTGAAGCTTCCGACATAAAGCAATGTTTCCACACATTCTCAGCAGTTTCATGGTCAGAGTCCTCACTTCCTGTAGTATTGTGTGGAGCCAAGTCCAATTTTCAACTGAGAATAAGAACATCTAGTAATTTGTTTAATTTACTTCTTCGGTGATATTCAAGTTAAAGGAATTTAAGGATTATTTTATTAGGTGCTGTAATTATTTGTTAACACAACTACTGATAATATGTACAAAAGTCTCTTTGTGACAGTACATCTTTCTGTTAAAACAGACTCCTCTCATTAACATGGGCGTGGAGCAGTATACACACCAAATGAAGAAGGGTCACTGGACCTGAAACATCTTTACAGATGCTGCCAGGCCGGCTGAGTTTTCCCAGCAATTTCTGGTTTTGAGTGGTCAGGGGAATGGATGCAACCCAGCCTATTAAACAATCATCTGTAGAGCAGCTACAAAGATTTATTGATAGCGGTAATTGGGTATGACTTAACAGTTTGACTATTCCAATATGTGGCCTGATGATTACTGAAGGCTTATTTAATGATTAATAAAGAAAACATTTACTTTCTGAACCAACTGCTACATGTGGACTATTCTGTGCATTTACCACAACCAGTTTTGTGCACAGCAATTTAAAATGCCCCAGCTTCATTTACATTGTCCCTTAAAGTAAACTTAATCATAAACATGGAGGGGTCTGTAAGCCTAGATCAGTGATTATTTTAAAGATAAAGAAGAGTGACAGAGTTATTGTGTCTCTGGAACTGTCTCAAGTATTGAAAGTGGAATGAATTGTAGTGAATAATTACTGCTGTCCTGGAAAAAACATCCCTTTGACTGTTGTGGAACCTTTGGCAGAGACACAGAGGCTGGTGATATGGTGAGTTGAAAGGGAGTGATGGATTGTGTATACGGGATGGCAAGGGTAACACAGAGGGAAGAATGCTGGCAGTTGTCTTCTCTTTAGATAATGGAGCGGGTAGCACTTTCACCGGAGTCTGAGGTTTCAGATTCAAGTAGAGAGATGGCTTCACTAAATTCTAGGTGCACAGTCCATGATAGTACAGAGGGAATGCTCCCCTGTGTTTCAGTTGAGATGTTAAATGAAGGTGCCCTGTCTCCTCTTTCAGGTGGACGTATAAAAATCCCATAGCACTAATGAAAGAAAGACCTCAGTCAGCATCACAAAACTAGATTAGGTGGTCCATTATTGCACTACTGTTTGCAAGAACCAGGCATGTGCAACCATAGTGATATTACAACGGTTGCATTTCAACATTGGTTGTAAAACATTTTGGGATGTTTTAGGTAAGTTGCTACGTAAGTATTCTCTCTTTCACTTAGAGAGCCGGTCAATGCTGTAATCCCACCTCCAGTCCTTCACTGAAGAGACAGGTGTCCCAGACTAGTGGTGGGGCTTAAACTTCAGCCTTCAGGGACAGACACAAGATGGGGCATAATGTCCCCTTTTCCAATCTGTAAGTTAAAAAAATCTAACTGATTTGTTTAACAATGTTTAGAAGTCAGGCAAGAATTCTAATTTATGGAGCTATGCTACTCTAAGAGATTAGCAGTTCAGGATAAACAGAAGCCCAACACTGATGATGTATAACTCAGCAGCAGTGATCAATGAGCAGACATGTTGAAGGCTAGGGGAATGTAAAATTCAAGTCCATCTGAAGATTCATTCGTTCTGTTGATGGATGTGCCCCATTTGTGTGATGATCCAATTACACTGAGATTAAATGTTAAAGATCCAACATCCATAGAAAAAATGCAAAGTCACACCATCAGTGGAAAATTTTGGAAAAATTATAGGTCTTACCAATATAATCCTACAGGGACAGATAATGTTCCCGGCCAATTAATCTGATATTGCTATGGAGGTGTCAAAAGATTTGACTGTTTTTGTTTAAACATAGGCTTTGCAATAAAATAATGACTCCGCATCCACCACTCTACAAAACCGTCTAATGTTCTCAGTCTATAATAACAAACTGATTTGTCTCCTCAGCATTAGTCACTGTGTGAGATGAGAGTCTGTGGTGTCTCAACTCACTGGGGGGACTCAAGTATTTTACCTGAAAAAATTGTGACTGCAATTCCAACATGAAATAGTAAAAGCCAGATTCTTCTGCTTTGTAATGCATGTGATTGGGCGATGCGGTGTTCTGGAAGATGATTGGGCGGTGTTGGTGTTCTGGAAGGAGATTGGATCAGTGTGGTGTTCTGGAAGTTGACTGAACTTTGGGGTTTTCACTTTTTGTGAAGTTGGGAACCTTTTCCATGTCAGAGCGCCAACTCCATTAGTCTCTGATATCAATGTCGAGGGGTTGGAAGTTCAAGGTGCTTCTCTTTCTTAAAAGTTGCCAACCCTGATTGGGCCCAACTGGGGACACTTCATTACATGACCTGAAAAGGTCCATTTCCCTGCACCTTAATTTCCCACCACTGGTCACCCAACATGTCCACTCTTATAGAGGCTCCTTTGTGAAGTGAATATCACCTGTTTGTCAAATTTCTGGCTGTCACTGAAATAAGTCTTTGGGAAGCCCCGTGGAAAGAAATCAAAATAGGGGTTGGGATCCCAAAATGGGGTCACGGGCAGAAAATGTGGGGTTATGAGCTCTGAAGCAGCAACAGTCGCAGTGGACTACAACGGAAATTTCCTGGAAAAGCTCTGTATATCTGTTGGGAGAAAGCAGAGTTAACCTTTAGAGTCCAGTGACTCTTCATCAGAAAATTTTCAACAGAACTCTGATGAAGACGTTACTGGACTCGAAGCGATAACTCTGCTTTCTCTCCACACCGCTGAGTTTCTGCAACAATTTCTATTTTTTTTCAGATCGCTGGCATCCACAGTTCCTTATTTGATTGGCCACTGTGCAGTTTTAACAATGACAACAGCTGTAACCCACTCAGATAGGGCCCATCACACACTCAGCTCTGAATGTGGGGTTTCGGAATGTCTGGGAAGTACTGTCATAGAGAGTTTTATAACAAAAGTGTTCAAAGAAAATGTTAATAGAAAAAAAAACTATTTATGAATGCCCTTTTCATTTTGCTCACAGCAGTGACCTGCAAATTGCAGACTTTCATTAGACACCTGATAGTAAATTCACTGGGAATATTCTCCCTTGGAATAATTTGTTCAAATTTACTGGCTCAGCCCTTAGTGTGTTTTTTAACAACAACCCAGTGCATTCTGTTTTGGAATTCCTATGTGGGATATGGGTATTGCCGGCAAGGCCAATGTTTATTATCCACCATAAATTGGACTGGAACCGAATAGCATTCTAGGGCTATTTCGGGGGTAGTGGAGGGGGGGGGGGGGTAGGCATTTGAGAATCAACCACATGGATGCTAGTCTGGAGTCATGTGTAGAACAAGCCAGAGAAAGGTGGCAGATTTCTCTCTATAAAGGGCATTGGTGAACCAGATGGGATTTTTGTATCAATCCATAATCTCAGGGCCACCGTTTATGAGATGACCTTTTCATTTCAGGTTACGTTCAAAACTCGATTTTCAAATCTAAAGTCCTGAGGCAGGATTTGAACTTGTGTCTTTGGAGCATCAGGCATCCAGATTACTTGTGAAGTGACGGCTATGTTCGTAACAGATCTCAATAAATCTTGGAACCTCCAATTTCCCAAATAAAACCAAGCCTACTGAAAAGAATATGGAGGTCAGGAGGTTGCTGCTTGGGTGAAAGTTTCAGTTCAGTTCTGTTGGCTGTATAAGATCTCTATATACTGAAGCAATCATATGGGAGTGTAGTGGGGCTGGAGGGAGCAGTCATCTTATGGTTCAGCTGCTTTATAAGTGAGTGTCCTCCTCCTCCACCTCATCCTTGGTCAGGCTATCCATGGGAACAATCCAGTTGTCCATGTTGTCTTGCATGTTAACCTTTGAGCTCGGCTTTTCCTGCATCTCCGGCTCACATTCGGTGATGTCCATGGCCAAGTTGTCATGGCAACCGTTGTCCACTGGCTGAGTCTCCTCTGTGAGGTACTGTGAAAGGGAGAAGGACACAATGACTGCAGAGGTTTTACCGGAGGGCCCAGTCCCTCCCGGGATTGCTTTTTGGATTTTTCAGAAACAGGGTTTTCAAATCAGTTAATAAACACTGTGGAATCTTGCTGTGCTATGCTTGGCTGCCTATGTTTCCCACATTATAGCAGGTGACTGTCCCTTCTTAGGCGGGTCCTATCTGGCTGTAAAACCCCCTGGGCATAGCGTGGCGAATGGCGCTAAAGAAATGCAAGTCTCCCAGTTTCCTGGGGAATGAGCAGTTCAGGATTTAATGACAAATGCAAGATCGCCATCTGCTGCTCACAACTTGCAATAGCTTCCCACTGTGTCTGGAAACAAAGTGCAGAGCCAATGTAAGAACAGCAGAGGGAGCTGTCTCCTAACTACTGCAATAACTACTGTTATTTAATAGTTAAAAATCACTCAACACCAGGTTACAGTCCAACAGGTTTAATTGGAAGCACTAGCTTTCGGAGCGCTGCTCCTTCATCAGGTGGCTATATATGTAGCACCTATAATGTAATTAAATACACTTCACAGGAGAGTTGCAAAACTCGATCTTGTAAAATATCACATTGGGAGATATTACATGGGACAATCTAGTACATTAAAGACCTTAAAGATGAGCAAGGTGGTGACACACAGAAAATTTAGCAGCAAGTTTCAGAGCTTAGAGCCTAGTCAGAGGAAGGCACTGCTGCCAACAGTTGACTGATTAAACTCAGACATGCTGAAGCTCCTTGAATTTGAGGACTGCAGAGATCTTGGGACTGGAAATCTCCTGCCTTTTCAAGTATTGATTAATCCTGACCTTTTGAATTTTTCCAATGATTTCCCACCCACTGACATTGGACTAACTGATCTGTAATTACCTGTCCTATCCCTGCTGCCCTTCTTGAACAAAGGAACCACATTAGCTATCCCCCAGTCATCTGGCACTTTACCTGTGACCAGCGAAGTGTTAAATATCTGACCGGGCCCTAATAATTCCCTCCCTTGCCTCCCATAGCACCTTTATGCCTCTAAACTTCCTCCTTATTAATCTAAGCATGTTCTAAAACCTTCACCCCAACTCCTAAAATGTCTTTCTCTTCAGTGAATACAGGTGAGGAGTATTTTCATCCACTACCTTCATTCACAGGTTTCTCCTTTGGTCTCTAATGGGTCCCTTCATGTCACTGGGTCAAAATCCTGGAATTCCCTTCCTAATAGTCTGAGGACTGCTCACATAAAAACGAGAGGACTGCGGATGGTGGAAATCTGAAACAAAAAACAGGAAGTGCTGGAGAAACTAATGAAACATTTTTGAGAATGTGGATCATGACCAGTATCTCCAGGATGGGCCCAGCCTGAGTTACCAACATGTCATAAAACCAAAGTATTTGTGTTGGCCCTGCTTTACGTGAGGATTGATGCTCAAATGAAATTATTTTTTTAAAAGTACAATTCTACGCCTGCTGTTACCAGCACTCTTTATAGAGTTACACTTACTTGATCCTTCTTGTTGTGTGACTTGCGTTGTGAACACCTGTACACAACAACCGATAGCAAGATGAGCAGCAGCAACGAGCCAGTTACCACCATGGCAATGTGTTTCTTGAGCTCAGATGGTGTATGCAGTTCATTTCTGTGTTCTTGGTTGGCAGAAAACTGAATACCCAGCTTCATAAAAACAACAAAGAGGGGAACTGTAAGAATCACTGAGAATTTAATCAAACAAAAGAAAAAAATAACAAATTACACAGAAGCTGGAAAATTATTCTCCAACCATTCTTTTATTTTGTTTAAATACATAAAGTGAATGCAGAGAGCAAGATCTTTCAGGTCTGGCAGCCATGGGAAAGATGTTGAAATGTCTGGGACTAGGGGCACGCGCTTAAGGTGAGAGGGACAAAGTTTCAAGGAGATGTGAGGGGCAAATTTTTTTCAGAGTGTGGTAGGAGTTTGCGCTGCCAGGGGTGATGGTAGCGTTTAAGGGACTTTAAGATAAGCACATGAATATGCAGGGAGATGGACCAAGGGCAGGCAGAAGGGATTAGTTTAACTCGGCATCATGTTCAACACAATATTGTGGGCTGAAGGACTTGTTCCTGTGCTGTACTGCTCTGTAATGGAATTTTAAGTGGAGGTAGCAATATGGTGGGAAAGAACAAAGGGGTAGAGGTCTGCACTTAACATAATGGGTGTGCGTAATGACAGAAACAATCTCTCATCTCGATTTGAGGACGACAGTTCCTAAGGGCTATGAGGTGCAGGTCTTTATCTGACTGAACAGGCTGATTATTAAGCTGCAGCTCTCCGTGTACACGGTAGGATGTCCTTCAAGGTATTGGGATTGCTGAGTGTGGCATTTGCTTTCTTATCCTTCCTCCTCCATCACCATCCAGCCTCGACGTTAAGCCGTTGTGACTCAAAGCATCATGGAACCTGATGGCTAAGTTGTCGCTGTTTGTTCGATTGGTAACACCCCTCTCCCCGTCACTAACATCGATGCTGCTGAGCTTCAAGGAGGGATTTCAGGGTCAATGTAAAGAATTTGGATTATCCTCTCCTGGATTGTTGTCCATCTGAGAATTGAGAAAGCAGGTCCTGATGGCAAAGATACTTTTTAGCCACCCGGACATAGTGTCCAAAACAATGAAGTTGATCTTTGAGGTGTTTTTGGCCAGGATGCTGATTGACCTGGCTGCGAGAAGGACACTGGCATCTTTTTGAGCATCCTCCCCTTGAATCCTTGGAATGTGGCAAGGGCATTGCTGACAGAATTTCTCTTGTGTGACACTGATACACAGTCCAGATCTTATTACAATACAGGAGTTTGATGACAACAACTACTCCGACAATGGGAACTTTTCAGAGATCTTTGTTCTCGGAGACTTGCTGCCCTGATTTGCTTATGGTGAGTGCAGTTGATCCAGTATTGGAACTCTTCATCAATGGTGTCCGTTTGAGAGAAGTAGCTACAGGAAGTATATTCCAGCATCTCTCCTTCAACATACATCGGAAGATGAGTGTTTGGCTCACCTGGTGTTGGCTGATGAATGTTGCTGAAAGAAAACTTGCAAGTTTCTTGTTTTCTGGATCAAGAAGGGCGTGCAAATGTGGTGCATTGTGGGAAACATGCTGCGGGTATCTGCAGATTGTGGATCGTGGCAGTCAGTTTGGTTTCGGTATGAGGTGACCGAGGTGGTATTTGATCTGACACAAAGTTGAAAAAAGTCCCTGTCCAGATACGTTGTTAATAATGGAGAGGCTTTCACACAGTGTCTGGCCCAGATTTCAAAGGCACTTATTGCGATCTAACACTCCAGACAACTGTATCATAAAACAAGTGCATGGAAGTGATTATACTGCAGGGAAAAGGGGGACCATGGGTGGTGAGACATGGAAGTAGAAAGTAGATGTGACAGCAGATGAAGTGATCCCGCTCTCCCTCCTCCACAGGGGCACAAGGCCAGCGATGGGTTAGGGCTGCAGCCTGACGACCGCCAGCTGTTATGCCACAGCAGTTACAATGATGTGGCCACTCTGTTGGATATGGTATGGATTAGGCCAATCAGTCTGATATATTCCGCCACTCAAGCATGGCTAATATGTTTCTCAACTCCATTCTCCTGCCTTCTCTCCATTACCCTTGACCCCTTACTAATCAAGAACTTACCTATCTCTGTCTTAGATGTATTCAATGACGTGACCTCCACAGCCTTCTGTAGCAATGAGTCCCACAGATTCCCCACCCTCCAGCTGAAGAAATTCCTTCTCATCTCACTTCTAAAAGGTCGTCTCTTCACCCCGAGGCTGTGCCCTCAGGACCTAGTCTCTTTCGCTAGTGGAGACATCTTCTCCTCATCCACTGTAGCTTGTCCTCTCAGTATTCTGTAAGTTTTAATTAGATCCCTTTCTCGTCCTCCTAAACTGCATCAAGTACAGACTCCGAGTCATCAAACACATCTCGTACGACAACCCTTTCATCCCCGGGATCATTTTTGTAAACTCCCTCTGGACCCACTCTGACTTCAGCACATCCTTCCTTAGATACGGGGCCCAGAAAGGCTCATAATATTCCAAATTCAGTCTGACAAGACCATTACGCAGCCTCAGCACTACATCCCTGCTCTTGTATTCTAGCCCATTCGAAATGAATGCTCACATTGCATCTGCCTACCTAACTGCCAACTGAACCTGCATGTTTAACCTTTAGAGAATCCTGAACTGGGACCTCTAAGTCCCTTTGCCCTTTACAAAGTCCTTCCCAATTTAGAAAATAATCTATGCCTCTATTCTTCCTACTAAAGTGCATAACCTCCCAATTTCCCACATTGTATTGCATCTGCCATTTCTTTGCCCACTCTCCCAGTCTGTCCAAGTCCTTCTGCAGCCTCCCCACTTTCTCAACACTATCTGTCCTTCCACCTATCTTTGTGTTAACTGTAAACTCAGCAGCAAAAACCTCACTTCCTTCGGCTAGATTGTTAGTGTGACGTGAATAGTTGTAGCCCCAACACGGGCTACTGCGGAATTCCACTAGTCACCAGCTGCCATCCTGAAAAAGACCCCTTTATTCCTACTCTCTGCCTTTGTCAGTCAGCTAATCCTTAATCCATGCCAGTACCCTTCCCTAATACTATGGGCTCTTATTTTATTTAGAGGCCTCCTAGGCAATACCTTGATTCCAAATAGATCATGTCCACTGGCTCTCTGTTGTCTAATTTGCTTGTCCCGTCCTCAGAGAATTCCAACAGATTTGGTAAAGTCTTACCAATGACTGAGGTCAGGCTCAGCAGCCTACAGTTTCCTGTCTTCTGCCTCCCTCTCTTAAACAGGAGTGTTACTAGCCAATTTCCAGAACTCTGGGCATCCCTGTCCCGTGAGTGCATAAAAGAAAGGTTGACTGCCATATTTGGTGTTCTATAACAAATTGTCTGATAATAGTTCACAGCACACAGGCATTCCCTTCCAAGACATGCATGAAATAGAATGTTCAGCAGACTACCTCTTCCCTTCACCACCCTCACTCAAATGGTCTCACAGAATGCATTAGGAGAAAGTGAGGACTGTATATGCTGGAGAACAGAGTCAAAACGTGTGGTGCTGGAAAAGCACAGCAGGTCAGGCAGGATTCCTACTGAAGGGCTTATGCCTGAAATGTTGATTCTCCTACTCCCTGGGTGCTGCCTGACCTGCTGTGCTTTTCCAACGCCACACGTTTTGTCACAGAATGCATTAGATTAGATTCCCTACAGTGTGGAAACAGGCCCTTCGGCCCAACCAGTCCACACTGACCCTCCGAAGAGTAACCCACCAAGACCCATTTCCCTCTGACTAATGCACCTAACACTATGTGCAATTTAGCATGGCCAATTCACCTGATCTGCACATCTTTGGACTGTGGGAGGAATCCAGAGCACCCGGAGGAAACCCA